>NW_021703782.1:95580827-95606140 GCF_005190385.1 Monodon monoceros
TATATATATATATATATATATATATATATATGTATGTATATGTATATTCATAGCAGTTTTATTCATGATAGGCAAAAACTGAAAACAAACCAAATGTCCATCAGCTGGTGAATTGGATAAATAAACTATCGTATATACATATAATGGAATATTGCTTGATAATAAAAATAATGAAGGGAGAGATGAAAAGGAATGACTAAACAATAATAAATGACAGTAATACCAATGACATAATAGTACTAACAATAGTTGATAATAATGATAGGAACAGTGTGAATGGTCCAGCTCTCAAGGCGGTTACTCCATGTCAGGACCTCTACCCAGAGGTTCACACCGTTTTAGCACATTTCTACCCACCAACCCCTCTACGAGGTAGTGGCTAACTTTCACTGGTTTACAGAGGACTAAATTGAAACTCACAAAGGTTAAGTAACTTACCCAAGTTTCTACAACTAGCCTAGGGGTGGGGCAAGGAAGTCTAGAATTCGACCCCAAGACTGTCTTCCTCTAGAGCCAGGAGGGAAGAAGTAGGAAGGGACGAAGAAGGGAAATGTTAAGTGAGTTTCTGGCATGCAGGGCTGTGTGTAGACACTTGCATGTGCAAGAGCTCTTTCAATCCCGAAACAACCCTTCAAAGTAGGTGCCGTCATCTGATTTTGCAGTGGAGGAATTTAGGCTCCTTGAAGCGTTCAAGGTCATGATGTCAATAAATGGCAGAATCTGAGATTCCAGCCCACATCTTTCCAAGTCAATGCGTGTGACTTGCACTGCTCATGGGAAGTTCAGGAAAGTGGCAGGTGTGGGATCGTTGAGGAGATCACATGGTGGGTTCCCATGGACAGCGTCTCAGAACAGCTGCTCCAACACGCTGCCTTTTTTGCAGACGTGTGCTGCCTTGTCCAAGGGCACCACTAGGGGAAAGCATCACTGCACATAGTCTGTTCCTCAGAGGAGTCTGCTGGTGGGGTGGTGGACACTTACGTCAGCAGTATCTGTTGGGCACTTGATGGGCAAAGCCCCCAGTTTGCATATCAGGGTCACTATCCCTACCTCTGAAATCTGGAGAGGGAGGCCAGAGAGAAATGCCACCCTTCTCCTTAAGAATGAGAGCCCTTATTTGAGCTGGAAGGTCAGCAGGACACCGATAAAAGCATAAGTGATCCCTATCCTTGCATGCGTCAGAACATTGCATCCTTTGGAGGCTCTTCCTAGGAGAAATCAAACTGAAGGCAGCCCTGGCAAGATGACCGCCCGCTCTTCAAAAAGCAAAGAGGAGAGGCAATCACTCAGTGGTTTCCAGGGTGATAGGAGGGGATCAGAAAACCCTGAGGTCTGCAGTAAAGGGCAGAACCCAAGGACAAGGCACCTTGGCATCAGGTGGGGTTCCCTGCAGGCAGTGTGACTCATACTTCATCTTGGTCACAGCTTGGAACACACAGCTATTGATTAGGAAAGCAGGAGGAGAGGAAGGAGGGGAAGAAGGAAGAAAAAACACAAAAACAACCTGGAAACTCCTAGTTTTGTGAACTTGAGGAAGTCTTGTTCGTTTAACACACAGATGTTTTTAAGTGAAAAATCACTCCTTTGACCTTTCTTGAATAGGCCAGTGTGGTCAAGACTGCCATTAACCACTGCTCAACTATCCTTAGCCAAGGGTTTTGGTGACCAGGCACCAAGCTTGGATGTGGTCACCACTTTCCTGATTAACCCATGGACATCTCAGGGCTCCCAGAGTAGGCAAAGAAGAGGTCTGGTGGTTTCTTTAAAACATCCTGCTTCAGTTGAGTAGCTCTGAGCTGAGTGTTGGAGATTTCCAAGCTTCAGTGCTTTGCTCCTGAGTTGGCGGTGTCTCCCAATTCCACTCTAGAGCCAGTAAAGAGGGCATTTTAGAGTGAAGCTAACTGGATTTGTGTTCTCAGTCTTTGGTATCTGATTTTCTAAACAGGAAGTTTTGGGGTGCTGGATTTAGAGCAGACAGCATTGGTTGCTCCTATTCTAGAATTATGACATCCTGGTATTCTGGCCTAGAACCGGAAGTGTTTCCATGCTCAATGTCCTGTTTTAGAACTGACGATGCCTCTGGGCTCTGAAATACAAATCACGATGCTTCAGGATTCATATCTGAAGCTGGCAACGCCTCAGGATTTTCATCTTGTGCTGGCAGTATCTCTGGGTTTCGACCCAGACTTGAGTGAACATTCTGGTTGAAGCTAACAGCATCCTCTTGATCTGATCCAGAGTCAACGCTGCTTTTATATCCTGTCCTAGAATTCGTGAAATGTTGTCAATTGCTTTCAGTACAGATTTTTTTAGAAAGAGATTTGGAAACACAGAAAGTTAGCAATGTGTTTTTTAAAATATAATGTGCTCAGAACTGTGTTTGCAGCAAGATTCTACATCTTGAACTTTATCCTTCATGCCTCTGTTATTGACATCATCTGGGAAACTGGGTTTGTCATGGCTCAGCTGTGGCCCAGTTTTTCTCCTTCTCTTGCCTTTTTTTTCTCCAGCCCCTGCTCTTCAGAGCCCACTTGACATTAAGATTCTGCGTTTCAGGCCCGGCCCGTGGGCATGGACTGTCCCTCCTTTTCCATGCCCCTCTCAACCTGAACGGACCTCGAATACGGAACCCACCACGCTGTTTTGTGGGTATTTGCTGGGACAATCCTTTACTCTCCATCACATCCCCCCAGGGGTCTGGGAGCTCTTTGGGAGAAGGGATTTTATCTTTATTGCCTTTTTTCCCCCTCTGGGATCCATTTTCCTCATATAGACCATGGGAGATAGAGAACCTAACTCGTAATAAGTGCCGTGTAAGTGTACGTTGAATGAGTGCGTGAATGAATGAATGAGTTAATGAGAGAGAAATATAAGAAAAAGTTGAGCTTTGGCTGGAAGAAAATTTGTCTTCCACAAGAAAAACTGAGGTCTCTGAGAACCCCCAAACACCTATCCCTCACCCCTAAAGAATTTTAAGAAGATCCTGCAACCCACTCTTCTAACCCTGTCAGCATCTTACTGTCGGAGGAGACGCATGTGCCATGAAGTCACCCACGGACCATCTGGCCGGGGATCCCGTGTCCCTCCTCTGCTGCGGGAGATTACGTAAGCTGGACAGCAGCCTCCAGATGTTAGCAGTTTCTGCTCATTTCTTTCCTCCCTTTTCAGCAACAATAATAATAATTAAAACAAACACAGGCCTCATCCCCTCCCCGCACCCCTGAAATTACAAACAGGTGGGCCCAGATGCCCTTCCCGTCCAAAGGCCTAGTCTCTTAAGTCCAGTCCCGAGCCTCGGCAAGGCCTGCCCTGCCCTGAGCTGGACAGCCAGGCCAGCTGCCCTGTGGCTAGGGCCCCAGGCCCCAGAGTGGGTACATGGCCGTGTCATGAGAAGGGCCCGTGCTGGACTTTCCCTCTCTCTGGCTCCCACCCCCAAAGCCTTGGCCTCCAACTTAAATGGATGCATTTTGGAGGACTAGGTGGCTTAAGAGATTAGTAATGAGATCCCAAGTCTTTCAGTGCTGGGTCAGGAGTTCAGAGGCGGGCCTGGGTGACTAGTGAATGGCGTAATTACGGGGAGATGGGAGCAGGCCTGCGGAGGGCCCGTGTGAAATGAGCCCGGCCAGGCCTTTAAAGGGACGAGTTGTCAGCAGCACAAAAGCCGACCGCCACATCCGACGCTAATCACTCTCCCCTGTTAGAGGATTTACTAGCTGGAGGAGTCCGAGCCCCCTGCCCAGGGCCTCCTCAGAACGGGTGTCTGGGTTCCGGTGATGAGCACGGCCCGATGCCCGGCTCTGCTGTCTGTGAGATCGGAGATGATGCTGACCCCACGGGGTGGAGCGGTGAGAACTCTGCGTTTCATACAAAGTCAGTGGCTGACCTGTGTCCTTATTTTAATTATGGCTACCACTGCCATGGTGGTGATTATTTCTTCCTCTCCCTTGGCTTCAGTTTTCCCACCGGTAAGTGGGTAATAGGAATCGCCCTTTCACAAAGGACACAAGGATGGGATTGATGGAGGTGAAGGCAGCCGGGTGCTCACCATCGCCACTGTTACCGTTGCAGTTCTCAACGTCCCCGCTTACACTAGGTGGGCCTGTTTCCTCATCTGTATCATAGGAGGTAGCCTTACAGTAACACAGGCAGGAATCAGACCCGGACCTCACATTCCTGACAGGTGCGGCTTATCCCCTTTGGACCTCGGGCTCCTTACCTGTAGGGTACGTGAGGATGGCAGAAGGAGGAGAGGCTCTGTACTTGGAACATAGTTGCTGGTCATAGTTACTGGTTTAAGTGTGTTGGCAAAGAAACACACTTTGTCTTTGCCGTTTATCATGGATGCTTCCTCAGGCCTCTTGCATAAATGTTTCCCTTAGAAGAGAGTTGGAACATCCAATTTCTGTCCCCTAGAAATCCTGAGCTTCTGTCTATAAAATTAAGCCATTGAGTGAGCAGTCCCCATCAGTCCTATGACTCTGAACCATTTCTTTTCTAAGAAGTTTAGTTTCTCCACCTGTAAAAATGTCAGTATGCTGTAGAACAGTGGTCTCTTAAATGATTTCTTTGCTCCTTTCGCCTTGAGAGCCTAGGCTTCTTTTCCATGACCATTTGATCAGGCCAGGAGTTTGAACCCCAAACCACAGGATTCCAGACGTGTGGGGAGGTGCAGGCCAGGAGGGTATTAGACCCCTAAGGAGTGTGAAATGCCCGATGTGTTAGGGACAGACCCTGGGAGCAATGAGGTACTAAATCACCCCAGAGCCGAGCCCCAAGGCTGGAGGGCATCTCATGCCGGGTTATCTTATCTGGAAGTGTCTCCTGGGTGGAGGCCCTGAGGTCTGCTGCTATTTCCAGATCACTGGGTGAGAGGAGGAGGTATCCCTACATTCCATGCACCGGCCCTATGCACAGGAAATGCCTCTTTGCTTGATTGTCTGTCCATGCCAAATAATAAATCCTGAAATTGAAAGAGGCAATCCAGCCCTCCCCTTCCCTTCTATCTTTCTAAGGCAGGTATCAAAGGGGAAACTGCTCTAGGGGCCTAGGGAAAGTGATCATTATTTCTAATGGTCAGTAAAGAATGCCTGGCTTTTCTTCCTTCCTTTCTCTCTCTGTCTCTCTTTCTCTCTCTCTCTCACTATTAAGTGTGTAAAAAGGAGGTTGGAGGAGGGGATTGAAAGTGTGTGTGTGCACCCACGCACACACATGTGTTATATAATGTTAACTCTCGGTTACCCTTAAAGTTTTTTTTGTTGTCGTTGTCATATTCAGAGGGTCAGTTTGGAGTAAGGGGCATAGGAAGGAGGTCAGGATGGGCAGAGGGGTGGGGAGAAGAACCCAGGTGGGAGAGGACTACAGTACTCCCAACTGGTGAGAGGGGCCCTGAGCCCGAGTCGGAGCGTTTGGGTGCCTGTGTCCATGTCACCTTAATGGAGACCAGGTATGTGGAGCACATGTTAGAAGCCTGATATACAGTAAAGGATCAATAACATTTATTGTGGTTTTTGTTAGTTCATTCAACTAAATCTTTGCTTAGCACCTACTCCAGGCCTTCCTCTGCTCTTAGGGTTGAAGATATAACAAGTAAGACCTCATTCTTGCTCTCATTGAGCTAAAAGCCAAGTTCAAGGATTGCACATAGGGCAATCCTAACCCATCATGAGTGGCTTAACATTTTGTTAAGATGGTTTCAGAGGTCTACACTCAGGGGAACAGCAGGCACTGTTTAATGGTATCTGTGCTGGGCAAGAGATGGGGGAACGGCAGCACTGATCCCATGTGTTTGCCTCAACCGGTCCGCTGGGCTCAGGGGCCATTGTACTTCCTTTAGCTATCACTAAGGAAGGCACTGTCCTCGAAGCTCATGCATGTAGACGCATGGACAGACGAGAAACCACAATGCAGTGTGTTGCACAAAGGCTGTGACAGAGAGTTCTCGGAAAGTCCGGCCACAGGGTGGGAAGAGGACGGACTTTGAGTCAGACCACTTGACTTTGACCTCTCAGCCAGAGGGGAGTGACCAATGCCTTCCAAACCTCAGAGTCCTTATCTCTACAAGGGGGACAAAAAACGCCTATTCCTCAGGGTTATTATGAGGGCCAGAGGAGATAATACACGGGCAGCGCCAGTACTGGGAGGCTGTCCTTAAGAGTTGGTGCCCTTTCCCTCCCCCACAGGAGCTCTGAGGAGGGGGCAGTACGTTCTTGAAGGAACTGCCAAGCCAGCTTTATTTCACCTGGACCCCTCTGTGTCCCAGTCTCCTGAGGCAGGCTTTCCCTCCTGCAGTTTTCATATCAAGGAACCCTGCCCACTTCTGCAACCTTGCAATTCTTGGGGAAATAACTTGGCATTGAACCTGTAAACCTGAGGTTAAAATGTGGCCTAAGTAGAAATATTCGGAAACACTGCCTGGGGACTGTGTGTGTGTGTGTGTGTGTGTGTGTGCGCGCGCGCGCGTGTGTGTGTGTGCGCGCGCGCGCGCGTGCTCTCATGCACGCGCGTCTACGCTAATGTGTATTGTTATTGTCAGCATGCGCCCCACCCTCCCCACTCCCTATTCCTTTTCCTCTCTTTTTCTGTGAGGCCCATTCCCAGGTCCCTTTGAATTGAAAGAGGAAATTGGAGAGGATGGGCTAGAGGTTTGACAGGCACTTCCTCCCTCCTGTGATTGACAAAAGGGCATGTAAATCTGTAAAAGTGAAATTCAATAGAAACCTCAAGGCATCTCCCCTGTGTGCGAAAATATCAGAACTCCCACTCCCCCTCTTCTCTCTCCATCCCCCGCCTTTGTGTACATCGTGTGTGGGTGGAAGATAAACTGGATTTAAAAAACCCTTTGAAAGCAAGACATCGTTAACTCCTCTAATTGAAAGCAGTCTTCTGCAAGGGAGGAGGTTTGGAGGTGGGTGCTGGCTGTAGTGGCTGGCGGTGCCTGGCCTGGACGAAAGGGCCCACGTCCTGGGGCCACAGACGCCTCTGCTGCTGTCAGCTAGGCCCCAGAGGACCCTACAGCGTTCTTTCAAGCCAGTCTCTCTGTTCCCCACTGAGCTCTATCCCCCACCTGTCTATCAGATGTGATGGCAAGAATCAGATCCCTGAGGAGCTTCCCAGCTCAAACATCCAATGATGTCAAAACTTTGGGAGAAGAACTTCCAGCTCTTTTGCAGCATATGCACAAAAGGAAAAGAAAACAAAAAACAGGAAACGCATTGCTGGAATGGCTGCAGTAAACTTTTAGGTTACTTCTCCAGTTGTCTTAGAAAAGGCGGCTATGATATTCGTTGGCTTTTGGCCTCAGAGTATCAGAGACATGGGATCCATGAGTCAGCTCAGGCCCACAGGAGGGTCACACTTCACTGCAGAATCAAGACTCTCTTCAGCAGCCCTCGCTGGGAGAAGCTGGACATCAAAAGCTGGCAGAACGTCAGAACAGAAAAGCCCTTTGGGGATCCATCTTACTCTGTCCTTCTACAAGTGCGGAGAATGAGTATCAGAGGAAGCCAGCCATCGAGTCAGCTCTAGGAGGCAGGTCCCGGAGCCTGGCGGTCTTGGGCTCTTTCAGCCGACAGCCCCACCCCAGGGCAGAGCTGTAAGGCTCTGCTTTTGTCTGCTGAAGAGGCTTCCAGGAGAAGCAACAAAAAAAATTCCCAAGTCCATCCTCCGGAACAGCCCCGAGCAATGTGTAGGCAGGCCCTTTTCAAGTTGCATCTACAGGTAAGAGTGGAGTTTGCACCTGGATTTGAATCCTGGTTCTACTAACTAGTTGTGTGACCTTAGGTGAACTACTGGGCTTCAATTTCCTTATCTATTAAACGGGGATAATATTTATACTATATTTATATAATATAAATATATTTGTAATACATATTTATAGTATAAATATGAGTATAAGTATAAGCATATTATATTTACATTATAAGTACAAGTATATATTTATATTTCCTTATCTATTAACTGGGTATAATATTTATATTTATATAATATGAATATATTTGTAATATATTTATATTATAAATATATTACATTTATATTATAAATATAGGTATATTATATTTATATTTAAATATATTATATTTATATTTCCTTATCTATTAAATGGGTATAATATCAGTACTATCTCACAGAGTTGAAGGTTGTGTGATCTCGTGCGTATGGAGTCCTGGAAGCAGTGGCCAGCATAGAACAACCAGTCGGTACGGTATACACTGCTATGGTTATTGTTGTTCACTGGGTACCTCTTGTGTCCTGTGTGCTGGGCAATCTGCTAGGATTTATTTGAGGATAAATAAAACATGGTTCTCACCTTGGAAGCCTTCAGGGTTTAAAGGGATAAGACTGCGCTCTAAACAACTATAATCCAACTTGACAAGTGCTGTAACTGAGGTATATATAAAGAACTATATGGACACATCAGAGGGGGCGATTAATTCTGCCTGGGGGGGTGAGCCAAGGCTTTCTGAGGAGGGCTGATATTTGAGACTGGCTTTGAAGTGTGTGTAGTATTTCACGGAATGGGCCGTCCACTGCAGTGGGGTGGAAATCTGGGCACAACGTCACAGTGGTGGAGTCCACGGCGTGTTGGGGGGAAGGGTCCTCCAGCGGGAAGCGAGCACCACGGTGTAGCTGCGTGGATGCCTGCCCGCTGCGTGAGGCAGGAGCGCAGCTGGCTGCGAACCTGAGGATGTGGCTGGAACCAGCTCCCGAAGGCCTTTGTAAGCCGTGTCTAGGAAATTTTCCATCCTGTGGTCCACGGACCGCCGTGGAGGGTGTGATAAGTAGCAAGGCGACGTGATGAGTTTTTCACTCTGGAAAGTTAATTATGGGGACCTTTGGAGCAGGGAGAGTGCAGTGTGTGGAGTGACTAGAGACGAAGAGAGTGGTAATCAGTACCCTCTTCTCCATCAGCGGAAGCGGAGGTTTTAACCAAGACAACAGCAGTCGTGGTGCCATGTGATTGAGTACACAGAACGTGGAATCGGAGGGATCAGAGTCCAGCATCAGTTCTCATACACAACTGGATATATGGCCTTGAAAGAGTTAGTTAAAGCTTCTTTGCCTCATTTCCTCATCAGAAAAATGGGATAAATCCAACCTTACAGAGTAATTGAGAGGATTAAATGATACTGTGACCGTGAGACCTTGGTGGATAGTATTACTGTGGGTGTCCTTAAGCGCCGGGGGCAACCACTACACCTCATAGATGGGGAGACAGGTTGGGAGAGATGTCCAGCTAATAAGTGACAGCCAGAAACAGCCCAGGTCCCCTGTGTCTCTTGTTTGGTATTTGAAGTAAGCACAGATATCTCTGAAGATGATAGAGAGTCTAAGGGAGTGTGCTAAAGATGAGACCTTCCCCCTCAAGGTCAAGGGGAAAACGGGGTTGCTCACTCCTTGGTTCCTGCAGGCCCTAAGATGGGGATGAAAGGCAGTGACCTTCTCAGCTTCCATCCAAGGCGTAGGGCTGGGCTTCCTGCAGAAGAGAGCGACACAAGCACCAGAATTCCTGCCATGAATTCTTGGGGGAGGGGTAGAAACCTCACTGGAGATGGTTCTGCACAACAAAGGTAGGATATAGAGGGTGCAGAACATAGGTGAGGGCAGGGCATCAGTTCTGGGAACCAGAAAAATTTGTACTTTCATATTAATTTTGCCACTTACTTGCTGTCTTATATTGTGCAAGACACTTGCCCTCCTTTGACCACTGAAAAGGGAATGGTCTCAGCAGATGACCTATTTAAGTCCTTCTAACTCTAAAACTCTACAATAAGGAAGCGTGTAAGTGTGTTGCTGCTTAGAGAAAAGAGGAGGAGAAAGTGCAGCCAGACACATTCCCCTGGCTGTTGGGAAGAATCCGTCCAAAGGTAAACTGGGCTCTTTGTAAATGGAAGTGAGTTCTCTGTCCATGAAGTAATCAAGAAGATGCTGGGTAATCCCTCCTCCAACCCTGAAAAGACCTGAGTGAGGGTGCTTGCAAGCCCAACCACATCTGCTCTTTGCCTAGCAATATTACGTGAATTTCTCTTTTTGCCCCTTCACTGGATCATTTATTTATTAACGTATTCAGTAACTCAGTAAATATCAATATCCTAGTCATTCAGAACAATATTTGTTTTATTTCATTTTATTGTGATGAGAACACTTGAAAAGAAATCTACCCCCTTAAGTTTTTATGTGCACACTACAATATTATTGACTATAGGTACAATGTTGTACAGCAGACCTTTAAAATTTGATCATCTTGCTTAAGTGACACTTTTTGTTGATTTATACGTTGATTAGCAACTCCTTTTTGTCCTCTCCCCACAGCCCCTGGCAGCTACCATTCCACTGTTTGATTCAGTGGGTTTGACTCTTTTAGATACCTCATATAGGTGGAATCATGCAGTATTTGTTCTTTTGTGACTGCCTTGTTGCACTTAGCAGGATAACCTCAGGATTCATCTATGTAGTCGTATATGGCAGGATTTCCTTCTTTTTAAAGGCTTAATAATATTCCATTGCATGCATACACCAAATTTAGTTTATCCATTTATCTGTCGATGACATTTAGGTTGTTCCCACATCTTGGCTATTGTGACTAATGCTGCAATGAACATGGGAGTGGGCAGTGCAGAAAGATCAGTTTCAGCTAGGGGAGACCCCCTCCTTATCTTTCTAGAAGAACCTGAAGCCTAGAGGCTGCCAATATGTTTCTAGAGCCTCCGTGATGTATTCCACAAACCAGTGAGTGATGTATAGGGAAGGAGCAGATCTTGTTCATAGCAGCATGACAGAGAGGCTAAAAGTGTTACTCTTATCACCCCCCTGACATCTCTGGGGCTGGGGGCGGCAAGGTAGGGCCCTTGGCATCATGTGAAGGATTTGTGTGTCAGAGAATGGGAGGGAGAACAGAACGGCTCTGCCCGGGATTTGAGAGAGGTGCAGGTTAGGAAGGGAGAGGGAGTGGGAGAGCTTGGAAAGGTCACTGAAGAAACTGGGCGAAGGTGATGGTGAGTGAGGAGGAACTTGGGGTGATGGTGTGAGAGCTTGAGTCCACGTGGGGTGTGCGATGTAACTCTCCTCGTTCCCCCACAAAATGTTCAGTAAAGTCTACACTGCTCAGTAATATTTTATGGAATTGGATTTGCTCTTTTAGAAGGTGCAAAAAAGTGGGTGGATGAAAGCAGGGCATCCCCACAGAATCAGGTACCTGGGGATCACACTTAGGTGTGTGACCATCCTTTTGGCCAAAGGCAAGGCTCTTTTCCTCTCAGAGAGAGCCTGGTGTGCCATAGGTCTTCCATAAATGGCTGCTGAATGAGCAAATTCATGCAAGGTCTGTAAAAGCTGGGGGCTTGTGAGTGTTTGCAGCCTCCCCGCACCTCCCCAGGAACACAGATGGTTTTAAGATCAGCTGGGGCTTTGGGCAAAGGTTCAGCTGGATTTGTTTGTTCCTCTCTGATCTACTTTGACTGTCCCTGGTCAGGATCGCAGCCAGCCTGAAACAAACACAAAACTAAATAGGAACCCAGGAGAATAAAATAACAGCAGCTCGTTCCTCTGAAGTCCTGTCTGGTGCTGATGGAGCTGACAAGATAAGAGGAAACCAGGTTTAAGTAGCGAGAGGGCTTTGTTCAAGTCCGAGCCTTCTCTGACTGTGAATGCCGTAGTTGCAGAGATAAGCCCCCTGCCCTAGCACTCCAGAGATGTGCTCCACCACTCTCTGCTGGGGGACAGGCAGCTAAGAGCACAAGGGGAAAGAATTCCAAAACGACACATGTCAGATTGCTGGCCTGGATTTCAAATGCCATAGATAGTTTATGCGAAGTCTCGCACTGTTGTAAAAATGTAACACAATCCACTGGCAGAGCTGCATGAGCTCAGTCTCAGTTGTTTTCGAGAAAAAATAAATAAACTTGAAAAACGTCTTCCAGCCCATTAAAGTGGCTTGTTTTACCCGTAGTCTTCTCGGTATTAGGCTTCTAGACATGTGAGTAACCGAAGCCGACACCTAATTCCTGGCCAGTGAGATGGCTGATTCTTGGCACTTTTACTCTCCTTAGGACGTTACCTGTGCCTTTCAGGAAACTAATACTGTATTCCCAGGACCCACTGACACCTTGGGGAGGGGGGAGGGAAACTTTGGCGATGAACAAGTTTCAGTACTTTTCAGTGTTTTTAAAGCAGTGAAGCTCTCATGAAACATGACAAGGCAGCTTGATATATAAAGCAGTTGAGTGAAGATACTCTGGTTGAAACAGTGGAGCAGAAGCTAAGTACATCTTCTCACATCCTGACCCTCAGACTGACACCTCCAAGCAACCCTAGGAATCCATAGGCAACACCTTGAAAACCTATGACCCAATCCAACATTCAGATGTGAAAGGTAAACCGAGGTCCACAGAGCGGAGATAACTAGTCCACAGTCACACATCAAATTGTGAGGGAGTTTGAACCAGAACCAAGTCTCTAATCCAGCTCACCATTGCAGAACTTCCCAGGTGACAAAAAACTTTTCTTCTTCTATTTGAGGTTTCAAGAATAAACTGAAGATGTTAACTTTAAGGGAAATTGGGTAAAGCATATATGGAACTCTTGGTATTACCTTTGCGAGTTTCCTGTAAATATAAAATTACTCCAAAACAGAAAGTTTATTTTAAAAAGAAGCATTGCATCTTGCAATTGTGGATCACAGTGCAGCCATGTGTTTCAGCTTGACTTTGATAAGTGAATCTGTTGTGTAACTTTTCCATGCTATTTTTAATTCTTCTACACTCATGTATATGAATCCCTGGGTATAGTCTCGCTTTGCATGATTTTTATAAATAGCGTCATAATGCACTTACACCTTGTTCTTTTTTAGTCACTCAGTGTTATGCCTTTGCAGTCTCCCCATGTTGAGATCTATGAACTCACAAATAGGGCTTCCATTTTGCTTGGCCAGGGTCCCTACTGAACCAGGTGTTAAATATTGTTAGGATCATCGCTACATTTGAATCCCATTCAGTCCTCTTAATATTCTTTTGCTTACAGAATCCTATCATATGAATATATCATATTTTATTCATCCCTTCTTCAACAGGTGAACATATAAACTCTCCCTAATCTTTTGCTACTATAGACATGGCTGGAATGAATATGGAATGCATAGTCTTGACCCTTGTATATATATTTTTTTCCCCTTTTTTTTTTTTTTTTGGCGGTACACGGGCCTCTCACTGTTGTGGCCTCTCCCGTTGCGGAGCACAGGCTCCGGACGCGCAGTCTCAGCGGCCATGGCTCACGGGTCCAGCCGCTCCGTGGCACGTGGACTCTTCCCGGACCGGGGCACGAACCCGTGTCCCCTGCATCGGCAGGCGGCCTCTCAACCACTGCGCCACCAGGGAAGCCCTTCCCTTTCTTTTTGTTTGTTTTACATGTGTACGTTTGTTTTACATGATTGAGATCAGATTATCTCACTTTTTTTCATAGCTTATAAGACCTTAGAGTTCTTTAGGTTGGCCTTACATTTTAGATCCGTAGCCTGAGACCCGCAGGTGTGGAATGGAATGACAGGCCCAAATTCCTGGGGAAGGTTGGACAGAGGAGCCTCATTAGAGGTCCGAGGAAAAGCTCTAATGTGGGATGACCTTCTGCAAAAAGTCTGACCAATCTCAAGAACATCTCGGCTATTCCTCTCCTTTTCCATCCTAGCTCTTTTCTAGTCTAAAATTTATAGTAATGTAGGCATACGTGATTACTTGATGAATGTCTGTACACACCGTCACTCTAAGCTCCGTAGCATCTGACCCGCCTGCCGCCTTGTCCCAGAGTGCTCGGCAAATGGCAGTTACTCAATAAATGTTATTGGAATGAGTGAATGAACCAATGGAATGAAGTGACGTTTGGATACACAAGATACTCCTCAGTTTGAACAATACTGCTTGTCTATACATGTTTCATGTTTCTTTTAATACCATTTGATATATCTGTCATTGAGAATGAACGTGTGTGTGTGTGTGTGTATGTGCAAATCTATACAAATGGTAGAGCTGATTTTCTTTGGGGAGAGCAAATGCTCGCATTGTCATAGTCTTTGTTCTCTCATTAATGTAGCTCTGAGCACAATTTACGGATTTGCTCTAAAGTGGTCTGCTTGGTATTCAAGAGTCTGTGAGATCCAAGCCCCTCAGGCCTGCCTTTGACGCCACTTTCCCCAAGCTCTGTTATACCACCAGGCAGCTTGTCACTAATCATTCTGGGCTTCTGCTTTCCTCTGAGCCCTTGCTTCTATTCCCTGCATGTGCAATGCCCTTCCTTTCGTAGCTACCCTATTCTTCCAGACCCAACTCAAATGTCAACTCTTCCAGGACTCGTCCCCACGAGAATGTCTCTGACATCTCTACCACCAAAACATGTTATCTGTCCTTTCCTTAATAACATTGAAGATTTTCTCTTCTACATTAGAATGTGGGCTCCTGGAATAGACTCTTGTCAGTTCGTCCCTATTTCTTCCTGCAGTGTCAAGAACAAAATAGGTGGATAGTAAAGTTTTGTCGCGTTGAATTTAACTCAACCCCTGAGACCCTCTAAAACATTTGTTTCCCTTTATCTTTTTCCAGGTGTGTCGAACCAAGGTGATAGATCTCAGTGAAGGCATTTCCCAGCATGCCTGGTACCCTTGCACCATCAGCTACCCGTACTCCCAGCTGGCTCAGACCACTTTCTGGCTCCGGGTAAGTCAAAGCTTTGAGAGCCTTAGATTCTCCAGCAGTGGCCCCCAGGAGGCACTGCCTCCTGTGACCCTTTCTCAAGGTGGTTTTTCTACCCACTGAGGGTGTTAATTGTAAGGACAGAGAAGACAACACTTAGCAGCGGGATGCTTCCTGGAATGGAATCCCTTAGTTGCTCATGGGATGCCTTCAGTCAGTCTTATTTTGGCCAAGAGTTTAGATACCATTTATCTGCCTGGAAGACCATCATTGTTCAAGGCCTTTTAAACTGCCTTCTCCTTGAAGTTTTCGCTGACCCCCACCGAGAGAAGGGACTGCCCCTTCCCTTCTGGTCCTCCACGCGTGGCCATCTATTGGATGGCTCTTGTCAAGCGCCATGGTATTCCGTAGCTGTCTGTGGGCCCATCTTCCCGACTGTGGACTGTGATTGTTTCAAGTTTTGATTTGTGTGTTACTGACCTACATTGAACCCCACCGTCCACAGAAATGCAAGAGCATATATCTTATTTACCTTTGTCTCCTCGGCGCCTAGTACAGAGGTTAGTTAGCGTGGAGAAGTGATGAATAATAATAAGTACCATTTTGCGTGGTTTTAATGTATGCCAGACCCCTTATTATCAGTATCTTACTGGGGCCTCCCAGCCATCCTGTGATGTAGCTATTTACGTATCCATCACTTGGAGGTGAGGGAACTTGGGCCCAGAGCAGCACAGCCACCAGTGGACATCACACAGCTTGGAAAGAGCAGAACCTACGTTAGAACAATCTCTGACCTCAGAGCCTGTGCTCTTCACGCTGAGGTTTCACTGCCCACCTGTTCCCACCATGGGACCGTGATAAGTAGTCCAGCTCCTGAAATGGAAGATTCTCCTTCAAAGCCCGCCCCGTGGCTGCCTCCGCGCCGCACGCCTGGCTGCGTGAGTGAGCCTCCTGTGTCCTCTGCATTTCAGGCGTACTTTTCTCAGCCAATGGTTGCCGCGGCTGTCATTGTCCACCTGGTGACCGATGGGACCTATTATGGGGATCAAAAGCAGGAAACCATCAGCGTCCAGCTGCTTGACACCAAAGACCAGAGCCACGATCTAGGTGAGCGTTGCCCTCGGGTGCGGCGTGCTCTCGGAACCCGCTTCCGCACGTGCCTGCGCGTGGTTGTAAGCATTGGCTGAGGTTGAACGCTTTCCTCCCCTTTCCTCCTTCTTGCTTCTCTATTTGCCATTCTGGTTGCCTTCAAGTCAGGATGTGTTTGTGTATCCAGAGAAGCCCGAATCTGACAGGTGTGGGCATAAGGGGTTCACGTCAAAGTCCTCCTTTCAATAGCTCCCTTCTACCCAACGCCTTTACCCTCAGGCATCCCATGAGATCCTCAAAAGACCCTGGGAAGGAGACTGAGTAAAGGTTCTTTCCCATGATGTGTGTCATCACCCGAGACCCAAAGAGAGGCATCGAGAGGCCCGGGTCGCGTGGGAGGAGCCAGCAGGAGAGCCGGGGAGCCAGGCTTTCAGAACCATCGCCTGCTGTGCTTCACCCTATAGCCGTGGTGTCCGTGATAGTAAACGAGCCATTACTTGAGATGTTGTGACCCGTGCAGAGCACGGCACCCAGCGCTCAGGAAGTCCCATCACCCCCTCCCACACTTCCCAGACACCCTGCCCCGTCTACCTCTGGGCAGCCAGGCCAGGGGTTTGGAATTCCAAGCCAGTGCTGAAGTCCAGGCTTCAAAGCTGTGCCCGCACCGTTCCACAGGGAGCTCACTTCAAAGACCCGTAGGAAGCAAGCATGCGAGGGGTCACTTCGGGGTCAAGCAGAAGCCAAGGCAGGAGGAGGGGGTTTGTTTTGTTTTTATGTTTACTTATTTGGTTAGTTTTCAAGGCGAGGGGGACCCGTTAATAAGGAAGAAGAAGAAAACCCTGCTGGATTTCTCTGGATTCCCGGGAAATGTCCCTAAGTGAGAAGCAAACATTTTCATAGCGGTCCTGGCATCACAAAGGGCTCTGCGGAGAGACTTTCAGAGGAGCGGGGAAGAGTCAGGTTCCAGCGAAGGTCCTCAGACCCTGCTAGCTGATGCCTGGGGTGTCCACATGTCCCTCCCCGCTGGGTCTCCTGTCCTGTGTCCTCAGCTTCCTGGCACCCCTTGCGGAGGCTCTGCAGCTCTAAGACAGTAGACCACACAAGGGGACCCGCAGGCCTCCCAGGACATGGTTAGGATCATCCCATTCTTTAGATGCAGGCACTGAGTGAGTGAGTGTTAGGGCTTCGGTGGATTCACATAGTAAAGAAATGGCACTGATGTCCGTCAAACACCGGAGCCAGCTTCAGTTTTACTGAACTCCAACCCACCCCATCATTCCCTTGCCTCCCCTTCTGATGTACCTTTTCTCCCGTCCCTCTCCCGCCCCCCTTCCTTTTTTTCTTTCTTTTTTTGCGGTACGCGGGCCTCTCACTGCTGTGGCCTCTCCCGTTGCGGAGCACAGGCTCTGGACGCGCAGGCTCAGCGGCCATGGCTCACGGGCCCAGCCGCTCCGCGGCATGTGGGATCTTCCCGGACCGGGGCACGAGCCCGTGTCCCCTGCATCGGCAGGCGGATTCTCAACCACTGCGCCACCAGGGAAGCCCCCCACTTCCTTTTTGAAGCCCGGGGACTTCTAGAAAGAACTGAGAGCTTCTGAGTGAAGCAAGTTTGGACTTTCCTTGGACTTTATATGGCTTGCTTTTCTGTTTCCCTCTGGAAAGCCACCCCCTGGTCATGATTCTCTGTCTCCTCTTTGCAGAGTGGGTACAGGGGTCCTTACCTCACAAGAGCTGCTCCCAGATTCCTAGATTAAAAATGAGAGCAGGCTTTTTACGCCGGGAATGACTTATTTCTGTGAATTATTTCCATCATTTATATGACAGACCGGGAAGGCAGCCTGAAAACTAGCAACTCAGACCAGCAAGCCCTCATGCAATGTGGGAGGGAAGTGAGGGCCAGTGGTGCTTGGCCAAGGGGTGGCCATTTGGGGGAGGGGGAGGGGCTGTGAGCCCTAGGTGAAGGGAAAGCTTAGGGGGCAGTGAGGCAAGGGGATTGGAAAGATTTGGAACCAAGAGAAAAAGGCAGACAAAGAAACTTTCAATCAAACTCAAAATCCCCACTGGCCACCCAATGGTGCTTTTGTGCAGTGACATGAAAGGGTCTGGGGGCTTCGGGAAGGGCCTGTTGGGGAGGGCGTGACTGGCCGTGAGTAATGAGCCTGGCCCCTCGGCCCTCTGTTTCCCCTGACAGGCCTCCATGTTCTGAGCTGCAGGAACAATCCCCTGATTATCCCTGTGGTCCACGACCTCAGCCAGCCCTTCTACCACAGCCAGGCGGTACGTGTGAGCTTCAGTTCACCCTTGGTCGCCATCTCGGGGGTGGCCCTCCGTTCCTTCGACAACTTTGACCCCGTCACCCTGAGCAGCTGCCAGAGAGGGGAGACCTACAGCTCTGCCGAGCAGAGGTAAGGCACCCTGGGTCGGCTCGCCCTGGGCCGTTTTGTAGCCAAGTGTAGAAGAAGGGGTTCTGGAACCGGGCAGCCATATGTGTTGCAGTAAAAAGTCTGTGTGTTTCTCCCTTCCCTATCCTCTGGCCTCTGGTCAACTCTGCCTTTGGGCTCGGGAGGCCCACACGTCTCTGAATTCCGGGGGTGCGGGAGGGCAGCAGGAACATGTTGTGGAAGGAAGACCTCCTTCACCTGGCTCTCAGTCCCAGAGCTGGCGGCGGCCTGCAGGATGACCCTGGGAGCATCACTTTCCCTCTCTGGGCCTCAGCATCCTCATTGGAATGAAGAGAGGAGAGGTGGTTTAGCTCTCTTTCAGCTCTGAAATACTGGAATGTTTTGTTTCCTAAGTAGCACAGGCAAGAGTCATAACCCTCCTGAATTTAGGGGGATGCTGGGGGACTACTGTTTGCTTCATCCCACTGCACTGTATATTTCAGGGTTGGGTAAACCTCTGTGTCGTCCCCACACCTAGCTCCCGAGAGATTCTCCCAGTGGTCTCGGGGTCTGTCTTTTAACCGCATGACGTTGCTGCATCAGTACCTTTGATCTGGCATCTGTTAATGCACCTGGTTTGGAGCTAAGAGAGGATGCTGTTTCCTAGAAAGAATATGAGCTTTAATGATACTCTTACCTAGGTTTGAATCTGCCCCTTCCTGACTGTGTCCTTGGACAAGGAAGGCACTTCACTTCTCTGAGTCTCAGTTGTCTGTTTTGGAATAAAAACGGGTAATAATATCTACCCCGTAGGGTGGTCGTGAGGATTAAGTGGTGCACTGCAGGCAAAAGTGCTCTTACAAACTATTAAGCACCGTGCAAAGATAATGTACTGATAGAGAGTATTTATCACGACTTTCTGATGTGATGGTGGTGCTTTTCTGCACAGAATTCTGCATGAAGTTCTTAGCTTTGAGCTGGGAGAAGCCTCGGAGCTCATCTGGTACATCCACAGTGTCCAAACTTCCATGTTACCCTCTGGGTTTTCACAAGCAGAAGGACTGGTTCAGGGTCCCACATCATCTCTGACATTTGTTTTAAAGAGTTGGGGTCTCTGTGGTCTCCCCCCGAGCGAGGCCCTCTGAAAGGCAATTCAGCCCTGACCTGTATACCTGGGAGCAGGAGAGGAAAGAGGAGTGGGGAGGGGGACCCCAGCCTTTCCCGCGCCCCTGCTACCACAGAGGACACAAAAGGTGGTTGCAAAACCCACATGGTTTTGCACCCACTGTCTCTAGCTTCTGTTGCGCAAAGTCTGTGGCAATCCTTCGGAGGCAAAAGAGCTCCTTAAATATCACTCGTTATATTTCACCCTGAGAGGGCTTTTTCATCCCTGGCTCTCCGGGCTGTAAAAGTAAGTTAATTCTCAGAACCCAGGGAAACAATGTCGACGGAAAATGCAAATCCATCAGACCTTCTCTGCAATGCTTTCTCATCCTTAGCCAGTCACCAAGACCATCCCCTAGTTCACTGAGCCCAGCACTGGCTTCTTTGAATCCTTAATTAGCAGTTCCCGTGCCCAAAGTAAACAGTAAGAAGTGTCTAACCTTGGAAGCAAGTCCGTCAATGAGTATGTGCTGAGTTCTTTGCTCTGCTGTGGAAAAGCACTGAACTGGGGCACAACGTTCCAGGCCCTCCTCCTCTCTGGGCTTCAGTCTCCCCGCATGTGAAATAACGATGGCGATGGGTCCGTGTTCTCTGTGGTTCCTTTCAGTTCGAACAGTCTGTGATTCTCAAGAACTAGGAGGGATGAGAGGGAAGAGGAAGGGACCCACACTGGCTTCATGGTCACCCCTGTCCCGTGAGGTATGGACAGAGGGAGCGAGTCACGGCCATCCAGGCAGTGGGAGGTACAATCCCACTTTGTCTGCCGGAAGAGCCACACTCTGCCCACCAGGACCAGGCACATCCAGGAGAGAAAAGGATTTTTCATGGCTGCTCACTGATGAGCATTTAGTCAGTGAGACTGAGTTAAGTGATGGAGATGCAGCCATCTTGGGATTATCAAAGTCTGTGTGTTCTCATTCCAAGGGGCTCTGAAATTATATGTTACATATATTGTTTTGTCCTGACGCCAACCTGATCCCTGAAAGCTGCGAGGCTGGAAGAGATTCTTTGGTTTCCCGTCCTCATTTGAGGACGGGAAACCGAAGGTCCGGGTGGGGGAGGTGTTTCCCAGCGTCGCCCAGTGGCATTGGAATCCAGTTCGCAGGACTTGCAGGTCAAAGCTCTTCCCTTCTCATCAGAGGTGTCAAAACAGCTGTGTCCCGGAGGCCAGACTAGGCCACAAACAACTTGTGTTTGTTTGGCCCTCATTCGGCCTCTTCTTTAATTACTTGTAGCATTTAACTATCAGAAGAGTAAGTATTAAAGCCCACAGTTCTTCCTCCTCTTAAACACATCAGAGGATTTGGAAACACCAGGCCCTGGGTCCCGCTCTGGCCGGCAGGTGGCCTCCCACTGGCCACACCCTTCTCAGCTCACCTGGCCGTTCAGATGGTCAGCCGGACCCGCAGCTGCCGACTTTGCCTCCCAGGGCTGCACCCACCACATCACCAGCTCGCGGTAGAAGAGCCTTTTAGGGTCCCTTCCCGCAGGAGCCTCGTTACTGGGCAGGAAAACGAGTCTTATCTTGATCATTCTCTCAGCCTCACTTCTCTAGCTATCCCGAAGCTGGTGTGCCAAGAGTAGCTTTCCCTTCGTTTTCCAGTGTTGAGCGTGCTGTCTTTCTGGCTGTCCCCATCTGAGCAGCCAGCTCAGAATGATTTATAAACAATCTGCCTGTTAGTATCTCCACAGCCCATGGCATGATTGCAGCTAAGCAGCCACAGAAGTTAAGCCATGGGTCAGGGGACAGAGCCAGGAGAGGAGCCCTCACCAGCCCTTTAACCTCTGGCCTTCTCTATCCCGGTTGAGGGGTACCTACTATCCCCCATTATGCACGACCGGGGGCCCTTTCAGTTGACCGCGGGGGCAGCAGTTGGAGGACTGACTGTGGGATCGCTTAAGGACCTACCTCTACATGGAACTTGAGTCTCTAAGTAAATGAATTAAATATGTATAAGAAGAAAAGAAAATTCATAAGTATCTGATTATCTCTGCATGGGGAGAGGGGGTGTTTCCACCTTCACCCAGGTTGTGAGCATTTTTTTGGTAAAATTTACCTGTGTCCCTTCCCCCACTGGCCTCAGCCACTTTCCTCCCTTCTGAGGAAGGTCTTCTTTTGTTATTTTTATTGACAGCCCGTCACTGGTACGAAATCCTCCCCCCACTTTTTTTTTTTTAATGAAGGCAGAGCCTTTTGTTTTGTTTTGTTTTCCTCGTTTTGATTTTTGTTTTTGTGTTTCAGAAATGACAGAGCTGTGTCAGGGAGTTATTTGGGAGGGGCAGTTGGGGTAATGTTTATCATTTTTGGACAATGTGTTCACACAACCCTTTCCAACTAACGAACGGGACAGCAAAGGGAAGAGCAGGGATTTAGGGACAGACAGGCAGATCCGTGCTGCAATCCTGTCCACGCCGAGTGCCTGTGGACAAGCAACTTAAACTCGCTTAGTCTTAATCTCTTCTTCTCAAAAATGGGAACAATAATACTACCTCATGGAGTTATGGTGAGGACGCGGAGAAGATAATGAAGGTAAAACACAGCTGCCGATACCTGTTACTATTCATTCCTTTTCCCCTTTCCTTCTTGTTCCTGTAGGCCAGGTTTAGACAAATGTGCTGAAAAAGCAGGGACTCCACATTCCCTAAGGTGTGTTCTGGAGGACACTAGTCCTAAGAAACACGCCGCGAAGAAAGGTTATCAGAGCTCGGAAAATGCTGCGCACACGAGTCCCTCCTGAAAACCCACCATGTGCAGTAGAACGTTCAAGGTTCTGAGAAGTCCTGCAATGAAGAAAACTGACTGGTCTCATTGACCCAAAGCATTGACCTCCCCATTAGAGCATAGGCCTGTTTGGTCAGGTAACTCATATGACCAGTGACTGTTTTCCTTCATAGTAGAAAGAGCCAGAGGAGAGAGACCGCCTTCTCATGGAGCGTCATAGTTGCTAAAGCATTTCTCATGCCTTGACCTTTCAGCTCTGCAAACACGCTGAGCTCCAACCTGTGCTGGACCTTTGCACATGCCCTTCACTCTGCCTGGAATTCCTTCTGCCCCAAACCTTTGTATAGCTAATCCCTTCGTCTCATCCAGGTTCAGGTGTCCCCGAGGAGGCTTCCCCTGACCCCTATGTGCGTGGTGTCCTGCCCACCCCTCCCCTAACAGTCACCCTCTATAATGTCACCTGGGCTTAGTGCCCTTGCGGTGTGCATCACTATCTAAAACAAGCTGATCGATTACTTTTTTGGGGCACACGTCCTCCCTCCTCAAGCACACACGGTGACAGGACTCCTCCACGGTAGCCCTAGCGTCTAGAGCAGTGTCTGCTGCGCGGCGAGAGCCCCAGGCAAGTGTGTTGAATGGATGAGCCAGTGGCTGACATGTCCCCTGGTTTTGACAGTCTTGAGAGGTGGATCCTTTTATCACCTCCACTTGACAGAGGAGGAACCTGAGGCTCAGGGTGTTACATAACTTTCCAAGATCAAACAACTGATAGATGGCAGAGCTGGGGCTCCCAAATTTGCCCACTTGCTAAGCCCTAGGTTCTTTCCATTCTAGGAAACCAAGTTTTCCAGTTTATCCTTTTCCTACAGAGGAGAACCTTAATAAGCACAGAAGGAGGGAGGGTGCTGTTTTTATCCTAATGGCCCCCTAGCCCAGAGAAGCCCAGAGCCATTGTCTTTCAAAAAGAGTTCCCAGAGCCCCCCTGCTGGTCATCAGATGGGAGCCCAGGGACCTCCTGGGAGTGCAGGGCGAGAACGGCCAAACTGTAAGGTAAAGGTCAGAAGACTGGCTTGGAAGCTGGTAGCTTACAGAGTAAATCTATTTAAATTGGAACCATGTGGCTCTTTCCCCCAGCGCTTACACAACGTGAACAGATGCATTGTTTGGTGTCAAAGCCCCTGCGTTGACTCCACAGCTACAGTCTCCGCATGGAGCCCCGCAGAGGCTGTCAGGGGCAGGAAAAAGGGCGGAGAATCAGAACAGCTCAGCAAGTATCACTTAATCCCACTCACCCTGCATTTCTGAAAGGGGAGGCGGTATGTGGAGACTGCAGAGCTCACATCGGTGCGGGTCTGAGACCTGAAACTAAGGCTTGCCCTTGTCTGGGTATTTTAAAAGTGAATTTGTTTGTGATAAGTTTTAGAGATGTTAGCGCCTCACACCCGCCCCCGCACCGCCCACCCCACTTATCCCACTTTAATTCCTACCATACTTTTGAGCAGGGGATAGAGAGTGGGGCTGAGTAACCATGTTCCTGTAAAATCCTCAGTGGGGTATCCTGGAAACTGGCACCAAGAAAAAAGTTGGGAATTTCTTCTTAAGTTGGTTTGACCACCCACCGCTCCTTGTGTCCTAGATAGAAACAGGAAAAAGAAAGCTTCGAGGCTCTGGATGGCAACCTAGCTGTCTGTGCATACCGTATGCCAGGCGTTGTGTTAGACAGAGTCAGAGGGGCAAGGTGGAGAGAACTGCCTCCTGGAAGCTTTCAGTGTTCAAAATCAACATGTCAACGTCTGCAAAGTGCTTAAGAGTTATTGCAAGACACTGCCACCATTTGTTTCTTGCTATTTAGCAAACAGCTATTTCACGCAAGGCATTTTTATTGGCAGTGCGAAGTATACTGAGGTGAAACAGGCATTATCTCTACCCTCAGGGAAGTTCTAGTCCAGGTGTGAGGTGAGGTTAACAGCAAGGACTTTGGAGTCACACATCTGGATGGGAACTTAAACAAGTAACTTGATCTTGCCGGTCCCCGATTTTTCCAACTGTAAAATGAATAACACTTAGCTCATAGGGTTGCCGTGAGGATGGGTGAGCTCATGTATATAAGCAGTCAGTGAATGGTCACTAATGTTATTAAGCGTCTGCATGACGGTAGTACGAGGGGAAAGATCACCTAAGCACAGGGGTTTTATGTTTTTTCCGTTTCCTTAAGGGTTAGCACACATTCCGGCACGTGGTGGGCACCCAGGACCTGTGTTTTCAACGCATGAAGCAAGAGACCAGGCTTTTAGAGAAAGGAGGGCCCAGTGCGGCAGGGGGAGCTTGCCTGGGACACGAGAAAGCTTCCTGTAGAAACTTAGATGGAGCTCGGACTTGAAGATGAATGGCGTGATCTCTGCACAACTTTTCTAACAATTCATAAGTCACTTTACAGTTTATAAAAGACTTCTACTTTCAGTACCCCAGTTGAATCTCATGGACCTATAGGTTGGCCGAATTTGAGAGTACACTGAAGCTCAGAGAGGTGATGTACTTTGCCTAAGTTACACAGCTTCTAGGTAATAGAGCATAGATTTATTCATACCATTAGCTACTACCATTTACTGAGTGCTTTTATGTGCCAGGAATTCCACTCTGTGCTTTTGCTGAACTATCTGATTTAATTCTCACAGCGACCCTCGGAAGTGAGTACTATTATAAAATATGAAGAGGCTTTCCTTCAACTCAGTGCCTGGCAGATAAGAGACTCAAAGAATACTTGCCGTAATCATAATGATCCCCATTTTGCAGACGGAAAAACTGAGGTTCTGCAAGGTTTGAAGATTCATAACGTATAAGGTTTTCAAGCTATAGGATTTGAACTCTGGTTTGTCTGTTTCCATAACTTGTGCTTTTAACGATAAACTTTGACCACTGCCTCCAGAGTCTTGTTCACTCTCTGTGTCTCCAGTTTCAGCCTCCGGAGATTTGGAGAGGAAGCCCATGAGGTTTTGTCTTCCAGCTGGAGTGCAGCCGTCCTGCAGGAAAGCGCCCACTCACCCTCTTGTTTCTTTCCTCCTCAGCTGCGTGCACTTCGCCTGTGAGGCCGCTGACTGCCCGAAGCTGGCTGTGGAGAACGCTTCTCTCAACTGCTCCAGCAGCGACCGCTACCACGGTGCCCAGTGCACTGTGAGCTGCTGGACGGGCTACGTGCTCCAGATACAGCGGGATGACGAGCTGATCAAAAGCCAGGTGTGCGCAGGTGCCGGGCTCAGAGCCCCTCTCCAGCCGCGCAGGTGCCGG
>NW_021703782.1:95606150-95638878 GCF_005190385.1 Monodon monoceros
CCCCTCTCCAGCCGCGCAGGTGCCGGGCTCAGAGCCCCTCTCCAGCCCGGGAAAGGCTGAGCGGATGTGGAACCTGCTCTCTGCTCAGTCCTCAGCACTTAAAGTACTGCCGCCCCATAGTAGATGCTCAGTAAATAGGCGGGGATCGAATGAATGAGGGAGTCAGTCTGGGATTTCTGAGACCGTGGTTCCTGTGCAGAGGAGCATACAACATGTACCAGAGTCCCCATATAGGTTGCAAATCTGGAAAACCGTGGGCTGAGCATGAATTTTGGACTGAAACCGTCACAGTCAGAACTCTGCTACAGTCGAATGGGCTGCTTTCAGAAGAGGTGAACCCTCTGTCAGTGAGGTGCTCATTCATTCATTCAGACATCTGCACTCCGGGAACCAGATACTCTAGTAGGTGCTAGAGAAAAAAAGGTCACTGAGATAAACCTAGTTCCTCCTCTCAAGGAGCTTAGTGACTAGCGACCACGAGCAGAAGATGAGTGAGTGATGGCCTCACAGTGTGCTAAACACTGTGAAGGGAAGTGCAGGGTGTTGTGGGAGCACAGGGGGAGTCAAGGAAAGCTCCCTGGAAGAAGCGACATGAAAACTGAGAACTAGAGAGACAGACAGAGGGGCGCGTGTTGTGGGGAGGGAAGGAGGCAGGCTCTAGGCACAGGCAGGAATGGTATGTGGATGCCCGTTGGTGAGAAGGGGCGTGCCACAGACAGATGTTTCTTTTACTGAACTCACCCAAGCAGTGAGGCTGGAGGGGCAAGCAAGGCCCTGTTAGCTTGGTCAGAAGTTTGAGGGTCATCTTTAGGGCAGCAGGGAGCTGTTGAAGGAAGTGGCGTGGTCAGATCATGGCGGATAAAGGTCCTTCCAGCGGCCCACCTGGGTGTGGCTTGGAGTCTGGCAGAAGACTGGCCGCAGGGAGAGCCATCGGGAAGTCATCAGAAGAGCGTGTGGAAGGGGGATGAGTCCCGCATGAGGGCAGTGGCAGCGAGTGGACTGGAGGTGTCGCAGGACGTTGCTTCGGCCAGTGTGGCCGTGGGGTCTTGGGTGGGGGAGGGGAGCGGCAGTTAGTTAAGTCCTGAGATTTGGGGATTCCAGGTGCAGCCTCCTGGGGGGTCCTGCCAGCGGACTCCCACTTCGCGCTCCAGGTACACGGGGCACGTTCCTCGTTGCTGGGAACATCTGTTTGCACAGTCCCCGTGGGACCTCTGGGACCCTCAATTGCTTGTCTTAGACACCTGCTTCTGTGTGTCAGACACGGAAGGTCTGAAGTCCTGTGGAAACAATTAAGCTGGTTTGGGCAGTGAGGGACCTCTCCTCCCTTGGATGTGTGCTTAACAGGGGTAAAGTGTCCTGTGCTTTTAAAATCCCAACTCAACGTTTGGCATCCCCGATCCCCTGGGATTTGGCAGCTCCCTCCTTGAATGGAGGCCTCCATGCTGGCTGCCGATGCCGGTCCCTCCCGTGGCTCTGTAGCGTGGGCTCGCCCTTCCACCCCTAGCCCTGCCATCTTCTAGTTTGGGTCAAATCCCTGTCGACCCTTTCATTTTCTCAGGCTTGTTCCTTCTTCACGTCTCCCTCTCCCAGCTATTGAACCATCACATCTCAGAGCAGGGAGTGGCTCTTAGAGCAATCCTTGGGTTCAACGCCAAAGGGACAACTCAAGGAAAGGGACCTGCCCACGATCTCATAGCACAAAGGACCAAATCCAGCTCTCCATTCTCCCCTGGCGATGCCCACTCTGTGCCAAGCACTAGAGGATGAAACACACAGTCTCCTCCAGGGCCAAGAAAAGATATGAAGATCAACAGCCAGTGTCCCACTGCTGTGCCACGTTTCAGAGGCTATTTCGTGAAAGAAGTCGTCAGGCCCCGAGAGGTCTGAGTCTTAAGATTCTCAGCAACAGAATGGAAATAATGATCTGAGAGACTCTCCAGACAGCAGTGAAGAGCCTGGGCTCAGTTCCCACTCATCCTTTTTCCAGCTCTGTAACTTGGAGCTAATCCCTTAATGTCTCTCAGCCTCAGTTTCTGCAGCTGTAAAGTGGGAAGTGAAACACCTCCTTCAAACAGTTGTTGGGATCATGGAAAGGGAGCTAGAGTTAAAGGCTAAACATTGACCTCTGGGCGCCTGGCAAGAGCCTGCGCCGTAGCCTGGGGGAGAAGGGGGTTTCGCCACGTTTTGGGGCTTCCATCTGCCGTTCCTCACTGTGCCCGCCCCCGCCTTTCAGACAGGACCCAGTGTCACGGTGACCTGCACGGAGGGCAAGTGGAACAAGCAGGTGGTGTGTGAGCCAGTGGACTGCGGCATCCCGGACCAGCA
Source organism: Monodon monoceros (assembly GCF_005190385.1). NCBI lineage: Eukaryota > Metazoa > Chordata > Mammalia > Artiodactyla > Monodontidae > Monodon > Monodon monoceros. The sequence continues at coordinate 95,608,476 of NW_021703782.1, forward strand.
CCACGTGTACGCTGCCTCGTTCTCCTGCCTTGAGGGCACCACGTTCGGGAGCACGTGCTCCTTCCAATGCCGCCACCCAGCGCAGCTGAAAGGTACCGCCCCTCCTGTGGGAGGCCTGGAGGCTGCTCCCAGGTCCTCCAGCTGGGGCTCAAACACCAAGGGGTGGACAGGGTTTTATCTGTGCTTCTGATTCCTTTCTGCCCATTGTATTTATGTAGACTGCCTTGCCGCGCAGCTGAGGGGAAAGTGGAGTATGGATACGTATGGCATCTGTAAGATCTTTCAAATCTTGCAAAAGAGGAAAGAGACAAGAAGGAAGGGAAGGAGGGTAGAAGGAAGGAAAAGATTCTAAGAAAGTAACGTTTGGAACTGATGTGACTAGTTCTCTGCGTAGGTTTAGGGCCCAGTAAGCTTAGGAGGTAAGTATTATTACTATTCTCGTTTTCACAGAGGAGGAGACCCAGGCTCAGAGAGGTGAAGGAGCTTGTCCAAGATCATGCTGTTAGTGGGGGCCTCCGCCATGGGGCCCAGGTCTGTCTTTTTCCAAAGGCCACTGCTTCTCCTTAGGAAGGGCTAGCTCAGAGACGAGTGGCTCCGCGCGGAAAGTGCTTACAGGGATCTCGTGGGCAGCGTGCTAGGGGTATTTGGGTGAGTAAGGCATAGTCTGGCGAACTGGAGAAGAGAACTTACGTTGGAAATGAGTGAGAGGCTGGCCTGGGTGACCTAGACTGTCAAGACTAAAAGGGCTCTTTAAACTAGTCAGGAATAACTGATTATTGGAAAGGTGGTGAAACTGAGGTCCAGTGAGAGGAAGGAAGGAACTTGTACAAAATCGCAGAGCAAGTTAGCGGCATTATCAGAACGATGCTCTTGGCTTCTAGTTGCGTATTGGATTTGGACATTATACTCAATTCTCACAGGTGCCAGGACTCTCTCCTTTGCTTGGTTTATCGGAGGAAACATTGCCCCTTTATCAGACACCCCAAATGATATCTCACTAAGCAGGTGTCCTACCTTGGGGTTCATCATTCTATAGAGTGGGAATGAGTGGACTTCTGTGGAGTGGGGGGGGGGGGTTGGAGGGAGGTGTGTAAATCCCCTTCAACTTAGATGTCATATTGCAAATTCATGAGTTTCAGGCATTTTGATGATTAGAGAAAGTCAGTAGTGCCCCCAAATTTTCAAGGAAATATAGAACTTCAAAAGATTACCACACATAGTAAGACTCAATAAAGTGTATAGACCGTGGCCGGATAAATTGATGAAAGTGATGCCATAAGAAATGTTTCTTTTAAGAAATGAGTGAAGGACCCGGCAATCTCACTACACTGCCCCAAAAGCAAAGCAGGAAGCACTTCTGGGGTACGTCCTTTAGGGCCCCTCATTTTTTTTTTTAACCCAAGAAGATTTGAAGGTAAAATCATTTTATCTGAGCTGCTATAGAGATTGAGATCTGAGAGAGGTGAAGAGACCAGTGGAAATTGTAAACCCTCCATCTTTCAGGTTACCTGAGCCCTTCCCTTGGCCCCCATTCGCCCAGAAGTGGGACCTGTTAATAACTCCAGACTAGGAAATCACACTTCACCTCTCAATCAGAGGCCCTTGGGAAAGGGAGGTGTATAAATTAGCATTGATTATTACAGCCCTCATTGTGGCTAATAATAATCCTTAATCAAAATGATTCAGGCCCTTCTGCCATTGCTCCTCTGCTTGACTCTGGTGGAGGGGGTGACCCTACCATGTAGACATGGCCCCAGGAGGACCGCCATTTTGATAGTTGTTGATACCCACTTTGCTCTTCCCTTGAAAACACAGGGCAGCATCTCGCCAGTGGCCACATTGACCCACCAGGACCCACTGGCATACCATGACCTTGGTTCTCAGCATCACCTGATGTTCAGATTCCAGGTTTTGATGCTTTGGCTTGGATCTTCTGGCAGCAAAAACCGGGCAGAGGTCCTTTTACCTCTCTCTCTTTTTTTTTTTTTTTTGCGGTATGTGGGTTTCTCACTGTTGTGGCCTCTCCCGTTGCGGAGCACAGGCTCCGGACGCGCAGGCTCAGCGGCCATGGCTCACGGGCGCAGCCGCTCCGCGGCATGTGGGATCTTCCCGGACCGGGGCACGAACCCGTGTCCCCTGCATCGGCAGGCGGACTCTCAACCACTGCGCCACCAGGGAAGCCCTTACCTCTCTCTTGAGCTTGTTCATGATGCCTCCCTTCTTAAGCCAGAAGATAAAGAGGTGATCAAAACAAAATTTTACCATATTTCTTGTTTGCTTCCCTTTCCTCCCTTCGTTTTTCCTTTCCCTGCAGCGTGATTTAAGCAAAAAGAATGTGAGCTTTCGTCAGACAGACTGGGATTCCACCCCTGGTTCTGCCCCAACTGATCTTAGGAAAGCAATTTCACATCCTTGAGCCTCAATACTCTCATTTTAAGATGGCTGTAAGAGCAGCCACGTTGAAGTGTCATGTTGAGAATTAAAAGAAATGGTGTGTACAAAATGCCAGGGCCAGAGAAAGTGCTTAGTAAATACTCATCTCCAAGGGGCACCCTTATGAGAATCCCGGCAGTGGCTACCCTCTCGGCCCATGACCCCTTTGTCCCACGGAGGCCTTAGTTCTGGGAGCTGTAGAGACGCGATCCATCCTCCATGCTCCTCTCAGGACCTGGAGGTTAGTGTTCTCAGTCAAACAGCCACCACCCAGGAGAAGCACTGAGTGTGGCCCTAAAACTGCTATAATGCAGGTAGCACCACAAACTCCCTTGCGCCTTAGAATCCAGGTGTACACAAAATACCCTGCGAACTCACAGCCCTAGGATCACTCCCGCCAAGGTCCTGTATCAAACGACCACTAAAAGCACAGACCAAACCTACAGACATGCATGAGGGAAAAAATACTACTCTCAAGTTTAAAAAAAAATAACTTCAAAATCAAAATCATAAATGTTTAATTAAATGGCTAAAATTGCAACGTTACTTCCATGACCTAGTCAGCCTCACCTCAACCATGTGGGGTGCCCTGGATATCAATTCTGGAGTGGGGCTTCTGAAGCAAGCATGTGCTCTTCCTACAGAAATCTTTCTAGGGACTTCCCTGGCGGTCCAGTAGTTAAGACTCCGCGCTTCCACTGCAGGGGGCGTGTGTTCGATCCCTGGTGGGGGAACTAAGATCCCGCATGACGCATGACACGGCCAAAAAAAAAAATCTTTCTAAAAGGCCCACTGTCTACTTCTGTCTAACCTCAGATTTCAAGGCAGCCTATTCACTGGTTTGCAGAAGATACCTAATACCATCGAGCATCTTCTGATTTCTTTAGACTCTCCTGAAGATAGGGACGTGAGGTGAGTGCCCACAACCTGCAGTGTCCAGGCTCCCGCCCAACCTCTGCTCTGTTCCTCACCCCTTACCCTCTCCCTCAGAATCCTGTCCTGACCTCCCTTCCTCTAGGAATTTCACATCCTCTCTCAGGCAGAGACCCTTTCATCTTTCTCAGAAGCAGATAGCCAGCCCTGGAGGATTCCGCTTTATCCCAAGGGTCTCATTGGGGCATCTTCCTCATAAAAACAGGGTCACCCCCAAAGAGGAATTCTCATACCACTCCTAAGAGAATGCTGCTTTCTTGCTCTTATCATCCTCCTACTTTGGAGATAACAGGGTCTAGGATGTCACTGGGTCCAAAGCACCACGAGGTGCTGATGATAAAGCACGACTCAAACGCTTCCTGGGGGCCTGAGGAGCACTGTGGAGAAGAAACGTGTTCAGGATCACACAGCTGCTTGGGAAGCCGCCTTTAGATATGAGCAGTGGTAAGAATACAGACCGAGCAGCAGTTTTATCTCTTAGATAATTCTTCCTGTCTCCCTCACTCCCTCACCCCCACTCTACTCTGAATGGTCGCTCAAGCTTCAGGAGTCCAGCCTAGTCTTACTTCAGGGTTCTTAGCTGCTGCCCCGGAATCCCTTTGGCCTTTTCTAAACCATGCCCCTCAACCCAGAACTCCCATCAAACCCTGAAACAGAGGGCAGAGCTGGGAGAAGCCTAGAGGTCACCAAGGCCAATCATTTCACTGTGCAGTGCACAAACTGAGGTCCAAGACAGGAAGGCATTTATGCAAGGTCACGCATGAGTTACCATCAGCACTGGGGCCACAAGGTCACCCAGGGGTCCTGACCCTAGAAATGGTGCCCTCTTGCTAGGTGCGCCCGTTCCCACCAACCTGGTGAAATAATCCCACTTTTGCATTCCCCAGCCCCTCCTACATGGCAGGTGTCCAACACTCCAGGCTCTTTGCTCCCTCTTCTTAGGACATTCTCCATCTATTACCCCTGTCTGTGGCTGCATCTTAGCGCATTCTTTTCCTTTGTGTCCAACATACGGGGCCTCTTGGTCAAGAAATTCGGAAGTGAGCGACACCCTTCTGGACAGCGGGGAGGGGGAGGGAGTGGTGAAATCTTACTCTATGACTAGTTTTGATTTTGGCATACTCCACTCGTCCACAGTCCTGATTCCATGAGGTTTTCTCTAGACAGCAGTTCCTCTTTGGCCATGCTCTTGGGTACAGGCTCTGTAGCGGGGTCGAGAGAGCACGCAGGAGTCAGACAGACCTGGAGTGAGCCCCAGCTGTAGTTTGAGCAGCTCACTTTCCCACTCAGGGACTCACCTTTTCTCACCTACAAAATGGGATTAATGACAAACTGGGTTATTAGGAGGATCAAGGAGATGGCGCCAGTAATTCTTCCTAGGCCTGCCTCATAGACTCAATTACAGACAGCTATTGGTAGAATTCCTTTCAGACATTTAGAGGGGGAAATGGACCATTTAATAATCAAAATGTGATCTGACTCACCCAGGCTGGAGCTGAGAGAGCCCAGTTTTCCTGAGCAAATGATGCTTTCTGGGACTGCCAAGCCCAGCTCAGATTTTCTCTTTAGCTCCTTGGGATTCCAGGAGCCTAGAAATGTGCTTTCAGGACTAAAATCGGCAGACGATTGCATGCTTCTCTTGGTACCTCCATTTCTCCTGCCTCAGCTTCTCCCTGACTTTATGCAGCCCTGGCACTGGGTGAGGCCTCTTCTGTATTAGTCTCCCTTGTTCTTCTTCTTCTTGCGCTGTCACTTCTGTCAAGGTCTGTTTCTTTTTTTTTTTTTTTTAATAAATTTATTTATTTATTTTTGGCTGCGTTGGGTCTTTGTTGCCGCACGCGGGCTTTCTCTAGTTGTGGCGAGCAGGGACTCCTCTGTCGCAGTGTGCGGGCTTCTCATTGAGGTGGCTTCTCTTGTTGCGGAACACGGGCTCTAGGCGTGTGGGCTTCAGTCGTTGTTGCACACGGGTTCAGTAGTTGTGGCTCGCAGGCTCTAGATCACAGGCTCAGCAGTTGTGGCACACGGGCTTAGTTGCTCCGTGGCATGTGGGATCTTCCTGGATCAGGGATCGAACCCGTGTCCCCTGCATTGGCAGGCGGAGTCTTAACCACTGCGCCACCAGGGAAGTCCAAGGTCTGTTTCTTAACAGGAGCAATGAAGCTGAATCTCCTCCCACTTCTACCTTTGGTTAATGCAACCTCCTGAGTGCTGGTTTGTCCTTATCCTGGTCCAGCTAGCTGCATTTTTGTTTTCTTAATACAGTGGCCAATACCCTTCCACAACCTAAACTATTAGAGCTGGACAAGAATTTAAAGACGGCTTTGGTTTAGGGACAGAGAGGTTAGGTGACTTGTTCAAGGTCACACGTAGATTCATAATACTCCACGCATTTAACAAATGGATACTGAGGGCTTACTATGTGCTTGCCACAGGGTAGGTTCTGGGAATAAAAGAATGAACAAGACCACGTCCCAGACCTTAGGATGTGGGCAGTGCCAACACTGTATACAAGGCATTAAGAAAACCAGACGTAGGTCTCCTGGCATTTCCCTCCTTGTATTCTACTCTAGGTTAATTTCAATCTTAAAGCCACTCTCAAAGAAATGGGGTCCTCTAGATACTCTTTAAAATACAATAATAAAGGGCTTCCCTGGTGGCGCAGTGGTTGAGAGTCCACCTGCCGATGAAGGGGACACGGGTTCGTGCCCCGGTCCGGGAAGATCCCACATGCCGTGGAGCGGCTGGGCCCGAGAGCCATGGCCGCTGAGCCTGTGCGTCTGGAGCCTGTGCTCCGCAGCGGGAGAGGCCACAACAGTGAGAGGCCCGCGTACCGAAAAAAAAAAAAAAAAAAAAAAAAAAAAATACAATAATAAAAACAGATATATTTCTTTTGACAGTACATTTATAATTATTTTAATACTCACTAGAGATTGAAGTTTCCTTCGCCTGTAGACAGGCTGAGCAAGATTCATTTTCCTGACTTTAAAAGATGAACAAACAGAAGTACAGGGTCACATAACTTTCTGACATCGTCACTCTTCCCCTCAACCAGGGATTCCAGGCTCAGAAATGCCTTCACCTCGTGTCCTGAGTCATGTTCTCCCAGGAAACACAGGGAGAGGAATGAGAAAAGGAGGCATGGAAATGATAGAAGCGTCAGGATCTCTCCTAAAGCCAGTTACCTCTGTGGGCAGCTGGAGCTCAGTCCCGCTGGGGAAGAGTGGGAGACAGGGTAGAACATTCCTCTGGAAACTGTCTTGTTAATGCCCCAGCTCCTTCACTGGTTGAGTGCTACGTCCGGGAGCACTGACACCTCAGCGCTGTGAGCTTGCCCTGTGTGCAGCAGAGCCTCCCTGGTCAGAACAAAAGGCCTCCAGTGACAGATGGCTGCAGGTGCAGTATAGAGGTCAGAGCCAAGGGCATGGACAGCGGTGTCCTACCTACTTTCTTCAAAGCCCCAGGGTGGCTGCAGGGTGGCGGCCACAGCTAGGGCGTGGAAATGCTGATTCTGCACAGTTCAGCGCTTGCTGTGAGGTGGGGCGTGTCCATGGTCCTGAATCGCCGGTTCCTGCTTTAGCGTGCTTCTTCTTTTGACTGTGGTGCACGGCTAACTCCTATTTACCCTCTCCCAGGATGCACATTTCTGGTTTGCATTTTCTCTCTTGATTAACGTTTTGCGATTTTTATGTTAGCTTTTGCCACAAAGGAACCATGACTTCTGCTTTGCGATCTATGATTTGCATAGCTGGTAGGGTGTGCTTTTAAAGCACCTCAGCCCTTTCTCCAGAGGTATTTTATCCTTCTTGGGAAATTTAGAGAGGGTGTGCTTCCCTTATCTTTTGTGACTGCCCTCCCCACTAAGTGCTTGCTAAGCCGGGGCTCTCCCAAACACTGCCCCCGTCACAGGGGCCAAGCGAGAAAGCACTTTATGGTCTCTGGTATCCTGGAGCCCTCTCTGCTTCTGTGGAAGCCAAATGAGTCATCCTTCCACACCCTTTTTTCTTTTTACTTGGTGTAGAAGTATCTGTAGTTTGCAGTGTCACAGTTTATCAACGTGGAATCCTCTGTGGGGCTTGCAGACCCTAAACAGTCTTGTACTCCCCAGATGACTCACACAGACACAGGAGGAGAAAGAAGAAAGTGAACGGGGAGAGAAGCAACAGAGGAGCCTACATACCCTCCCACCTTTCTTCTTTTTCATGCTTTATTTCTCTCCATAGTGCTTTCCACCTTCTAGCCTACGAAATAGTTTGCTTTTTTAGGATATTTTAATGCGTTCCTCCCTGTTCCACTAGAACATAAGCTCCAAGAGGGCAGGGTTTGGGTTTTGTTTTGTTCACTGCATTGTCCCAACGTAGACAAGAGTAGCTGGCACAGAGTAGGCACTAAATGGATGCTTGTTGAATGAATGAAGGCTTCCATGCGACCCCTGTGGTCCTTTCAGGTCGACTACTGAAGGCAGAGGTTAGGAGGGAGAGAGGGGGGAGGTGAGGAAGAAAGGAAGGGAGGGAAGGAGGGAGAGAAGAAGCAAATAAGGAATTTGACAGCACATTTTCTTTGGCAGCGCAGTTCGTAAATGTTGTTTCATCTGATCTTCTCATCACCCTGAAAGGCAGGAGCAATTGCTTTCTCTCTGTAGCTAGGAGACTTGGGGCTTGGCTCTCTCAGAATAGACCCTGACAGCTCTGCTGAGCAAGTATAGCCAACTTGCCATTAAAAACCACAAAATCAGCTTGAAACCCCACTTTAGTCTTTTACTAACCAGGAGAACTTGGTCAAGTCACTTGTCTCTCTTAAGTCGCTGTTTCCAAATGGGAGTCATCCTACTAAGAGCACTGTGGTGAGAGTAAATGAGATCACATAGCAGAAGTACTCAGTACGTCGTAAATGATCAGTCTCGTCCCTGTCACCCCTCTCCAACTTCCAAATCCCGGAGCCTCCCATGTGATTCCAGTCCTCGTTGTCAACACCTTTCAAGAATAACGGGGAAGAGGAGAGTTTGGTTGAGAGATCCAAGTTTCAGGTCCATCTCTGATTGTCTTGGGGAGGTTTGGGGCAGGCTGTGCATCGATAATATATGACCTGGCAGTGAAAAGCCTGACTCCCCGTGTGTTACTTTTATGTGTAACGTTCCCCATCAGGCCAGCTTCCCGATGGCAATCAGCACGTCTGTTGGATCTGGCACGGGCTACGGGGGACGTGCTCATCTCTCAGCCGCTTTGGCAAAGCTTCACTGAATACTGGGGCCTGAAAAGAAAATCAAGCCTTCAGATACCACAACGCTCTTACTTCCAGGCATAGGGGGGGCTAGGACAACTACAGAGGTACAGGGCTCAGAGAGGGAGCGTCAGCTAGAGGTCACACAGCACACTGATCCCAGAGGTCGGAGGTGATTCTGAAAGGAGCTTGCTCTGCCAGCTAAGAGGGGGCAAGGGCCTTCATCTCTGGGCTCGAATGTCCATGGCAAAGGAGGGAGGATGGACTGAAGGATTATGGAGTTCTCTTTTCTATGCAGTATAAGAGGTTTCAGAATCAAGAGTTAAGAGCCTTGAATTTTAATGCACTGTTGACATGGGGTACGTCACTCCCCAGGTTGCATCTCCCTTTTTTTTTTGTGGCAGCTCTTTCTCTCCCTAGGTTCCTCAGTTGTAAGTGGAAGGGTCTGGAATTATATGTGAAAGATCCTCTGGTTCTTCAAGTTGGCTTCAGTCCAGGCAGTGCCTGAATTGGGCTATCAGAGACCACGCTCCGCACCCCACCCCGACCCCACCCATCCCCCGCTAACCCTGCCTGCCTGTGTCCTCCAGGCAACAACAGTCTCCTGACCTGCATGGAGGACGGGCTGTGGTCCTTCCCAGAGGCCCTGTGCGAGCTCCTGTGCCTGGCCCCACCCCCAGTGCCCAACGCAGACCTCCAGACGGCCCGCTGCCGGGAGAACAAGCACAAGGTGGGCTCTTTCTGCAAGTACAAGTGCAGACCTGGATACCACGTGCCCGGCTCCTCCCGGAAGTCAAAGAAGTAAGTGGGGCTGCAAAGGCAAACTCACACGTGCTTGGGGGGAGGAGAGCCAGGTCTGGCTGTCTGGTTAGAAGGAAGTGCTCACTTCTCTGCTAGAGACGGTACCCACCATTCCTCGCATTCTCTTTGGTGGGAATCTAGAAGGATATTGTTAACAGCTGCCTGCCGGCTGTGTGCCCTCAGGCAACTGACTTCACTTCTCTGGGCCTCTACTTTTCAGCAATAAGATGGGGATGATAATAACAGTTACCACATAAGATTGCTGTGAAAAATGAATGAGGATGTATACGTAAAGTGCTTGCAAAGTGCCTGGTATATAGTAAATGGTGGGTACTGATACCATCCTTGCGCCAGGATCCATCAGAGGAGATGGGCCAGCAGGGCTTGAATTTTATTTCAGTCCGCAGGTAACTCTTGCTCGGCCCTGGGAAAGGAACGTTTACCTTAACCCCTACCACCCAACAGGACAGGCAGGGAATCAGGAAGGGGAAAGGGAGACGTGGGGCTAGCCAGCTCCAGAGAAACGTGGGTGCAGAGCGTGGCTCCAGCCATTTGGTCCTTGAGATGTCTCTTCTTTTATCTCTTCCTTGAAGACGGGCCTTCAAGACCCAGTGCACCCAAGATGGCAGCTGGCAGGAGGGGGCTTGTGTTCCGGTGACTTGTGACCCTCCTCCACCGAAATTCCACGGGCTCTACCAGTGCACTAATGGCTTCCAGTTCAACAGCGAGTGCAGGGTCAAGTGTGAAGACGGCGATGCCACCCAGGTGAGACTCCTTGAACTTGAGGTCTATACTTAGGTCCCGCTCCTCTCTGCTTACCAAAGAGCGGCCAGTGTTTTAAGAACCACGTCCTCGGGCTTCCCTGGTGGCGCAGTGGTTGAGAGTCCGCTTGCCGATGCAGGGGACACGGGTTCGTGCCCTGGTCTGGGAAGATCCCACATGCCGCGGAGCGGCTGGGCCCGTGAGCCATGGCCGCTGGGCCTGCGCGTCCGGAGCCTGTGCTCCGCAACGGGAGAGGCCTCAACAGTGAGAGGCCCGCGTACCGCAAATTAAAAAAAAACAAACAAACAAAAAAAACACGTCCTCTAGGAGACTCTCTACGGATGCCAGAACCGTATAATAGCAACATCAGCAACGCAGACGTAAGGAGCTGGGTTCTCGCCATCTTGCTTTGTAATCTCTCTGAGCCTCGTTGTCCTACCTGTATCTCTGCATTTTACTGGTTCAGAGATTCTTAGCTCTGAACCCCTATGAAAGAAATCACGTGTGGAATCCCAGTGTATGAAGTCGATCCGAGTTAAGGAATGACCAAGGCTGTTTGGCCAACTTTCTACCACCATCACCACTTACGTGGTCCCTGAAATACTTAAAATCATGACTCTCACTGTCTTGAGACATGAGCTGGCTCCTCAAGCATAAAGAGAAAGGGAACCATATTTAGACTAGATGTACAGTTTTGAGAATACTATGGAAGAAGGAAGGACAGAGGGAGATGGAATTTTATCTCAATCCACATGTAACTGAGACAAAGTCCAACACTCCTGCCGGCCCTGCGGAAGGAGTTCTGTGAATGCATTTTCCTTCCTCCTGACACATACACCCCCCCCCACTCCACCCACTAAGACGGGTAGGGAATCAAGAGTGGGAAAGAGAATGACGAGCCAGCTGGCTTCAGAGAAGACCTAAGTCCACAAGGAGCTCCAACCCTGAGAGGACCAACCATTTAGGGTTGACACCTCAAGCCCCATGCCTCACAGGTGTGCAAGGCCAGGGTTCAGCCAACTGGGCCGCAGTGCAAGTTTCTCCCCCTGTCAGTCCTTAGTCTTTATTAGCGTCTACCAAATACCAGACAGTGTCAAAGCGGCATCCTCACCTCATCTCACTCCCGCTCCCACATCCAAATAGCCACCAAGTCCTACCCCTTCTCTCTCTCAGTCAGCTTCTGAACTGTTCTCACCTGGCTCCAGTGCCACCACCCTGACTCAGGCCACCAGCATCACTCTCCTGGGCCGCCATGCAGCTTCCTGACCATCTCCCTGCTTTCTCCTTGCCTCTCCAGCGTATTGTTCGCATTTCAGCCAGAGTGGTTTGTTTAGAGCACAAATGTGATCGTAACAGTTCCCCTGCTCAAAGCCCTTTGCGAACCAGCGACCCCCATCTCCCTTAGGATAAATCCCACCTGTGCATTCAGGACGTCTCCCCCATCACCAGTAAGATGGATCTCCCCTTCACCTGGGCATTCTCTGTGAAAAAGCCCCTGTCACCTTTTCCAGCCACCTCACTCCTAACCATCCTTCACCATTCAGCCCAGGTAGCCCTCCTTCCAAGGACCTTTTCCTGACCCTTCCACTGTGGGCTCCATGCCCCTCCTAGGGGTCCCCCCATTCACAGCATCGACCACACTGCATTGTAATTCATTTCACCTCCCCCTTCCCCCGCCAGGTTCTGAAATGCCTGACCACAGCTTTAATCTTCCCTGTGTTTTCAGCACTTGGGATAGTGCCAAGCACCTAATAGGTGCTCAGGAAGTGACAGGGCATGAGAAAGAGCTGCAATGAACATCCAGGCCAGTCTCCTCGTTTTCCAGACGAGAAAGTCACTCACCCACCCAAGGTGACATAGCTGGTGTCGGCTGAGTCCGAATCGGAACCCAGGTCCCCCCCAACTGTGGACAGACTGAATCCAATAGGCAGCACCTGAAAAACCCAGGGATGTCTGTGCACCCGAGTCATTCCCATCCCCGGCTGCCAGGGAAGCGGAAGCCAGTGCCGAGAACAAGCAAAGGCCAGAGATTACCGTGGCCTCACGCAGCCGATCAACTTCCCTCTCTCTCCCTTACGTAAAACTGTTGCTAACAGTTACCAGAACTGCTGAGCCGAATAATATTCTGGCCGTGGTCACGTTAGCAAACCGAAACCCAGTCTGCCTGCGGCCTGCCAAGTACCTTTCATGGCCAGTTTGTATTTAAAGGAGAGGAAAATGTAAATTTATCAGACGACTCAAGCAGTTCTGTTTGGCAACTGGCAGAGAGGCCAGGCACAAAGGAGCAGAGGGTATTGCTTGCCGGCTAGAAGAATGAGGGAACGCATGCCAAATGGGCTCCTAATACAATTGACGTTTCTAGTTTGTACTGCAAATGAATTTCCTCTACCCTCAGACCAGGGGCCTGAGAGCCAAATCTAGTATTCACCTCAGATCCCCTCTTGCTGCCTGTAAGCACAGCTGAAACGCACGGCACGGAGTATCTTGAATCAAGCAGCTTGTATGGAGCGAGAATTCTTTGCTTTCCAAACAAGTTCCAGATCCTGGCGAGAGAGGACAGGGACCGTTGCAGGGGAGGTTCACATACTCCTTCCCACGGCCACTAAAAGTAAATTAGCAAATCAAACCTCGACTTCATTCATTCCTTGGGAGCCAGTATGATGCTGGATCTGGACTCTGAGTGTGAATCCTGGCTTCACCACTTGCTAGCTGGAGGACTTGGGCAAGTTGTTTAACTCTTTAAGCTTCAGTTTGCTCATTCATAAAATGGGGGAGGGGAAATAATACTACCTACCTTATAGTTTATTTGTGAGGGTTAAATGAGGTAATGAAAGTAAGGCATGCCTATGAGTAACCCCTGGAATTGTAGAGTGTACAACCTATGCCACCGTGCATGGCAGCCCTGGGGAAGGCACAAATGAACTAGCCTGCCGTTAAGGTCACTTCTAGTGGAGAGATGCCACATGCATCATGATGTGCCACGTGGGCTCTTACAGAACGTGGAAACAAAGGCAATGGCTTGAAAGTTAGCCCTCTGTCGGTAGCTAGCCCCAGAAAGTCAACCATCATGCGTGAGGCCAGGATATAGGTTGGGGAGACCAATAGGAACCATAGGAACCTGACCTCTAGCTCACATAAACCTGTAGAATTTATAGACTCCCTAGATGAGCGCTACCCTGTAGAACCTTCTGCTATGATGGAAGTGTTCCATGTCTGTGCTGTGCAATATGGTGGCCTCCAGCCACGTGTGGCTATGGACCGCTTGAAATACAGCTAAGTGACTGAACAGCTAAATGTTACATTTTACTTAATTTTAAATCATTCAAATTTAAATGTAAATAGCCACACTTGTATAGTGGCTACCATATTGAACAGTTCAGCTCTAGAATTTATAGTGTTATTATCCCTGTAAACCAAGACAGAGAACCTTAACAATAACAGCTTTTTAAAAAAATTTGTTTTAAGTGTTTCCTGACTGCCAAACTGAAGCCACAGATTTTCTCTCACTTTGACACCTCATAATAAACTTCTGAAAAAGAAGCGATATGCCCATTTTGCAGATAAGGGAAGAAAGCTTGTGAAGCCAAGCTCTTGCCCACTGTTATGAGTTAGCAGGTGGTGATGACTGGCTCCAGGGCCCTGCATTTCCCACTGTCTCCAGACATTTCCAGGGCAGGGAGTGGCAAAGGACAGGGATTCCATCTCCAGGCGACTGGAGAGAAGTGCTAATTGTCTGAGCATTTAATCTAACTCAGATGCCCCTGAGCTGTCCGAGGTGATAACACAGCGAGAAGCACTGTGGGAGGCTTTGTAGGTGATTAGGGGAGTGGGCTGTCTTGGGATGGGGACAGGGTCTGTGGGAGATGCATGCACAGGGGCTGCAGCAGGAGAGGAAGAAGCTAAAGGTGCTTTCGGAATGAAGTAATGCACTCAGTGGTGGACTTTAGCAACACAGCGGGAGCCAGAGAGGAAGGGTGGGAGTGGAGCCAGGAATGCACCCAGTTCTTTGCACGGATCACAGAGGAAGGTTGTAAAAGCCTTTCTGCCACTAGTGGTGTGCAGCTGGCCCTGCCTTTCTGGGTCTGCTCTGGACACAGCACAGCTCTCACATGTATAATGCCTCCCAGAGCAGGGGCAGCTTCTAGTTTCAGGGTTGTCACATGCTTGCCCGAGAACGCAGGGCTTCCCAGAGGAAGTCAGAGACATCCCAGGCCCATGTGATGTTGGAGGTGGGCCAGACCTCAGAGATTTTCTACTGCAACACACTTCCCTTATAGATGGGACCACTGGAGCCCAGAGAGGGGAAGCAACATACCTCAAGTCACACAGCAAGTTATTGATACCAGCAGAGTCAGATCTGACACAGAGTCTCAGATCTCCTAACCAAGTTGTTGCACAAGCCACATTTTCTGCCCATCCTTACTCCTGGAGCTGCGTGTCACCCCTGAATCTCACTGGGAGGAAGCAAAATGCATGTAAGGCCATTGACTGGACACATAGGCAAAGAGTGAACAGCAGCAGTGATTTATTAAGCATTTACTACATTTCAGTCTGGGCTAAGTGCTTTACACAGACTACTTCATTTAAGCCCCACAGCATCTGGCATTACTGTCCCGTTTTGAAGATGAGGAAGATGTGGTTCAGTGAGGTAAAGTGGCTTGCCCACCTTATACAACTAGGAAGTCCAGGTAGAACGGAGACTCCAGTTGCTAGGTCAGGCTGCCTCCAAAGCTTAACTGTTTATATCCTGCACTGCACCTTGCGGTTCTGCCTGGCTCTGATGTTGCCATGTTTCTCTCTGCCATTATTTTGTTTATTTTCATTTCTGCTAAGTAGAAAAAGTCTAGGTCTCCCTCTCCGCTCATCCCCCAGCCTCTCCTCTCCACCTCCCCTCCCCTGCCTTGTAGTAAAGCTCAGAGGCTTACAGGAAGAGGTCTGGCTCTGGCCCCGACGACCTGCGTGACTTGGGCCTGCTGCCTCCCTATTTTGGTGGCTGCCATTTCTAGAATGTGGGTGACGCTGGGGCTGATTCTGAAGTTCCCTTGGAGACAGTGCAACAGGGTGGTTAAGAGCTCAGCTAACCCTTAGAGAGCTTGATGTGTGCGTTAAGCTCTAAATGCTTCACGTAACCTAACTCACTTAATCCTCGTGGTGACTTTCTCAGGCCGTGAACTGCAGCCTTATTTAACAGTTGAGGAAACTGAGGCAGAGAGGAGTTAAGGAACTTCCCCAAGTCTACACAGTGGGAAAGTTGCAGAGATGGGATTTGAACCTGGGCAGCTGGCTTAAGTCCATACTCTTAACCATTACACCAATATCATTTAAAAACTCATCTTTCACTTCCTAGCTGAGCCTCAGTTTCCAAATCTGTAAAAGGGACATAATTTCTACACTAACTACCTTGTTAAAAGCATTTTTAAATGTGCGTAAAACACTTGGCACATACCAGGCATTTGATACTACGTTATATGCCTGCGGCTCTTTGTGGACCTGTGTAGCTGAAGAGGGGTCGAGAGAGCACAATATGCTCTTTTACAGATGGATGCACAGGCACAGAGAGGCAAAATGCTTTGCTGAGGGATGCTCAGCCCCCCTGGTGAGAATTTTCACCCTGGCATGCAGCACTGTGTGTTTGGAGCCAAGTACACACAGTGGGTCCCCTGCCCGTGGTCTCTGGTCTTCCCAGATTGGGTCCTCAATGTCAGGTCATCTCTGAGCAAACTAGACTCAACATTATGGATCTTACTCTGAGGGTCCGCACCGGTTGGTAGGCAGCCCTGAGTGCACCAAGATCTATTCCCAAAGGAGGATTCGAACATCTGGAGAGGCTCCAGGAGGTCTGCCGTGCAGAGGGCACAGTAGGGGCAAAGGGATGGTGGTGGGAAGCAAGAGAAGTGTGCAGGAGAGACGGGTGACCCCAGCCTAGCAGGAAGGACATGTGTGTAGCAAGAGATGGGGCTGGACATGTCGTCTGGGTTCCACTGTAGAAGCCCGCCCTGGACTGCCAGCCCTCAAGTAAGCCTTGTTTGGAAGCCTAGCCCAGAAGGATCCCGTCCTCTGTAAGGCCGATCTAGTCAGCAGCAGCAGGTGCTCGATGACCTGGGCAGGAGGGAGAGAGTCAAGAGGTAGCAAGACCCATAGCTTTATGCTCCCACCTTCTATAGTGGAGCCTCCCCAGTCTGAAATTCCCTGAGCAGATTCCAGTCAGTTCTAATACATTCTCTGTTGCAAACCAAGCTCTCCAGCCAGCTCTGGCCCACATAGTGCTGAGGTCTGCAGCCCTTCAGGGGCTGGAGGCCAAATGCATCATAGGCCCAGGCCAAGGCTCCAGGAAATTGGGGTCAGTTTCCTACTCCCATGAGGGCCCAGCCGAATCACGGGGCCTGGGGCTCTGGGAGGGAGAGTCGGGGTTCTCTGAAGCCACATGAAGCTGCCTACACTTTCCCTGAGCTCACATGGAACCTCTGGGTGGACTCGGCAATCATCCCACAGCTGCGTGCTCGGGATGGGCCACCCTTCTCGACGGCCACAGAGGCTTCCACCACAACTGGACCCTCCTCGTGCTGGTCCACGTGAGGCTCAGAGAGGGGCCCCCTTTCTCTCTAAATCCCCTCTCCTTGCAGCTGTTTTCTCAGACAGGGGAGCTTCAGCCTGCATCAACCCTTTCCAAGAGTTTATTTTTTCATGTGTGCACTCATTCATTTATTTCCGTATTCGTTCATGTCTTCATTTACTCATATCTTGATTCATGCATTCACTTCTCTTCTTGTGTTTTAAACAAATTCCTTCCATAACTGTCACCTGTTGACTCCATATCTTGTTAAATGGTTCTCGAGTGAGCAAAAATACTGAGTGACGCGTGAATGGACCAAAGGCCAGGACCTATTAAGTGTTGTGGAAGGCCCTGGGGATGCAGGGATGACTAAGGAGCTCATCGTCTAGGAGGGAGCAGTGGGGATACAGAGGCAGTGGGTGTCAGAGACCTTCAGGTAGCGTTCTGTGCAGGACCGGGGTGGCGTTAGGACAGGATGGCTTGTGCCAGAAAAGGTCTGTGCCGGTGTTTGGGCGGGAGGGCAGGGGAGAGGGACAGAGCAGACAGGAGGAGAAGCACGGCCGTGTGGCACCTCACGGGGCGCCTTCAAGAATGCAGGCGACTGGTGGAGTTCAAGGTCAGCGGTGGTGCCGTGGGCAGCGGGGAGCTGGAGAATCAGGCAGAGTTAAGGCTCTGAGGGCTCTGGAGGCCAGACGCAGGGGCTTGAGTGGCAGCTGAAGGGCATGGGAGCCATTCCGCAGACATTTTCATTGGCGGAGCGTGGTCAGCTGCTCTGGCCTCACGTAGAGTTTCTCTTCTCATCCTAAACGTGAAAGAGGGAGACGCTATACAGCTTGTTCTCACACGGGAGGCCCCACTGTGCAGAGACTACCCGTGTTTCTCCAGTTCCAAGGGGTAGAGTCCAGACTCCATAAGTGGCCGTTTAAGGCTCCACACCTTACCTGCCGTACCAGCTCTTCCCGACTCCCTCCCTCTCGAACTTGCACGTGCCCTTTGGCCTTGCACAGGTGTCCTTCCCTCCCTGTTCTGCCTGATTCCACACAGAATCTTGAGAACTCTTTTCCGTATGTCACCTCCTCTCAGAGGCCTTCCCAGCTTGCCCCTCACATCCGGTTATTCTCGCCGGGTGCACACAGCGCAGTCACTGAGCACGGTCCTGAACCCAGAGTGGACACTAAGAAACGGTCTTTGGATTTAGGGGTGGTTCTGAAATTTCGACAAAGCTGGACACCTCCCGTTAGAATCTTAGATGTGCAAAGCGGTTTGGAGGAAGGACGACGTCTGCAGGCTGCACTTGCCCGTGACTTTGCAGAAGATTGAGAAATGGGAAATGTTGCCTATTTTAAAGAATCAGAGGGGAGGGCGCAGATGGAAGTATCCCCCCCCCCGCCCCACCCTCTTGGTGCCATTATTGCTGGAATGGAATGGAGCAGAAGGGAGGACGGGAAGGGGAAGGAGAGGAGGGGATCCCTGGAAGAGAAAGCTCCTCAGCGGAGCCAAGGTCGCCTACTTAGCACGTGGCAGAGCTCTGGCCTGGGACGCTTTCTCATCGATTGAGAGGAAATGAGCCTTGGTGTATGCCTGTCTCCTTCCAAACAGCGCCAGGACCCATGTTTACTCACGGTACACCTTGGGGGTGCACGTGGGTCCCACCCTCTCAGTTAAAAACAAACGAACAAGCAGAACACATTTCTCCGATTGAAATCTCTGAAAGAGCACCGCTGAGATTTAGGAAACCTGGGAGTTAAACTCTCCAGGACGCTTTGAGCAAGTTTGCTCCCACACTGAGTCCTCAGTTTCCCTGTCTGTAAAATGGAGATATTACAGTTCCTCTGTCTGAAGGTGGTTGGGTTTCCACCACTGTTAAGAACTTGTTTTTTTAACATTTTCAGAGCTCTGGGGAGATGCAACACTCAGAGGCTTCTTCTGTGGAGGGTGGGGTCTCTCTTGGTCCTGACTGTGCTTCTGTGGCGTTCAGGGGCACGGGAGCAACGTCATCCACTGCCGGAAAGATGGCACCTGGAGCGGCTCCTTCCACGTCTGCCAGGAGATGCAAGGCCAGTGCTCAGCCCCGGACCAGCTCAACAGCAACCTGAAGCTGCAGTGCCCTGCAGGCTATGCCATCGGTACGACGGGCGTGTCGGGTTGAGCAGTGGGAGGGCACGTCCTTCCAGGAGCTCGGGGCTCACGCCCTGCCGAGGACTTGGGCAGCCGTGCTATGTGAGACCTTGCATGAGGCACTGGGGAAATGAAGAGGAATGAGACCAGACCCTGTCCTCCCAGAGAGAGAGTTCAGGGCAGGGATGTTGGCAAAGCAGTGTTGGGTGAGCGTGCACAGTTCCACTGGAGTACAGAACAGCTGACCGGTGCCTCCGGGGACACAGAAGGCTCCCAGAGGAAGGGACGCTTATACAGGGATTTGCAAGAGCTTGTGGGGCAAGAAATGGCGCTCCAGGCAGAAGGAATCACGTGGCAAAGGGAGGGAGGGAGGGATGAAAACACGCGTCCTGTTTAGGGAAGCAGTCGTGGTCCAGCGTGGCAGCCTTTGTTATTAATCTTAAAGTTTATGTAATGCTGGTCATTCGGAGTACCGACTGTGGGTCAGTGCCGCACCAAGCCCTTCAGAGGCATTATCTCGTTTCCTCTCAGTAACCTTTAACAGATGAGGAAATTGAGACTCAAAGGGATCTTTGCCACCTCTCCTTCTCCAAAGCCTGAGTCCTTTCCACGGCATTCCAGTTGCCTCCTAAATAAGGATGAGTAGTGTTTTCAGAATACTATTTGCGTGGTGATAGACCAGCTTGCCAAGTGAAGGGAGACAACCTGGGGTTTGATGCCAGGAGTTTGTCTGGTTGAAAGCAGGTGTCTGGACAGACGCGTTAATCACAGGCCTGCGGCTTTCTGGGGAGCTGGGTGTGCATTGAGTCTAATCTCAGTTGAGGGCAGTGATACTGATGACCTCTTGGGCTGATTCCCTAATTGACCACGATGAAAAGCCCAGGGAATTGGATGTCCTTTCTCATGGCCAGTCCTGGGACAATCACCAGGGATGTCTGGAGCAGAAGGTTATCTGTGCAGGCACTCACTCCCAGCCACACAGAGTCAATGTGTTCCTCACCTAGTAAAACGAGTTACCGTTTCATGTCCAGAAGGGAGGCCCGTGGCTGGAGAGCAGAGGCGTAAGGGGGCCTGACCACTTCCTTTTAAAGATGGAAACATGTAGCCTCCAAGTGCAGAGGTTCTTCACCTGAACTCAGAGTAGGGATCAACCCTCCTGTGTCAGTCCAGGACAGGTCAGAAAACACCCACGGACATGGTTCTGTCCCTGCTGATTCCAGAGGTACTTTAAGATCTTGCCGAGCCACCGATCCAAAGGACCCTGACCAGGAGGGTTGCAGAGAGGTGGGATTTATAGGGCCTGCCACTACAAGCTTTCTAGAGAGTTGGGGCAACAGGTGTAGCAATGGCAAGTAGCTTTGGCTCTTCCATCCCAAGGCCAAGGCTTTCTCCTCTCCATTATCCCTGAGGGGTGTTCATGGCTCTGGACACTTCTGTCTGTGATGGGGTCCCTGTCCCCAGCTCAGTCAGGGCATGCGCGTGAATACTCAGTCACACTCACGACTGGCCTTGAGCAACCCTGGGAGAAAAAATTCTGTTGAAAAACAGACCTCCTGCATGTCTGCATCCACCGACACGTTCAAGCACATATATTCATATACGCACAGATACTTAACCAGATGCACACACACACGTCATGTGGTGAGCCCATGCCTAGCACGTACACTTCAGCGAGATGCCACACGCATTCGCCACCCATAAACCTGCGTGTAGCTCGCACACACATACACTAACACACCTCGTGGCCCCTTTGAACCTGTATTGTGTGTACCTGTCACAGGCACGCGAAAGTGAGCCAGAATGCCTGGCTCTCTGCTGGCCCACAGAATGGCCAGGAGGGAGGGGGAGGGGTGACGGTAGCATTTGCTCTACCCACTGAGCTTCTTCATGGTCAGAGCAGAAAGGGAAAGCAAGCTGTCTGACATCGGAACCTGAATCTCCTTCCCTTCCTCATGCTCCCACGGCCATGCAGATGCCAGTTTTATGAATACGGTGACCCGGGATGGGCGGTGGGCGGGTAAGGACACACAGGGAGAGCTGAGAGAGTAAAAGCGGCCTGGGGCACTGAGGGGGTGGCCGGAGGACGGAGGGGAGAGGCTTCTCTCCCCCACCCCCCAGGCTGCTCTCCCTCCTACCGCATTCTGAGCTCCTCCCTGGGCAGAGCCCACCTCACCAAGGAGAGAGACTTGACCAAAGGCCTGGTAAGCAGGGCACGGGTGACGTATGTGTCCAGCTCGGTGGCTGGGGCCCACGTGCTGGGGCCACCCAGAGCAGCTCTTCCAGGGTCCCTCCCCAAGCAGCCTGGGGAGGCTTCTGTGGCAGTGAGGGGTCCTCAGAAAGTTGTTACTGCCACCAAGGCCGCTGCCACCGTGCCTGCTCCTCCCGGGAAGGGGAGGCAGGGGCCGCTGAGGTCACCATTCTGTAGTGATGCCGATTAGGGCTCATGTATCACAACACAGCAGCCTGGTCCTGAGGCCCAGAGCCGCGGCATGGGGGAGGGAAGTGCCGAGAGGGAGGTACGGGGAAAGAGAAATTAAGATGTGGCTCCTGCGTAAGGCGGCGGTGGCCTCCTGTGTTGACCAGTTTTTTCCCCCCTTTTGGGATAAATAACCGTTGTCTACTTCTCAGAGGCTGCATCTTCTTTTCTCGAAAGGATTTTATCATCGCAGCCTGGTTTCATTCTTGCTCCCTAAAATCTTCAGAACTGATCTCGTGACAGACACACACCACTGAGTGTCTCTGACTGCTTAGGGATCCCTCTTCTTCTCGTCACTCACCTTTTTTGTCTTTTTGTGTGTCCCCCGTTTCTTTTCTTTCTTCTGACTCTTCACCCCTCTCTGTCCCCTTCCACTGCTGCCTTCTTTTCTCTTCCCTCTGTGTCTCCGCCGTATCCATCGCTGGGCTTGGAATTCAGAGAGGCACGGGCTTTCATTCACGGCCCCCTACTCGCCAGCTCTGCGACCGGAGCTCGCACGCTGCACGCTGTCGCCTCCGAGACGGATGCGATGACACTGGGTGTGCAGGGGAACGAGTGACGGGTGAAAAACACCTGGCAGGACCGGGAATATCCCCATCCCCACCTTCTGGGCTCAGTGGCCCCATGTTTAAATTAAAGAGGTTCCAGAGATTGTCCTGGACCCGCCACCCCACCCTTGCTACCTCTTCCGATTCTGTGAGTTCTGTGAGTCTCTTAGATTGAAGAGGGTGACAAGGTAGGTGGCAACAGGAAGGGCACTGGGTAAACTATATATACATATACAAGTGTCTATGTACGTCTAGCTGCATGTATGCATAAACATATATACATACTGTGTGTACACACACACACACACACACACATGTTTGCAGGGAGCCTTTAGAATGGCTCACAGCATAGGATGTTTTTCAAGAGAGTTGACTCTTGTAAACCTTTTAGTGTTCAAGGGTGGTCTTGGCCCTAAGGCAGGGGAATGACCTCCTTAGGGCCCTGGTCAGATTCTGACACAACAGTTCTTTGTCCATGTGAATGAGCACTTTTTTGGGAGTCCTGGGGACATCCCATGGGATGAGCTTGATTTTTGGGAGACTTCAGAATCAGTGAGGTCAGGACAGAGAATGTATGAGTCAAATTACAGTCATCTTGCTAACCCATAGCTTGAAAGTCAGCTGAAGAAGTCCCTGGACCAAGGGCTTCTGTGTACTAACCCTGGCCCTGTTGGTCATGGCGCCTTCACCGACTCACTGCCTGATTCATGTTTTCATCCCTTTATCCACTTACTCAGTCATTTATTCATTCACTCATCCATCTAGGTACCCACTTCCTCCACCACGAGATGCCTCATTCATCATTCACTCATTGTGCCAGTCATCCATTCATTCATTCACTCTCTCATTTCCTCAACCACCTGTGCACCCGTCCACTCTTGTCCCTTTCACTCACTTCACAGATACTCACTGAGTGCCTGCCATCCGCCACGCACAGTGCCAGGCTCTGGGCATAGAAGGGGGAGCGCGGGCAGTGCTGGCCTCGTGGAGTTACAGTCGAGCAGGGAAGAGAGCTGTTGGTACAACAGACACCAAGCCAATGTGACAAATCTGTGCTGGGTGCCAGTGAGAGGGTTTGGCCCGTCAGGAATGGAGGTTTTCTCCGAGCAAGCGACACGTGGATTGAGGTCTGAAGGGTCATTAACTGGTCATACGCTAGTGGAAGAGGGGCAGGGATGGTCTTGAGGGCACAGAGGGCGCGAATGCAGGCGGTGTGGGAGGAGAAGTATGGGGCTGAGACGTTGACGTTGCATTGACAGGCTCACCATTCATTTGGTTGACGCCTGCTGAGCAGACCCCTGTGTGTCAGGCACTGGGTTAGGCTCAGAGAGGAACTGATCCCATCCCTGCCCTCCCAGGGCATCCCTGTTACTGGGAAAAGGAGGGAAAGGGGGTAAGCCCAACACCGGAGTGAGATTCCTCAGTGCCAAACTCTGCTCTCACTCAGCTGCAGAAATCAGGGCAGGCTTCTTGGAGGATTTGAGCTGGACTTTGAAGAACTGGTAGGATTTGACCGTGCAAAGGCAGATCAGGGGGACGATTCAGGAGACAGGATGGACAGGAACAGAAGTACAGAGACGAGGAAGTGTGGGACGCCCATGCGAAACCGAGCACAGTCCGGTTAGTGGGAGGGTGTGAAGATGGTTAGTGGGAGATAAGGTTGACCAGACCGTGGGAGGGCATGGGTGCCGAGCAGAGGGATCTGGACTTTGTCCTGGATGTGGGGAACCTTCGAAAGGTTTCTGAGCAGAGGAGGAGCAGGACCAACCTGGGCTGAGGGCTGCTGACCGTGGTGGTGCGCGCCAGCTGGACTGGAGACGAGAGAACGGTCAGGGAGACCAGAGGTGGCGCTGCTGGGGCGTTCACTCCTGCCCACTGCCCTTGAGGGTGGGCATCCCCACTCACTGGGGACCAGGGAGTGGCAGGGTCCACTCTGGGGGTGGGGCAGCCCCTGGCATCAGGAGACGGGGGCTGAGCCACCACCTCACTCTCGGCTTCCCCTCAGGGTCGGAGTGTGCCACCTCGTGCCTGGACCACAACAGCGAGTCCATCATCCTGCCAGTGAACGTGACCGTCCGTGACATCCCCCACTGGCTGAACCCCACGCGGGTGGAGGTGAGTGACTGGGGCCACCCACCTGCGGCTCAGGGAGGGAAATGACCTTGTTGACCACTTATACGCTCTGGTCCTGCATTAGTCCCTCTACATACGTGAAAGCATCTAACGGTCACATCTGCTCTGTGGAGTGAAGACTTGTTCACCATCATTTTTCCAGCCCTCGAGTGTTTAATACCTTCCCTCTGCCAGGCCCTGTGCTATGGATCTTTTATGTACTGTCCCGCTGAATCCTGATGACAGCCTAGGAGTTAGAGGACTAATGTGCCTAGTGTACAGATGAGGAAACTGAGGCCCCAAGAACACCTGGGTAGAAAGAGCAGAGTCAGGTCACAGACCTGTGTCTGCCTGACTGGAGCGTCCTCACTGGTCAGGACGGTGCTCTTGGCTTCTCTAATATAAGCTCTGGGATATTCCATAGCCTAGGCTTCTGGTATCTTTCTCGTGCCTTGCTTATTTGGTGGAAAGCAATTAATATGTGATACGGGGAACTAGTAACACCAATTGTGTACGAAGCACCTACCGTGTTTGTGCACCCGGAGCTTAGCGTACGAGGTCTGAACGAGGTTCAGACCCCCACTGGTCTCCCAGGATGGTTATGCGGAGTGAGGGCCACTGTCTGCATTCTCCCCTTGTGGACACTGAGACCTCAGGAGCGGGCGATGGCCCAGGGTGAGGGCTCAACCCCAAGCCTGCATCCAAGGGCTGTGCTCTTCCCACGGTCAGGCTGCTGGAAGGCCATGTTCACACTGGCGCTGGCCGCTCCCACATTCCTGGGTGTCACCCGATCACTCGGGACCCCACTCTTGTCCTCCGGGGCAGCACGATCCCAGGCCTCATGTGCCAGCTCTGGGCACTGGCCCCTCACGCTGGAGGAAGTGAGAGAGGCAGGGCTGCAGGGCGGGTTCAGCCTTTCTGCCGGGGCGCTGGAGGCCTTGCCGTCTGCCCGCCAGCTGCAAAACCCGAGGCCGGGTGCACTGTTTCCCCGATGAGCCGAGAGCACGGCTGTGAGGGCTTACGCAGCACTCTGCACCTGTGGGTCTGGCCCTGGGCCTGGCCAGCAGCTCCCTGCGCCCCCGTGCGCCCCAGGGCTCTCCACCCCTCCTTCCTCGTCCTCCCCGCTCCCGCTCTCTGCCCATCTCCAGCTTCATTCCTTCTCCTGCCTCTTTCTTCACGCTCTTTCTCTCCCTTCTCCTGATACCTCTGTGACCTGGCTCTGCCTCCCTCCTGCCCACGTTCTTTCCCTCCATCCCCACTGTTCTCTCCATCTCTCTCTGTCCGTCTCTCTGCCTGACTCTCCCGGACCTGCACGAGCGCACCCTGCGCACCCTGCTTCCCTCACCTCACCGAGCACCCCATGTACTCTGATGGGCTGTACACGCCCAGGCGCACGCACAAAGGCTGTATGTCAGAGTCTCAAGGAAGTTGGAGATCATCAGATACACGCCCCTCATTGTACAGATGGAGAAACTGAGGCTCAGAGAGGGAGAGGACTGGGCCAGGTCACCCCAGGAAGCAGAGGCAGGATCTTGACCGGGAGCTCCTTGCACTCCATCCCGCCCTGCCTCTACTCCACCCTGACTTCCACCCAGCAAAGACAGGGACCTACACTCTACACAGAGCACAAGAGACCTCACTCACATCCCACGTGCCTGGGACCCACACCGGGTTCCCCGACCCGTCTCCCCCTCAGGCCTTTTCTCGCTGCACCCCGGGTGAATTCCCACCCTTCCCTCTGTGAGCCCCAGGCACTAAAGAGTTCAGTTATAATTCACTGTGAAACAAATCTAGGGATTTGAAAGTCTACAAAGCGCCCCCCTCGTCAGTCGCCCACCCGCTGCCTGCCTGCTCCAGCCCCCCACCCAGTTCCCTGGTCTGCCGGCCTTTATTGATGCCGGCCTACCCAGAGAGCCATAACGAGGTTCAGACCTCCACTGGTCTCCGGAGGCCTCATTATCCAGGAGGAAAAAGTGTGCTAGAAAAAGGGAGGAGGGAGGAGGGCGAAGGGCAGAGATTGAGGCTTTCCAGGAATCAGGCAGAAAAGCTGGCCTCGGCTGCACCCTTGCCCCTTCTGTGGTGAGAGCTACAGAAACAGAGCTGCTGGTGCAGGCACTGCCAGGCCAAGGCAGGCCCTGGACCGCTCCTCTGCTTTCTGAGGGTTCACCTCTGAGCACCAGCGCAAGGCAGATGGTCAGGGCCAAGGTTCCGCGCCAGCTACTGTCACATTTGTCCCCAGCATAAGAGAGTGAGAGATGACAGCTGACATTTAATGGATGCCTGCTGTGAATCGAGCATTGGATCAGACACCTTCCAGCCTTGATTTGCGCGCACACGCACACACACACACACCCCTATGAGGTGGGAATTAGACTCCATTTTTTCAGTAGAGGAAATGGAATCTCAGAGGTAGAAGCCACTTGCCTACGAGGAACTGAAGAGGGACCCAGGTCAGCCTGATGCTGCCGTGTACTCCTCCAGCTACCCCTGCAGCCTCTACAATGATAATAATAAAGGCAAAATGTTTACGATCGCTTACCAGCCGGTAAATAATTCACAACTGGCTCTCCACAAAAGTACACCCTCTGATTCGTAGCACCAGCCAATTCCTGAGGCGTAAATGTTCTCACCATAGCAGATTTCTGGGTTTCCAAGTGGCTGTCACTCAACACAAGTAGCAAGAGATCCGCACTGTTGCCTCTCGTAAGCCCACGCAAGCCTGCTGCGACCCACCACTGTCACTTACCGCGTGACAGGCTCTGTTTTAAGCACTTTACGTGTATTGGCACGTATGACGAGAATGAGGACCACCTAGATGAGTGGAATACCAACACTGAGATCACGTGCAGGACTGGTGACCTTCGTGAAGGCGGGCCCGTGCTCACCTTATTTACCCTGGTGCACCCCTCAAGCGCCCAGCACACAGTAGATGCTCCCTCAATGTTTATGGTGGCTGAGTCAGGTGACCAGGGTTCAACACCTGCTTGCTATACGTGCCAGAGTTGCCCCATCTGTGAAACAAGAGCTAGACTGAAACCAAGAGTCACAAACTCACACACCGACGGGAACCAGACAGGTGCGATAAGCGGGTGAAGCAGGCCAAGCATGTGATTTTGTATCTTAAATACTGAGGCATAGTATTGGGTTGGCCAAAAACCTTGTTCGGGTTTTTCCGTAAGGTGTTACGGAAAAACCCAAACAAAATTTTTGGCCAACCCATAGCAGTAGCAGTAGCAGTAGTATTTACTATAAATACATCAGACAGACACAGAGGGACTTAAAGAAAATAAAACAACTGCCCATGTGCATACTGCCCAACTTAAGAAATGAGATATTACAAATGCAGTTGACGTTTTTCCTGTTGAGATTAAGCTCACATGCTAACCTTAAGCATTAGACTTGATCAATTTTTATGTTTGTGTCCACTCGTGAAACCCAGATCAGGGTGGGGACCTTTCCAACTCCCCAGAGAGGCCTTCCCTTCTCCATGGCAGGCAGTACCCACACCACGAAGATACTGGTTTTGCTTATTTTTGAACTTCATGTTACTGGAACCTTAGAGTATATATCTGATGAAATTCTTTTTAGGCATATGTTTTACCTTCATAAAGAAAAACGCTCTGTCCTTTCATTTCCTTTAAGTTCTCCCCCCTTTAAAGCCCCCTCCCACGTATGCAGTTTTGAAAGCAGTAGAGATACAAAGAAACCTTCCTCTAATCTAATAAGCAAGACAGTGCAAACTCTCAATGATAGATGGAAACACCCCTCAGGCTCAGTGCTGGAGAGACTTCAGGGAATGGTGGAGACTGTGGTCAACTGTGGAAAACACACGCTGGCTGCCAAAGGGGGAGCCTCTAGCTGAGTGGGACAGTGTGGAAATGTGGGTTCAGTGTGGCCAGATTTTCCTTTTTTTCTTGAGTACAAGAAATCTGGAGTTTTTAAAATAAGAAGTCTCTCATGTTTTATATATTGGCAACTGATTCTGACTTTTGTTAAGCACTCTGTGTGCCAAACCCAACATTTCTGTGGGTTGTATAGCCCGGAAGCTGTTGGCTTACAACCTCTGGATGAGACAGACTCTTCCAGGCTGGACATCCAGAATCTGGGGGGCAGCTTCTCTTCCATCAGCTCCTAAGGAGCACCTCCAATCTGCCCTGCACTGCCCCTGCTCAGGGTGCCGAGAAAGCTTCCCAACAGGAAGTGCCACTCACAACCTCAGAGGCTTATCGTGCCTCTAGGTAGCTGGGATCCTGGCTTTTTAAAGAGCTTCTGAAAAGGGGGATGGAAGGAGGAAAGAAAAGAAGGGAAGAGGGCTTCCCTGGTGGCGCAGTGGTTAGGAATCCTCCTGCCAGTGCAGGGGACACGGGATCGAGCCCTGGTCCGGGAGGATCCCACATGCCGCGGAGCAACTAAGCCCGTGCGCCACAGCTGCTGAGGCCTGCGCTCTAGAGCCCGCGAGCCACAAGTACTGAAGCCCGCGTGCCTAGAACCTGTGCTCCGCAACAAGAGAAGCCACCGCAATGAGAAGCCTGCGCCCCGCAACAAAGAGTAGCCCCCGCTCACCGCGACTAGAGAAAGCCCACGTGCAGCAGCGA
This sequence comes from Monodon monoceros, assembly GCF_005190385.1. NCBI lineage: Eukaryota > Metazoa > Chordata > Mammalia > Artiodactyla > Monodontidae > Monodon > Monodon monoceros. Next base: position 95,637,024 of record NW_021703782.1, read on the forward strand.
AGACCCAGTGCAGCCAAAAATTAAATAAATGAATAAATAAATAAATTTATTTTTAAAAAAAGAGAAGAAGAAAGGGAAGGAGGGAGAAGGAGGAAGAGAGGGAATTAAGGAAAGGAGAGGAAAGTACCATTTACTGACTCTCTGTGACATGTAGGCACTGTTTGTGAGGCAGTTCCATATATACCCTTCACTGTATCTTCACACTCCAAGGAGATAAGTATTGTCACCATTTTACAGATGAAGAAGCTGAGGTTCTGAGAGCTTGTCACTGCCCAGTTCACATAACTCATGTGATTGAATCAGGGTTAGAACCCAGGGCTAATTCTCATGCATTCAGTTCCCCAAGGAAACTGCCTTACACGTTATACATAATAAACATACGCAGTACATCAGACAAAGGATGTGAAATTCATTCCTTGAAGAGAAGGCATCAGTGTGGGAAACCCTGCCGAGAGTCTGAAGGTCAGAGGTAGAATGGTTCCGATTGAACACGAAGTCCAGCCTGTCCACCGTGCAGAAGGAGCTGTCCTGTGCCCTGGAGGGGAAGCCCGGAGACGGAGGGGTGTGTGCAGAGGCCAGCGATTCCTCGTTCACTCCTGGGCACACTCAGACATTCGCTCATTTGCTCATTAACTCATTCAGTGAATATTGATTATGCACCTCCAAATGGTAGGTATTCTTCAAACAAGGGATACAGAGTGGAAAATGCCTAGGTTTTTAAAAAGCTTACCCAGAAGAAAGCCAGAAACTCCATAACAGATAACAAAAGCAAAAATAAATTCCGTAATTCACTCATAGAAGGTCCTATACATCAAGGAAAAATAAAGGGGAAAAGAGGACTCATCCCAGAAGACATCAGAAGGGGAGTCAGGTCTGGGCCTGAGGGTGAGGGGGTCCTTTTAAGATACCTTCTCATGTGTTTGGCTCTGCCTGGGGCCAGACTTCTCTGGGCTTCAGCTTTTAAACACTCTGCCTCTACTACATTTGTCTCAAAGCCTCTCTACCTCTCTGAACCTTGGTCTTTCCATCAGTCAAAAGAGTAACCTTTTTTATGCTTACCAGTTCGGGGGCTGGAGGAATTTGAAGGAGAATATAGTTTTCAAACTATAGACGTGGAAATAAGACAGATGTGAGTTTCATTCCTGACTGTCATTACCTATATGTATGACTTGGGGCAGGTTATTTAACTTCTCTGTGCCTCAGTTTCCTCTTGTGTAAACCAGAGTCAGAAACCATATGTAAATACTGTATGGTAATCACTTACATGTGGAACCGAAAAATAATACAGATGAATCTATATACAAAACAGAAACGGACTCACAGACATAGAAAACAAACTTATGGTTACTAAAAGGGAGAGGGAGGGATACACATAGGAGTAATCCCATACACATAGGAGTATGGGATTAACAGATACAAACTACTATACATAAAATAGATAAGCAACAAGGATTTACTATATAGCACAAGGAGTTATATTCAGTATAATAACCTATAATGGAATATAATCTGAAAAACAATAACTGAATCATTTTGTTATACACCTGAAAAAAACGTACCTATCTCATAGTTATGGTAAAAATGAAATGAGATAAAAGCGCCGAGCACAAGGCTTGGAGCACAATACACCCTTAGTAGAGGGTTTTGTGTTGATGAGAAGGATAATGGTGATGGGGTTGTTAGTGGTACTGTGGCAGTAAGGATGGTGGTGGTGTTCATGGTGGTGATGACGCTGGTCCTGGTGTTATTGATGACGATGCTGGTGGTGGTCCTGGTGGTGATGACGCTGGTCCTGGTATTGATGACGGTGGGGGGGGTGGTCGTGGTGGTGATGACGCTGGTCCCGGTGTTGATG
>NW_021703782.1:95638888-95873432 GCF_005190385.1 Monodon monoceros
TGGTGATGACGCTGGTCCTGGTGTTGATGACGGTGGGGGTGGTGGTCCTGGTGGTGATGACGCTGGTCCTGGTGTTATTGATGACGACGCTGGTGGTGGTGCAGATGGTGTTGATGCTGACGGTCATTACAGCCAAGAAGAAAAGACGGTCTATTCTTCCTGTACAGCAAGGCAGAGAAGAAAGCTGTCTTACAAAACCTGGTCTGAAAGGGCTCTGACTGGGCTAGAGGTCCCACTGGCATCAAGAGGAACAAGGCTGGCATTTGAGGGGCCCCTGGGATCTCCCAGCATGTGGTGTAAACAGCCTAGTCTTTCCTTCAGCTCTTGCTGCCTGTCCCCTTTCCCAGTCCTCCTTGCAGACAGAGGGGCCCTGTAGTGAGACAGGTGGGGCGTGCAGCCCTGAGGAATAGTGGAAAATCCAAAAGACTTGGAAAGATAAATAGGCTCATGCAGATAGCATAAAAGTCCTTTTTCTGAACTCACGTCAGGTAAACCTCAACTGACAGAAACTTGTGCAACCACACCAAGACACTCCTACGGATGGATTAAATTAGCTCTCAAATAAACAGGGGGGAGGAATGGGCATCGAGTCCCTTGTGGATCCTAATTCTGATGTTTTCTACTACTTGAACCATTACCTAAGTGCCCCTCCAACATCCCTGAATTTTGGCCAGGAACAGACGTTCAGACCCAGAGATGGAAGTCTGGTTAAAGCTTCTCAGAGGATGAAAGCAGGTGATGCCCTCTGCTTCTGGCCCCCATGGCTGGGAAGCAGAGGGGCAAGAAAGTAGCTGAGCTGGAAGGAAAGGACACTAGAGTTCTCACTTTCCTTCACTTGGTCAATATGTATTTGTTTGCTGTGCTCCATCCTGGATCTGGGGGGAGACAGATGCCCTCTTACCTGTAGGAGTTAGTCCTGGGTTGACCATTTCTACATCATTTATCTCAGTGCTTCATCACAGCAAACCTATGACATTTTCAGTACCCATTTCACAGATGGGAAAACCTAACCTCAGAGTGGAAATTTCAAGTCAGATTTGCAACCATGTCTTTCATGCCTCATTGCTCAGTCTTTCCCATACATCACCTTTTTCTGTTTTAGGAGTGTCAACAGAGGCAGTAGGGGCTAAAGAGTAGATTTCACATTGTGAGACTGGTTGGCAGATCTTCAAGTTAAGTTGTTTGTCCAAGATCTTTAATTAATTCAATCTACACTAAACTGGTCCTCTAAACTAGATGCTCTGCTAGGCATCGTAAATGCTCTTCTGATGCTCTAGAAGAGAGGAGGACAGGTAAAGAAAATAATTGTCCCTTGGTAAAATCATCTCTATCTTGAAATGGATCCATTCATTTATAACATAAATATTTGCTGGTCATCTTCCTTGTACCAGGCACCATTCTAGGCATGGAAAACCCAAGGGTGAACCAGAGATGCTGTGGGGCAGAGAAGAAAGGTACCCAACCCAGCCAGATCTTGAAGTCACGGGATTCCAAGTTCACCAAGAAACCTAATTACACTTTTGCTCCCATATATGTCTGCCCTTGGGGAGAGAATGGGCTGGTCACATGGATTTTCCACATTCTAGCCCATGTGAACATTCATTTCTTAATTAAAATTAATCAACTGGCATTCAGCCAGCAGAGAGAGCCCTGATCATAGAGACTTCCAGGGCTGCTCCCTGGCACAGTCACCTGTCATCGCAAATCTAAGCATTTGCCTCCAGGTTATTTTAATTTGCTTTTATTTTATTTTTTTTAAGAAATCATTGTAATATGGCATGAAAAGTAAGGCATCTAGGGCAGAATAGAAAAAGGAGCTTCTAAGATTGTTATGTTAGCCCTAGTCCTGATGCTATTTTATATTCCTAGTTTTATTTTTATATATATATATATTTTTATAATTTATTTATTTATTTATCTTTGGCTGTGCTGGGTCTTCGTTTCTGTGCGAGGGCTTTCTTTAGTTGTGGCAAGCAGGGGCCACTCTTCATTGCGGTGCACGGGCCTCTCACTATCGCGGCCTCTCTCGTTGCGGAGCACAGGCTCCAGACGCGCAGGCTCAGTAGTTGTGGCTCACGGACCTAGTTGCTCTGTGGCATGTGGGATCTTCCCAGACCAGGGCTCGAACCCATGTCCCCTGCATTGGCAGGCAGATTCTCAACCACCGGGGAAGCCCTCTTCCTAGTTTTATTTATCTTTCTTTTTTCACCCACTTAAAAAGAAAGTATTGTGTTGGATTTTATGTTATGAGCTGCCTTAAATCCTTCCCAAAACAATTGCTTGGTTTCAAGTCTTGGTTCCTTTACTTAACAGCTATGGAGCTTGGGGAATTTATCCTCCTTATGATACAAGATTAATGCCCACCCCACTGCATGGTGGTGAGAAATAAATAAGGTAATGAATAAAGTAATTAGCACCATGAATGCACTCAATACATTTTAGTATAATAATAATTATTATTATTTTATTACGGGAGGCTATAAGTAAATACATATATGTATACCTTAAGCTCTGCCTTAGAGGGCTGGGAAATCACCACAAAGGAAGGTAGTCTTTTCTTTTTTTAATTCTAAGTTTATATATTATGTATTTCTTTTAAAATTTTTATTGGGGTGTAGTTGATTTACAATGTTGTGATAGTTTCAGGTGTACAGCAAAGTGAATCAGTTATACATACACATGTATCCACTCTTCTTTAGATTCTTTTCCCATATAGACCACGACAGAGTATTGAGGAAGGTAGTCTTGAACAGAAATGTAAAAGATAAGTAAAGATTCTCCAGGTGACAAGATGAGGAAGGGCTTTCAGTGAAGGAGAACGGCAGGAACAAAGTCACAGAGATACGAGTGTGGGCGACCTCAGGAACTGGGAGCCTAGCCCGCACGGGCTGGTGGCAGGTGGATGCAGAAAGGGTTCTCTGCATCTCCAGGGTTCCGAACCAAAGGTTATTTCATGCATCCTCCAGGCCACTGCTCTCAAACTGTAATGCGTATCAGCATCACCTGGGAGGCTTGTTTTTACAATGCAGAGTCCCAGGCCCTGGCCTCAGAGATTCGGACTCTTTAGACCCAAGGCGGCGCTGAAGAATCTGCCTTTTCCGTGTGCCCCCATGTGATCGTGATTAGAGTGGTCCTTAGCACCTACTTTGGGAAGCCCTGTTCCACACCATTCTTCCATGTTCCTGCTGTAGCCACACACACACGCACGTGCACGCACACCGGCACGTGCACACACTCACGTGTGCACACATGTGCACTCTACCCTTCCTCCTTCCTCCCACCTTATCCCCGACTCTGTCCGTGGGGCAGACGTCAGCCAGGAATTTTCTGAAGTGCCTTTCTGATCATGTCTCGGTCCCCCAATTCTCCTTCTCCTCAGCCCTTCTTCCTGCCAGGGAAATACAGAATCGTGACACCTACGGTGAACACAAAACATTATTTTAGTCTTATGGATCCTGTTATTGCAGGTACCTGGGCAAATTCTCCGTGGAAATGCCAGGGTGAGGCCAGCACTTGGAAGATCCAAGAAGAGGGGCGGGTGGTTGAATGTGGTGCCAGCCCCAAACCCGTCTGACCTCTTTCTCCGTCTCACTGCAGAGAGTTGTCTGCACAGCTGGTCTGAAGTGGTATCCTCACCCTGCTCTGATTCACTGTGTCAAAGGCTGTGAGGTGAGTCCCTCAAAATGGTGCTACAGCCATGGCTGTTATTGTTACGTTAATCATGACTTCCATTTACTGTACCTACTAAGTGCTATAAATATCCCTTTAACAGACTGCTCGGGCAGGGATCGGCAGTCCCACTTTATAGGTCATGGAAATGATGCACAGAGATATCAACAAACACCCTCCAACATACATTGAATGGCTAACAGAGTCGGGATTCCAAGCCAGGTGTTTCTGGCTCCGCAGCCTGTGTTCAACATAATATTGCTTCTGTAAGGGAGGTTGGGAGGGACGAGGCCATATTCATTTAGCAGCTACAATATGCCCGGCATTTTACCAACATTGCCTTATTTAACTCTTACAGAACCACATGAGGCAGTTTCTGTTTTTTCATTTCTACTTTTCCTGCAACCGTTAATTGCAGATCATTTCCTTCTGCCATATGTCTTTGTCATTCACGCGTTCTTCAACTCCAGAGGTAATTTGGACACCTTAGACTCAACCACTGAGCTGAAGGTGGAAGATCCCCTCTGACCCTTCAGTTCTCTCACTTGGCAGTGGAACCATTCCTTGGAACTTGGCATTTTGGAGCTCTGTCCCTGGGTATCAGTGACAAGCTTGGGGAGGGGCAGGGCCAGGGCACTTGGCATGTCACCTGTGTTCTCAAGGGCATGCTACTGTCCATGGAACTCAGAGACATTCTGTGCACCCCTATGCCCCCTGTGAATCTTTTCAGCTGGCATGGAAAGGAGGTCCCAAATCACATCCAGGTGGATGTCCAAATCTCTGTAGTGCCCCCAGGGCCCCCTCAGGAAAATCCAGGTGAAAAGGACTAGATTGTGCTCTAGAAAACTTTGTATTTGATGAAATTCTTAAACTGTCACAACCAGACTGTTCTTCTAGATGATGGGGAAACTGACACCCAGCCAGCAGCCGGGTCTAACATTTGATAGAATGCCAACTGGCACAGCTCTTAATGCCATCTACCGTCCTCATTTGTTGTGTAGACTGGAAAAAGAGGGCCAGAAGGGGGATGCACTGGCCCAAGGTTACCACCGCACAGCATACCAGACACAGAGCCAGAGCGTGAACCCAAGTCTCCTGACTTCCAGGCCCGTGATTTCTCTCCTCCACTAGGCCACCTTCTGCCCATGAACCGTCCCCTGACCTGTAAATGTCACTGGGTCACATTTCTTTCTGTGTATTGCTTAGGGAGTCCCCAGGGGCATCTTCTCAGGGCACAGGACACTGCAGTCTTTAAAAACTCCCGTTCTCTCAAGATTCAGCAGGAGCGACAAAACCAAAGCCAAGGACCTGAGGCAGCTGCTTCCTTACATCTCTCTGGATCAGTCCAGGATTTCAGAAAAAGGAAGCTTGGATTACCTGGGCACTCGTTCTGCTGAGTCGGCGGTCTGGGCAACCAGTGTGACAGCGGAATTCAATCCCTTCTTTGACTCAGCACTGAGGCCTAAGAGACCCACACCTGTCAGGCTCTGAGCTCTGCCAGGGATGCTTATCGCCTTTGCCCTTGCAGGTGCCCCCTCGTCTCCTTTCCTGCTTAACTTAGAGCTGATAGTTTCTCTCTTATCTGGGGCTGAAAAGTATGCTTAGAAGAGATACAACTGCTGGGTCCAGGGAGGAGCCATCAGCCTGGAATGTCTGCAGGAGCCAAGATTGATAAAGGGTCTTGGGGCCCTTTAGGCCCCTGCTCTCTGCCCCAAGCTGTGTTCAAAGTAGTCATTTACTTACTTGTTCATCAAAGCTTCACTGGGTGCCTGGTATGTGCCCAGCACTACCCTAGGTACTGAGAGTACAATGGTTTTAGTCAAGTGAAAACAGTACTGTGTTCTCCCTGACTCACGTGGATATCTTCTTGCCCTTCATCCATCCATCTGCCCATCATTTTACTAGATAAACATTTAAGGAAGATACGTTTAATAAAGTTTTGCTCAAATTGCCAGCATTTTGCTAAGAAGTCTAAGATATAAAAATGGATGACGTACGTTCCCTGTCCATAAGGAACTTACAGTGTAGTAACAGAGATACGGTTAAAGAAGAATTCTAAACTGATATACCAAGAGGTATAACCAAAGCGGGTTTAAGAAGCTGCAGAAGCACATGGCCTCTCGGGGGTTGTAGGGAAGACATTTTGGAGGGGTGATGTTTGAACTAGATCTTGAAGGATGAATTGTTTTCCAAAACACACTATTAGTAGAAGCAGCGGCATAAGAAATACCAGAGACGGGAGCAATCTCTAGGTTGTAGAGCTTTTCACATGTTATTCTCTCCCTCTAGAAAGTCTCCCTTCTCCACCCCCCACCTAATTAACTCCCACTCATCATGTCAGCTGAAACGTCGTCTCCTCAGGGACTTCTCATGGAGTTCTCTCATTAGGTCAAATCCTTCTACTCTTAACAGCATCACATACCTTTCCTCTATAACTCTTATTGGAGTTGAAATTGGCCAGTAGGATAAGTGATCATGTGAATAAAGTCTGCCTCCTTACTAGAGTGTAAGGTCTTAAAGTAGCAGGAGCTCTGTCTATATTGACTCACTATTACATCCTTTTTTTTTTTTTTTTTTTTAGTACAATGTATAACACATAGTAGGCATTCCGTAGATAGGGTTAAATAGAAGGTGGATGGACAGATGGGAGGATGGATGCATGGATGTGGCAGCAGGAAAGGGTACACAGAAGAAAGCAGCTAGTAATGAGACTGGAGATATTTTTCAGTGACCAAGTAAAAAAAGAATCTTTTTTATTTTTCTTCTTCCTCTTCTTCTCCAGCTACTCCTTTACCAAGCCAGTTCCTGTTATTTTTAAAAAGAAGGACATTTGGTTTCCTTTATTAGTCTTTATATGTAATGTGAGAAAGAACTTAGGGAACAGAGCCCACAGACAAATCTTCTAAGGCCCAGAAAGAGCAAAGGGTTTTATCCTCTAGTTGTTTGTGCCTCTCTGCTTTAAGACGCATGTGGTAATGTATTCATGATGGCAGTCAGGCGGCAGAGTCACACCTGTGCTCACAGCCATGTGCGTGTGTACCCACAGTTGAGTACGGCTCTCTCTCTGTTCTTGGCTCTGCCTTGCTAAAATCTTTTTTAGACCCTAATAGGGCAGTGATGAAATAGCATCATGAGTTGGGGGCACAAACACTGTGAATTTGGAGCATAGATGCAAGAGACGGGGATGCCACATAGGATGGACTCCTTGTGAACTTGGCTCTCCCCATAAAAAACCCACAAAAGGGTTTTTCACGGGAGCCCACAAAAAGTCGACGAGCCACTGAGCATTAGAGACCCCCAACCCGAACTTTAATCAAAGGGGCTTCAGTTTCATCTGCTTTTTATATTAAAGGGTTACACAGCATTACCTTTGATGAGGGGAGGGGCATGTTCATTGCTTTGAGAAATCAGTGGTCTAATTCTGCCTCTTTATTTCACCACTGTGAGTCCTGAGACCCAGAGAAGATAAGCCACTTAGTCAAAATTACCAAGTAACGAACCAGTGGCTGAGGTTTGGAAGACTAGAACCCAGGTTTTCTAGAGCCCTGCCAACTGCCTTTCCACTACACCAGTACGATTACGATCTGTCCCTAAAACATCTTTAAAAGCCAAGTTGTGCCCAGCATTAAACTCCAAGGCGGCTGGGAGACAGAGACGGACGGGATATTGGCCTTGTCTTTGAGGAGCTCACAGTCTTGCACCAACTACAGGTTCACAAGCTGTAGAAGACAGCGTGCTAAGTGTTCAGGTGGGAAATGCAAGTGCTGGGGGGTTGCAGAGACCCCTGACTTTCCCCTAAGATGACTCTGGGTTCAGATCAGTAATAATTTTACTCCATCCTCTTTTCCTCATCTTTCAAGCATCACAGAGTTGGAGGAACACAGGGAAGAAAAGAAAGAAATCAACATACGCTAGGTATAGTCTAGAAGGGTAAAAATAAATGAGAAACCAACTTAGATTGAAATCACTACTCTGCCTCTGCCAGTTGCTCTTGGCCAAGTCCCTTTCTTGCTCTGAGCCTCAGGGTCTTCATGTGTGAAGTGGGAAGAGCAATGCCTACCTTACTTGTTTTATTTGAGAACAAAAGGAGAAAGCAAACATGGAAAGTGTGTGACATCGAGTACATCTGTACTGTGTTAGAGAAGCAAGCACCCATAATCATACACCAACATCATGCCAAGTTCCCAGTGATTCTTACGTTCAGTCTTTACAATTCTTGAGTAGTTTACATTCAGCTTCCTAATATATTTGCATATATATTTATTGTAAATTATGTTTGTAGTTACCTGCTACCAGGAAAAGTGGGGGAAAGGGGGCTCAAATTTTCATACCATTTCCTCAAGTGAAATGAGCCCCCTGCTTCAGGAGGGCATAGTGGTCTATCTTGCTGCCTTTGCATACCCAGCATATAAGAGTATGTCTCCTAGCATAACCATAGTTTGGTTGGGAAAAACTTGGCTAGATAAGAGCCTTTAAAAATGGTAGAAGTGAGCTTCCCTGGTGGCGCAGTGGTTAAGAATCCGCCTGCCAATGCAGGGGACACGGGTTCGAGCCCTGGTCCGGAAAGATCCCACATGCCGCAGAGCAACTAAGCCCGTGCGCCACAGCTACTGAGCCTGAGCTCTAGAGCCCGTGAGCCACAACTACCAAAGCCCGTGCTCCTAGAGCCCGTGCTCTGCAACAAGAGAAGCCCGCATGCAGCAACGAAGACCCAACACAGCCAAAAAAAAAAAAAGTTAGGACTGGTAGTTTGTCCAAAAGGGTATAGGGATTTGAAGCCAGGTAGGCTGACTGTGGAGGTTTGTGAGAAGATGAGATACAGCTAAATATCTACAGAGGCCAGCCCCCGTTTACTCCAGCATGCTAACCAGGCCTCCTTTCCTTCCTGCCTCTCTCCTCATGTACAGCCCTTCATGGGAGACAATTACTGTGATGCCATCAACAACCGAGCTTTCTGCAACTATGACGGTGGGGATTGCTGCGCTTCTACGGTGAAAACCAAAAAGGTAGGCCAGTGTGCCCCCCTCTGCAGCCACCTATGCAGGCCTCTCCAGCTTACTGGTCCAGGATCACCCCTACGTGCTGGACAACCCATTGCCCTGGTTGTGTCAGCACTCACCTACAAGCTTTATTGTATTACGTTCCATTGTATTTTTCATTCTTTTAGTCAGTAGTTGAGCTAGTATCATGTGCTAATCCCTGAACTAGATGTGGAGGTTCATGGATGATCTTTGTAGATGTAGTCCCTTTTCCTCAAAGCTTAGAGTCAGCTATGGAAGCAGACAAACTAAAGTGCAATACTTTTTAAAGGAAAGGACAGAGTTCTCTGAGGGCCCAGGCAAAGGGTTGGAGAAAGCTCTGCAGAGGGATCTGCATCAATGCTGAAACTTGAGGTATGAGGAGAAGGGGCAGACAGGTGGCCAGGAAAAGTGTCTGGGGCAGGAGACCGGCATGTAAAATCCTAGAGAGAACACACATGTTCAGGGGGTATGGCTAAAGTCTAGGGGAAGAGGGAAGATGGGACACTCCCAGTGAGGTCAGTTATGGCCTTTAAGCATTTGATAATCTCTTCTGTTGTTTACACCTGTAGAATTAGGGGGTGTGGTCTTGGTTGCCATTGTCTTCCTTAGGGTATTAGGATGTTACAGGAGTGATTCAAGTATTTATAGTGAAACTGGAACATCCAGCTGAGATGCATTCCACCCACCCACAGAAGAGTGGCAACCTCTGCTTTCCTCCTGATGAGAGCTGGGACCAGAGTTTGGGGCCCGAGCCGAGAGTTCGGAGAGAGGTGGCCAACCTGGCCAATGTGAGTTCAAAAGTGTTTCCTGTGACAAATGAGCTCACGGGGAGCTACTTCTTCTTTTCTTTTCTTTTCTTTTCACATCTTTATTGGAGTATAATTGCTTTACAATGTTCTGTTAGTTTCTGCTGTATAACAAAGTGAATCAGCTATACGTATACATATATCCCCATATCCCCTCCCTGTTGCGTCTCCCTCCCACCCTCCCTATCCCACCCCTCTAGGCGGTTACAAAGCACTGAGCTGATCTCCCTGTGCTACGAGGCTGCTTCTCACTAGCTATCTATTTTACATTTGGTAGTGTGTATATGTCCATGCCACTCTCTCACTTTGTCTCAGCTTACCCTTCCCCCGCCCCATGTCCTCAAGTCCATTCTCAAGTAAGTCTGTGTCTTTATTCCTGTCATGCCCCTAGGTTCTTCAGGACCTTTTTTTTTTTTTTTTTTTTTTTAGATTCCATATATATGTGTTAGCATACGGTATTTGTTTTCCTCTTTCTGACTTACTTCACTCTGAATGACAGACTCTAGGTCCACCCACCTCACTACAAATGACTCAATTTCGTTTCTTTTTATGGCTGAGTAATATTCCACTGTATATATGCACCACATCTTCCTTATCCATTCATCTGTCGATGGACACTTAGGTTGCTTCCATGTCCTGGCTATTGTAAATAGAGCTGCGATGAACATTGTGGTACATGACTCTTTTTGAATTATGGTTTTCTCAGGGTATATGCCCAGTAGTGGGATTGATGGGTTGTATGGTAGTTCTATTTTTAGTTTTTTAAGGAACCTCAGTACTGTTCTCCGTAGTGGCTGTATTAACTTACATTCCCACCAACAGTGCAAGAGGATTCCCTTTTCTCCACACCCTCTCCAGCATTTATTGTTTGTAGATTTTTGATGATGGCCATTCTGACTGGTGTGAGGTGATACCTCATTGTAGTTTTGATCTGCATTTCTCTAATGATTAGTGATGTCGAGCATCCTTTCATGTGTTTGCTGGCAAGCTATATCTTCTTTGGAGAAATGTCTGTTTAGGTCTTCTGCCTCCTTTCGGATTGGGTTGTTTGTTTTTTGATATTGAGCTGCATGAGCTGCTTGTACATTTTGGAGATTAATCCTTTGTCAGTTGCTTCATTTGCAAATATTTTCTCCCATTCTGAGGGTTGTCTTTTCGTCTTGTTTATGGTTTCCTTTGCTGTGCAAAAGCTTTTAAGTTTCATTGGTCCCATTTATTTATTTTTGTTTTTATTTCCATTTCTCTGGGAGGTGGGTCAAAAAGGATCTTGCTGTGATTTATGTCATAGAGTGTTCTGCCAGTGTTTCCCTTTAAGGCTTTTATAGTGTCTGGCCTTACATTTAGGTCTTTAATCCATTTTGAGTTTATTTTTGTATGTGGTGTTAGGGCATGTTCTCATTTCATTCTTTTATGTGTAGCTGTCCAGTTTTCCCAGCATCACTTATTGAAGAGTCTGTCTTTTCTCCATTGTATACTCTTGCCTCCTTTACCAAAATTAAGGTGACTATATGTGCATCGGTTTATCTCTGGGCTTTCTATACTGTTCCATTGATCTATATTTCTGTTTTTGTGCCAGTACTATACTGTCTTGATTACTGTGGCTTTGTAGTATAGTCTGAAGTCCGGGAGCCTGATTCCTCCAGCTCTGTTTTTCTTGCTCAAGATTGCTTTTGCTATTCGGGGTCTTTTGTGTTTCCATACAAATTGTGAGACTTTTTGTTCTAGTTCTGTGAAAAATGCCACTGGTAGTTTGATAAGGATTGCATTGAATCCGTAGATTGCTTTGGGTAGTACAGTCATTTTCACAATGTTGATTCTTCCACTCCAAGAACATGGTATATCTCTCCATCTGTTTGTATCATCCTTAATTTCTTTCATCAGTATCTTATTGTTTTCTGCATACAGGTTTTTTGTCTCCTTAGGTAGGTTTATTCCTAGGTATTTTATTCTTTTTGCATTGGTAAATGCAAGTGTTTCCTTAATTTCTCTTTCAGATTTTTCATCATTAGTGTATAGGAATGCAAGAGATTTCTGTGCATTAATTCTGTATCCTGCTACTTTACCAAATTCACTGATTAGCTCTAGTAGTTTTCTGGTAGCATCTTTAGGAATCTCCACGTATAGTACCATGTCATCTGCAAACAGTTATAGCTTTACTTCTTCTTTTCTGATTTGGATTCCTTTTATTTCTTTTTCTTCTCTGATTGCTCTGGCTGAAAGTTCCAAAACTGTGTTGAATAATAGTGGTGAGAGTGGACAACCTTGTCTTGTTCCTGGTCTTAGTGGAAATGGTTTCAGTTTTTCACCATTGAGGACGATGTTGGCTGTGGGTTTGTCATATATGGCCTTTATTATGTTGAGGTAAGTTCCCTCTATGCCTACTTTCTGGAGGGTTTTTATCATAAATGGGTGTTGAATTTTGTAGAAAGCTTTTTCTGCATCTATTGAGATGACCATATGGTTTTTCTCCTTCAGTTTTTTAATATGGTTTATCACATTGATTGATTTGCGTATATTGAAGAATCCCTGCATTCCTGGCATAAACCCCACTTGATCATGTGTATGATCCTTTTAATGTGCTGTTGGATTCTGTTTGCTAGTATTTTGTTGAGGATTTTTGCATCTATGTTCATCAGTGATATTGGCCTATAGTTTTCTTTCTTTGTGACATCTTTCTCTGGTTTTGGTATCAGGGTGATGGTGGCCTCGTAGAATCAGTTTGGGAGAGATCCTCCCTCTGCTATATTTTGGAAGAGTTTGAGAAGGATAGGTGTTAGCTCTTCTCTAAATGTTTGATAGAATTTGCCTGTGAAGCCATCTGGTCCTGGGCTTTTGTTTGTTGGAAGATTTTGAATCACAGTCTCAATTTCAGTGCTTGGGATTGGTCTGTTTATATTTTCTATTTCTTCTCGGTTCACTCTCAGAATGTTGTGCTTTTCTAAGACTTTGTCCATTTCTTCCTGGTGTCCATTTTATTGGCATATAGTTGCTTGTAGTAATCTCTCATGATCCTTTGTATTTCTGCAGTGTCAGTTGTTACTTCTCCTTTTTCATTTCTAATTCTATTGATTTGAGTCTTCTCCCTTTTTTTCTTGATGAGTCTGGCTAATGGTTTATCAATTTTGTTTATCTTCTCAAAGAACCAGCTTTTAGTTTTATCGATCTTTGCTATTGTTTCCTTCATTTCTTTTTCATTTATTTATGATGTGATCTTTATGATTTCTTTCCTTCTGCTAACTTTGGGTTTTATTTGCTTTCTCTAATTGCTTTAGGTGGAAGGTTAGTTTGTTTATTTGAGATGTTTGTTTCTTGAGGTAGGATTGTACTGCTATACACTTCCCTGTTAGAACTGCTTTTGCTGCATCCCATAGGTTTTGGGGCATTGTGTTTTCATTGTCATTTGTTTTTAGGTATTTTTTGATTTCCTCTTTGATTTCTTCCATGATCTCTTGGTTATGTAGTAGTGTATTGTTTAGCCTCCATGTGTTTGCATTTTTTACAGGTGTTTTCCTTTAATCGATATCTAGTCTCATAGTGTTGTGGTCAGAAAAGATATTTGATACAATTTCAATTTTCTTAAATTTACCAAGTCTTGATTTGTGACCCAAGATGTGATCTATCCTGGAGAATGTTCCATGAGCACTTGAGAAGAAAGCGTATTCTGTTGGTTTTGGATGGAATGTCCTTTAAATATCAATTAAGTCCATCTTATTTAATGTACCATTTAAAGCTTGTGTTTCTTTATTTATTTCATTTTGGATCATCTGTCCATTGGTGAAATTGGGGTGTTAAAGTCCCCTACTATGATTGTGTTACTGTCGATTTCTCCCTTTTATGGCTGTTAGCATTTGCCTTATGTATTGAGGTGCTCCTGTGTTGGGTGGATAAATATTTACAATTGTTATGTCTTCTTCTTGGATTGATCCCTTGATCATTATGTAGTGTCCTTCTTTGTCTCTTGTAATAGTCTCTATTTTTTAAAGTCTATCTTGTCTGATATGAGAATTGCTACTCCAGCTTTCTTTTATTTTCCATTTGCATGGACTATCTTTTTCCATCACCTCACTTTCAGTCTGTATGTTTCCCTAGGTCTGAAGTGGGTCTCCTGTAGACAGCATATATATGGGTCTTGTTTTTGTACCCATTCAGCAAGCCTGTGTCTTTTGGTTGGAGCATTTAATCCATTTACATTTAAGGTAGTTATCATATGTATGTTCCTATTACTATTTTCTTAATTGTTTTGGGTTTGTTATTGTAGGTCTTTTCCTCCTCTTGTGTTTCCTGCCTGTAGAAGTTCCTTTAACATTTGTTGTAAAGCTGGTTTGGTGGTGCTGAATTCTCTTAACTTCTGCTTGTCTGTAAAGGTTTTAATTTCTCTGTCGAATCTGAATGAGATCCTTGCTGGGTAGAGTAATCTTGGTCGTAGGTTTTTCCCTATCATCTCTTTAAATATGTCCTGCTACTCCCTTCTGGCTTGCAGAGTTTCTGCTGAAAGATCAGCTGTTAACCTTATGGGGATGCCCTTGTATGTTTTTTGTTGTTTTTCCTTTGCTGCTTTTAATATTTTTTCTTTGTATTTAATTTTTGATAGTTAGTTAGATTAATATGTGTCTTGGCGTGTTTCTCCTTGGATTTATCCTATATGGGACTCTCTGTGCTTCCTGCCCCCGATTGACTATTTCCTTTCCCATATTTGGGATTTTCAACTATAATCTCTTCTAATATTTTCAGTCCCTTTCTTTTTCTCTTCTTCTTCTGGGACCCCTATAATTCGAATGTTGGTGCGTGTAATGTTGTCCCTGAAGTCTCTGAGACTGTTCTCAATTCTTTCATTCTTTTTTCTTTATTCTGCTTGTGTTAGTTATTTCCACTATTTTATCTTCCAGGTCACTTATCCGTTCTTCTGCCTCAGTTATTCTGCTGTTGATTCCTTCTAGAGAATTTTTAATTTCATTTATTGTGTTGTTCATCATTGTTTGTTTGCTCCCTAGTTCTTCTAGGTCTTTGGTTAAACGTTTCTTGTATTTTCTCCATTCTATTTCCAAGATTTTGGGTCATCTTTACTATCATTCCTCTGAATTCTTTTTCAGGTAGACTGCCTCTTTCTTCTTCATTTGTTTGGTCTGGTGGGTTTTTATCTTGCTCCTTCATCTGCTGTGTGTTTCTCTGTCTTCTCATTTTGCTTAACTTACTGTGTTTGGGGTCTCCTTTTCACAGGCTGCAGGTTTGTAGTTCCCATTGTTTATGGTGTCTGCCCCCAGTGAGTAAGGTTAGTTTCAGTGGGTTGTGTAGGCTTCCTGGTGGAGGGGACTGGTGCCTGTGCTCTGGTAGGTGAGGCTGGATCTTTTCTTTGTGGTGGGCAGGACTGCATCCGGTGGTGTGTTTTGGGGTGTCTGTGATCTTATTATGATTTTAGGCAGCCTCTCTGCTAATCGGTGGAGTTGTGTTCCTGTGTTACTAGTTGTTTGGCGTACGGTGTCCAGCAGTGTAGCTTGCTGGTCGTTGAGTGGAGCTGGGTCTTAGCGTTGAGATGGAGATCTCTGGGAGAGCTTTCACCATTTGATATTATGTGGAGCCAGGAGGTCTCTGGTGGACCAATGTCCCGAACTTGGCTCTCCCACCTCAGAGCCACAGGCCTGAGCACCAAGACCTTGTCAGTCACACGGCTCAAGCACCAAGACCCAGTCAGCCACACAGCTTAGAAGAAAAGGGAGAAAAAAAGAAAAAGAAAAAAATAAATACAATAAAATAAAATAAAAAAGTTATTAAAATAAAAACTATTTAAAATTATTAAAAGTTAAAAAGTAATAAAAAAAAGAAAGAGCAACCAAACCAAAAAACAAATCCAAAAATGATAACAAGTGCTAAAAAGTATACAAAAAAACACACAAAAAAACAACGGACAGATAGAATCCTAGGACAAATGGTAGAAGCAAAGCTGTACAGACAAAATCACACAAAGAAGCATACACATACACACTCACAAAAAGAGAAAAAGGGAAAAAAAATATATATATATATATATAAAGGAGGAAGAGAGCAACCAAATCAGTAAACAAAGCTACCAATGATAATAAACTCTAAATACCAAACTAAGACAAATGTAAAACCAGAAACAAATTAGATGCAGAAAGCAAACCCCAAGTCTACAGTAGCTCCCAAAGTCCACTGCCTCAGTTTTGGGAGATTCGTTGTCTATTCAGATATTCCAGAGATGCAGGGTACGTCAAGTTGATTGTGGAGATATAATCCACTGCTCCTGAGGCTGCTGGGAGAGATTTCCGTTTCTCTTGTTTGTTCGCACAGTTCCTGGGGTTCAGCTTTGGATTTGGCCCCGCCTCTGCATGTAGGTCGCAGGAGGGCGTCTGTTCTTTCCTCAGACAGGAAGGGGTTAAAGGAGCCGCTGATTCGGGGGCTCTCGCTCACTCAGGCCGCGGGGAGGGAGGGGTACGGAATGCGGGGCGAGCCTGCGGCGGCAGAGGCTGGCGTGCTGTTGCACCAGCCTGAGGCGCACCTTGTGTTCTCGCGGGGAAGTTGTCCCTGGATCACAGGACCCTGGCAGTGGCGGGCTGCACAGGCTCCCAGGAGGGGAGGTGTGGATAGTGACCTGTGCTCGCACACAGGCTTCTTGGTGGCGGCAGCAGCAGCCTTAGCGTCTCATGCCCGTCTCTGGGGTCTGCGCTGATAGCCGCGGCTCGTGCCCGTCTCTGGAGCTCGTTTAGGTGGTGCTCTGAGCCCCCTCTCCTCGCGCACCCTGAAACAATGGTCTCTTGCCTCTTCGGCAGGTCCAGACTTTTTCCTGGACTCCCTCCCGGCTAGCCGTGGCGCACTAGCCCCTTCAGGCTGTGTTCATGCAGCCAACTGCAGTCCTCTCCCTGGGATCTGACCTCTGAAGCCCAAGCCTCAGCTCCCAGCCTCCGCCCACCCTGGCGGGTGAGCAGACAAGCCTCTCGGGCTAGTGAGTGCTAGTCGGTACCGATCCTCTGTGCAGGAATCTCTCTGCTTTGCCCTTTGCACCCCGTTGCTGCGCTCCCCTCTGTGGCTCCGAAGCTTCCCCCCCCCACCCCATCCCCCCGCTCCCCGCCTCCACCAGTGAGGGGGCTTCCTAGTGTGTGGAAACTTTTCCTCCTTCACAGCTCCCTCCCAGTGGTACAGGTCCTGTCCCTATTCTTTTGTCTCTTTTTCTTTTTTCTTTTGCCCTACCCAGGTACGTGGGGAGTTTCTTGCCTTTTGGGAAGTCTGAGGTCTTCTGCCAGCATTCAGTAGGTGTTCTGTAGGAGTTGTTCCACATGTAGATGTATTTCTGATGTATTTGTGGGGAGGAAGGTGATCTTCACGTCTTACTTCTCCATCATCTTGAAGGTCTCTGAACTATTTCTATTTTTATATTCATATATATTCTAAGCTGAAAAAACATTTGATCTTTTCTCTCATTTTAAAGAGGGGAAACTGGTTTTGAGATGTGAAGGGCAAAGAATCACAGTCATTTTGGCTATAGAGCTCTGTGATGATCGAGTCCAAACTTTTCGTTTCCTTAATGGGGGCTCTGAGGCCCGTAAAGGAGGAATGATTTGTCCAAGGTAGCAAAGTGAATGATAGAAATAGAGCAAGGTTCCTGGCTTCCTATCCTAGTCCCTTTGTACTGTAGCGTCCTTAAGAGAATTTGTTCCTTCAAGAAAGATGCTCTGATTCTAAAATACAGGGGTGAACAGGGCAAGACCCAAGAAACACACTCAAATCGGAGAACTGTTACTGTATCTCCTGGTTGGCTCCAGGCTTCTTTAGTTGCATTTTTTGCTGTACGTAGTTAGTATACTTAGTATATGGTTGTGATGTACAATAATTTATGTAATCATTTATCTCCAACTTTGATTTTAACTTTTAAGTTATTTCATTTTCTCACAATGATAATGATGCTGATGAACATCTTTACACGGAAATATTTTATAGCTGTAATTATTCATTTATAACTGATTCTTGGAATTAACATGAGTAGGATAAAAGGTGTGAGCATTTTCGTAATATTTTAATTTTATTGACAAGGTTGATTTACAAGGTTGTATTAGTTTCAGGTGTACAGCAAAGCAATTCAGTTATACATATACATATATTCATTCTTTTTTAGATTTTCTCATATACGTTATCACAGAATATTGCATAGAGTTCCCTGTGCTATACAGTAGGTCCTTGTTGGTTATCTACCTTATATATAGTAATGTGTGTGTGTTCATCCCAAGCTCCTGATTTATCCCTCCCCCCCCACATTTCACCTTTGGTAACCATAAGTTGGCTTTCAGTATCTGTATGTCTGTTGATGTTTTGTAAATAAGTTCATTTGTATCTTTCAAAATTAGATTCCACATATGAGTGATATCATGATACTTGTCTTTCTCTGTCTGACTTCACTTAGTGTGATAATCTATAGGTCCATCCATATTGCTGCAAATGGCATTAGTTCATTCTTTTTTATGGCTGAGTAATATTCCATTGTATATATGTACCACATCTTCTTTATCCATTCCTCTGTTGATGAACATTTAGGTTGCTTCCATGTCTTGGCTATTATAAATAGTGCTGCAATGAACATTGGGGTGCAGGTACCCTTTCAGATTATGGTTTTCTCAGGGTATATGCCCAGGAGTAGGATTGCTGGATCATATGATAGTTCTATTTTTAATTTTTTTAAGGAACTTCCATACTGTTCTCCATAGTGGTTGTACCAATTTATATTCCCACCAACAGTATGGGAGGGTTCCCTTTTCTCCACACGTTCTCCAGCATTTATTTTTTGTAGACTTTTTGATGATAGCCATTCTGACCAGTGTGAGGATACCTCATTGTGGTTTTGATTTGCATTTCTCTGATAATTAGTAATGTTGAGCATCTTTTCATGTGCTTTTTGGCCATCAGTATGTCTTCTTTGGAGAACTATCTATTTAGCTCTTCTGCCCATTTTTTGATTGGGTTGTTTGTTTTTTTGACATAGAGCTGCATGAGCTGCTTGTATATTTTGGAGATTGATCCCTTGTCAGTCGCTTCGTTTGCAAATATTTTCTCCCATTCTGTGGGTTGTCTTTTCATTTCATTTATGGTTTCCTTTGCTGTGCAGAAGCTTTTAAGTTTAATTAGGTCCCATTTGTTTATTTTTGTTTTTATTTTCATTACTCTAGGTGGACCTAAAAAGATCTTGCTGCAATTTATGTCAAGGAGTGTTCTTCCCATGTTGTCCTCTAAGAGTTTTATAGTGTCTGGTCTTACATTTAGGTCTTTAACCCATTTTGAGTTTACTTTTGGGTATGGTGTTAGGGAGTGTTCTAATTTCATTCTTTTACATATAGCTGTCCAGTTTTCCCAGCACCCCTTATTGAAGAGACTGTCTTTCCTCCATTGTATAGTCTTGCCTCCTTTGTCGTAGATTAATTGACCAGAGGTGTGTGAGTTTACTTCTGGGCTTTCTATCCCATTCTGTTGATCTGTATTTCTGTTTTTGTGTCTGTACCATACTGTTTTGATGACTGTAGCTTTGTAGTATAGTATGAAGTCAGGGAGTCTGATTCCTCCAGCTCCATTTTTCTTTCTGAGGGTTGCTTTGGCTATTTGGTGTTTCCATATAAATGTAAAAAAAACAAAACAATTTTGTTCTACTTGTGTGAAAAATGCCGTCGGTAATTTGAGAGGGATTGCACTGAATCTGTAGATTGCCTTCGGTAGTATAGTCATTTTGAATATATTGATCCTTCCAATCCAGGAACGTGGTATATTCTTCCATCTGTTTGTGTCCTCTCTGATTTCTTTCATCAGCGTCTTATAGCTTTTAGAGTAGAGGTCTTTTGTCTCCTTAGGTAGGTTTATTCCTAGGTATTTTATTCTTTTTGGTGCAATGGTAAATGGGATTGTTTCCTTAATTTCTCTTCATGAGATTTCATTGTTAGTGTATAGGAATGCAAGAGATATCTGTGTATTAATTTTGTATCCTGCAACTTTACCGAATTCATTGATGAGCTATACTATAGTAGCTTTCTGATAGCATCTTTAGGATTTTCTGTGTATAGTATCATGTCATCTGCAAACAGTGACGGTTTTACTTCTTCCTTTCCAATTTGGATTCCTGTTATTTCTTTTTCTTCTCTGATTGCCATGGCTAGGACTTCCAAAACTATGTTGAATAGAAGTGGTGACAATGGACATCCTTGCCTTGTTCCTGATCTTAGAGGGAATGCTTTCAGATTTTCACTGTTGAGAATGATGTTTTCTGTGGGTTTGTCATATATAGCCTTTATTATGTTAAGTTTCCTCTATTCCCACTTTTCTGGAGAGCATGATCATAAATGGGTGTTAAATTTTGTCAAAAGCTTTTTCTGCATCTATTGAGATGATCATATGGTTTTTATTCTTCAGTCTGTTAATGTGGTGTATCACACTGATTGATTGATTTGTGGATATTGAAGAATCCTTGCATCCCTGGGATAAATCCCACTTGATCCTGGTGTATGATCCTTTTAATGTATGGTTGGATTTGGTTTGTTAGTATTTTGTTGAGTATTTTTGCGTCTATGTTCATCAGTGATATCGGCCTGTAATTTTCTTTTTTGGTGGTATCTTTGTCTGAGTTTGGTATCAGGGTGACGGTGGCCTCATAGAATAAGCTTTGGAGTGTTCCTTCCTCTGCAATTTTTTTGGAAGAGTTTCAGAATAATAGGTGTTAATTCTTCTCTAAATGTTTGATAGAATTTGCCTGTGAAGCTCTCTGGTCCTGGACTTCTGTTTGTTGGAAGTTTTTAAATCACTGTTTCAATTTCAGTACTTGTGATTGGTCTGTTCATATTTTCTGTTTCTTCCTGGTTCAGTCTTAGAAGGTTGTTATCTTTCTAAGAATTTATCCATTTCTTCTAGGCTGTCCATTTTATTGCCATATAGTTGCTTGTAGTAGTCTCTTATGACCCTTTGCATTTCTGTGGTGTCAGTTGTAACTTCTTTTTCATTTCTGATTTACTGATTTGAGTCCTCTTTTTTTTTCTTGATGAGTCTGGCTAAATGTTTATCAATTTTGTTTATCATCTTCTCAAAGAACCAGCTTTTAGTTTCACTGATCTTTGCTATTGTTTTCTTCATCTGTATTTCATTTATTTCTGCTCTGATCTTTATGATTTCTTTCCTTCTACTTACTTTGGGTTTTGCTTGTCCCTCTTTCTGTAGCTAATTTAGGTGTAAGGTTAGGTTGTTTACTTGAGATTTTTCTTGTTTCCTGAGATAAGATTGTATTGCTCTAAACCTCTCTCCTAGAACTGCTTTTACTGCATCCAAAGGTTTTGCACCGTTGTGTTTTGTTGTCATTTGTCTCTAGGTATTTTTTTTTTTAATTTCCTCTTTGATTTCTCCAGTGATCCATTGGTTGTTTAGTAACATATTGTTTAGCTTCCATGTGTTTGTGTTTTTTACAGGTTTTTTCCCTGTACTTGATTTCTAATCCAGTAGTGTTGTGGTTGGAAAAGATGCTTGATATGATTTCTTAAATTTACCAAGGCTTAATTTGTGGCCCAAAATGTTATCTATCCTGGGGAATCGTCCATGAGCACTTGAGAAGAAAGTGTATTTTGCTGCTTTCAGATGGAATGTTCCATAAATATCAATTAAGTCCATTTGTTCTAATGTGTGTCATGTAAGGCCTGTGCTTCCTTATTGATTTTCTGTCTGGATGATCTGTCCATTGATGAGAGTGGGGTATTAAAGTCCCCCACTATTACTGTGTTACTGTTGATTTCTCCTTTTATGGCTGTTAGCACTGGCTTATATATTGAGGTGCTCCTTTGTTGGGTGCATATATATTTACAATTGTTATATCTTCTTCTTAGATTGATCCCTTGATCATTATGTAGTGTCCTTCTTTGTCTCTTGTAACAGTCTTTAAAGTCTATTTTGTCTGATATGAGTATTGCTACTCCAGCTTTCTTTTGATTTCCATTTGCATGGAATACCTTTTTCCATCCCCTCACTTTCAGTCTGTATGTGTCCCTAGGTCTGAAGTGTACAGGTTAGGGTTTTGTATCCATTCAGCCAGTCTATGTCTTTTGGTTGGAGCATTTAATCCATTTACATTTAAAGTAATTATCGATATAAATGTTCTTATTGACATTTTGTTAATTGTTTTGGATTTGTTTTTCAAGGTCTTTTTTCCTCCCTTCCTCTTCTGTTCTCTTGTCTTGTGATTTGATGTCCATCTTTAGTTATGTGTTTGGATTTCTTTTTCTTTTTTGTATGTGTATCTATTGTAGATTTTTGGTTTGTGGTTCCCGTGAGGTTTTGATATAGCAGTCTTTATATGTACAAGATTGTTTTTAGTTGCTGCTCTCTTAATTTCAAATGCATTTCCTATATCCTGCATTTGTACTCTCCTCTTCTCATTACTGCTGATTTTTATATCATATTTGTGTGTGGATGATTTCCTACCTTTACTTTATGTTTGCATTTACTCATGAGCTTCCCTATTTGTAACTTTCTTGTATCTTTTTGTGGCCTTTTCTTTTCTGCCTAGAGAAATTTGTTGTAATGCTGGTTTGGTGGTGCTGAATTCTCTCAGCTTTTGCTTGTCTGTAAAACTTTTGATTTCTCTGTCGAATCTGAATGAGATCCTTGCTGGGTAGAATAATCTTGGTTGTAGGTTCTTCCCTTTCATCACTTTAAATATATCCTGCCACTCCCTTCTGGCTTGCAGAGTTTCTGCTGAAAAATCAGCTGATTGATAGCCTTATGGGGGTTCCCTTGTATGTTATTTGTTGCTTTTAATATTTATTCTGTCTTTAATTTTTGTCAGTTTGATTAATATGTCCCAGCGTGTTCCTCCTTGGGTTTATCTTGTTCAGGACTCTCTGCACTTCCTGGACTTGAGTGTTTCCTTTCTCATGTTAGGGAAGTTTTCAGCTATAGTCTCTTCAAATATTTTATCAGGCCCTTTCTCTCTCTCTCTTCTCCTTCTGGGACCCCCCATATAATGTGAATGTTGGTGTGTTTAATGTTGTCCCAGAGATCTCTGAGACAGTTCTCATTTCTTTTCATCTTTTTCTTTATTCTGTTCCACGGCAGTGATTTCCATCATTCTTTCTTCCAGGTCACTTATTTGTTCTTCTGCCTCAGTTATTCTGCTATTGATTCATGCTGGTGTGTTTTTCATTCCAGTTACTGTATTGTTCATCTCTGTTCGTTTGTTCTTTAAATCTTCTAGTTCTTTGTTAATCATCTCTCATAACTTCTTTGTCTGTTCCTCCATTCTTTCTTTTTCTGAGATCTTGGATCTTTACTGTCATTACTCTAAACTGTTTTTCAGGTAGGTTGCCTATCTATCTCCTGCTCATTTAGTTGTTCTTGTAGGTTTGTGTCTTGTTCCTTCATCTGAAACATTTCTCTGCCATCTCATTTTGTCTAACTTTGGGTGTTTGTGGTCTCCTTTCTGGTGGTTGCAGGGTTATAGCTCCTCTTCTGGTGTGTGCCCTCTGGTGGTTGAGATTGATCCTGAGGCTCATGCAAGCTTCCTGGTGGGAGGAACTGGTGTCTCCCCACTGGTGGGTGGAGCTGGGTCTTGTTCCTCTGGTGGGCAGGGCTGTGTCAAGCGGTGTGTTTTTAGGTGGCTTTAGGCACCCTGTCTGCTGATGGGTGGGCCTGTGTTCCTGTCCTGCTGGTTGTTTGGCCTGAGGTGTTCCAGCACTGAAGACTGTAGGCTATTGGGTAGGGCCAGGATGTGATGCCAAAATGGGGACCTCCGGGAGAGCTCACACCAATCAGAGCCTAGGAGAGCCTATTCTCTGGGGCTTCTGCCACCAGTGTTATTCTCCCTCCCACCCCCGCCCAGTGAGCCACAGCCAACCCCTGCCAGCCCAGGAGACCCTCTAAGACTCGAAGGTAGGTCCAGCCCCAGCTCCTATGGGGTTACTGCTTTGTGCTGGGTCCCAGTGTACATGAAACTTTGTGTGTACCCTCCAAGAGTGGAGTCTCTCTCTGTTTCCCCCAGTCCTGTGGAGCTCCTGCACTCGAGTCCCACTGGCCTTCAAAGCCAAGTGCTTTGGGGCTTCTTCCTCTTGATGCCAGACCCCCAGGCTGGGAAGTTTGATGTGAGGCTCAGGATTCTCTTGTGCGAGAACCTCTACAATATAGTTACTTTCCAGTTTGTGGGTCACCCACCTGGCAGGTATGGGATTTATCTTGTGAAACTGCCCCTCCCGCTGTCTCATTGTGGCTTCTTTGTCTTTGAATGTAAAATATCTTTTTTGGTAGGTTCCAGTCTTTTTTATCGATGGTCGTCCAGCAGTTAGTTGTGATGTTGGTGTTTTCATGAGAGGAGGTGAGCTCAAGTCCTTCTACTCCACCCTCTTTTCCAGAGTCGAGGGACTGCTTTTAGTTTGGAGCTTGGGGCCTCTTTCCTCAGAATATGCTGTCCGTTATTCCCTTGATATCGGGTATGCAGGTACAGCGGCCCTTGTACGTTCCTGGGACACTGGCAGTAGGGCCTGGTGCCTGCTCGCAGATTTCCTAAGGGTGGGTGCTGAGTTCTCCTGGGACATCAGGGACAGGGCCAGGCTCCTGCGTGCAGGTCTCGTAGTGGTGGCCTGTGCCTGCCTCTGGAGCCCACGATGGCGGCAGTGACTCGCATCTGCCCCCAGAGCTCCTGTAGGTGGTGTCCTGTTGCCTGGGAGTGCTCACAGGGAAAGAAGCTCTTACCGTGGTCCCGCCCCTCTCCTCATGCATTCCCCACCCCCTCCACAATAATGGTGCCTTGATTCTCTGGTGGGCCCAGTCTTCTTCTGAGTATACCCTTGGTTGCCACAGTCCGGCTCCTTCAGGCTGTTTCCAGACGGCCAACCCTGGTTCTCTCCTTGGGTCTGACCTCTGAAGCCTGAGCTTCAGCACCCAGCCCCCACCTGCACTAACAGAGGGGTGTTTTAGGCTACGGATTGCAGGGCAGTGGTGCCGACCTTCTGTGCAGGTTACGCTCCATTTTGCTGTCCGCAAACTAGTTGCTGTGCTCCTCCTAGGCTCTGAACCTCCCCCTCCATCCAGTCTGCTCTCCCCGCAGGGGAGGATACTTCCCAGCATGTGGAAACCTTTTCTCCTTCACAGCTCCCTCCCTGGGGCTCAGGCCCCATCAAGATTCCTTCTTTTTCTTGTTCCTCTTGTCCTACCTGGTTATGTGGAGGTTTTCTTGTCTTTTTGGAGGTCTGAGGTCTTCCGTCAATGTTTGGTAGCTGTTCTGTGAGAACTGTTCTACTTGTAGATGTATTTTTTAATGTTTTGTGGGAGAAGGCAAGCTCCACGTCCTACTCTTCCACCGTCTCCATCCCCCCTCCAGGTGTGAGCATTTTTAAGGCCCTTGATACCTGTTACCAAACGAATACAGTGTGTCTCTTTCACTCCCTTGGAGTCAGCCACTTTAACAGTGAACAGACAATGAAGTTTGTGTTTTAGAAAGAAGTTTGTGTAGAATTACAAAATGTTATTCACCTGACACCATCAGCTGGAGAAAGAGCAGCTCCAATTAAAAGAATTTTCCTACCAACTATAACTTACATACTAAAAGATTAAAAAATAAAACTAATTTTAGTGGGAAACTTCCTTAAGTGGATTGTTACTTCTAGGGAGTACGTGGTAGGGACATGAAGTCATGATTGAGGTTCAGGTGCAGAGTCCAAGTTATTACAGTCATTTGAATATATGCATATGGATGTATATCTCAAATGGCCATTTTGACTCTATTTCTATCCTGGGTTCAGCTGCAGCGATTTCAGACTCCAGGGCCCTGAGATGAGTGCTGTCTCTTTACTAAGGGACCCAGAGTTAGTTAGCTTTTTGCTGGCTCTGAACATGCTCCCTAGTCTTCCCCCCCCTCCTCTTCTTTTCTACTCACATTATAAATGCAATTTTGGATTTTTGTGTTAAAAGATTACCTTCTCCCACTTTAAATTGTTGCTTCTTCCTGTCGGCCTAGGCCTCAGAGTGCAGGTGACCAGGCTCCCTCCGTGAAAGGAGATGTGTGTTCATGGAGTATCTCTATGGGCTGAGCACTGGACCAGGTTGTGTGCACATGGTAGAGTCCAGACAGACAGCATACCTACCCTTGTGCAGCTTGCAGTATGTTTTGGGAGCCAGATTTTCAGCAGTGAGGTATACAGCTATGTATTTGATTACCTTTGCAGAAGGGACAATGAAGGAAAGGTGTGGGATCTTTTGGAGAACAGTGTGAAGGTCAGAGAAAGCTCCCCTGAGGAAGAGACATTTACACTGAGTCCTAAAGAATGAGTAGGAACTTTCCTGGTGAAGGTGAGTAGTGGTTAGGGGCAGAGTGGAGACAGCTGTTGGAACTATGTGTGACCTGTGTATTAGAGAGCCGGATGACCTCTCTCATGGTGCACGTGGCTTTGTCATAGTTGTTATTTGTTGTTCAGAAGTGTTTGGAACTTTCTTCAGATTCAAGACTCCTGGAAATCTGACTTCTGGAGAAGAAAGGTGATTCGAATTAAAGTCATATTCCTACGATTTAAATTTCCCAACCTAACTTCTACGTAAACTCCAACTTCTTGGAACCGTTCTACTCTCTCATCCACAACCAACTATCCTTGCAGTGAGCTGCTGTACAGAGGTAGATAGTTGATAATAAGACGGAACACCCCTGAGTGAGTGGCCGCACATCAGACACTGCCAGACACTCATCCTCTGTTATCTTCCTAATGCTCATGTCAACCCCAGCCCCATTGCACAGGGGAGCCAGTTTGGGTTCAGACTACTTACAAGACTTGTTTGCAAATGCCAAGGCCCAAATTCGAACCCAGTTCTATCTGACTCACAAGCCCAGCTCTCTCTTTCTCCTGCGTGGGGCTGAGTCTCAGAAGAGGAAAGCAGGTGGGGACAGAACCTTGTCCTCAGTGCACCTGGGCATGACCCTGCCCGTTCCAGTTGGAGACGTTTCACTGTGGACCCAGACAGCCAGGGAACCCTGGGTATGGGACCCCCCTCCCCTTGAGAAGGAGAAAGCAGCTTTTCTCGGGAGCAGCGACAGGGTGGGAAATAGCTGAGGCTCCCAGCCTTACCAATCAATCCTGACTACCCAGACAGGAGCTTCCCCTGAACGCAACGGAGTCCTGGTTTCTGTCTCCTGCTTCCACAGCAGGAAGCTCTCAGGGCAGGAGAGGGGCCAGAGACAGGCTTCCTTCCTCTCCTCCCCCTGTCCTTCACCTGCTAGCCTGTTTAATTCCCACCTGTACCCTTGGCCCCAGTTCCATGTTGTGGGAAGCTCCCTGCCCGGAAACTCTGAGCCTGGTGCTCAGCGTCTCATTGGCAGCGCACAGACTAACTCCATGCACCTTCCCAAGTGACAGTAATTGAGCACTTACCATGTGCTTGGCCATGGGTTAGAATCTCTGTGCATGTTATTCCATTTAGACTCCAGAACCATCCAACAAAGTACACATTTGAGACTCAGGTGGAATCACTTGTACAGGTGGCCGATCTCTGTGTAGGATTTAGGATTTCCTGACTCCAAGCAAATAATAGTAGTTACTGTTTTTCGAGAGCTCACTGTTTACCACGCATAGCGTCCCCTGTTCTTACGTGCGTCATGTCATTTCATCACTACGGTAGCCCTGTTGTAGGTGTGGTCTCTTTTATCTTCACCTTATAGATGATGCAGCTGAGGCTTAGAAGGGTTGAGGCCATACAGCAAGTGGTCGAGCTGAGACACAAAGCTCGGGACTCTGCGCCACACAGCACCTGCCTCTAACCGCCGTTCTGAGCATCTAGTTGCAGTGGGCTTGCACCGTGCCCTTCCTTCAGTGGATGGGCCTCTTGCTTTCCTGGTCCTCCTGGCCTGGGTCCTAGGTATGAACTGCAGCCCCAGAGCTAAGCACTTTCTCCTGGACTGCCTTCCTGCCTCCTCTCCCCCTAAACCTCTCCCCAGTCCCCAGAGCTGGGGCCTCCTCCCGGTCACTTGGGCCAGAATGATGTCTGTCTGCTCTCTCCAGCCTTCCTCCCCTTGTTTGTCTGTATAGACACCAGCTGTTCCCCACGTTTGCCTTGTGGGGTGACCTGGGCCCTGCTGGCCGACAAGAGCAAGACAGTGCAGGAAACTCCATCCGACAGGGGTGACCAGCTTCCTGCCCAGACACCTGTGTGCAGCTCAAGGCAGGCAGGAAGGGGAGGGACTCAGCTGCTCACATGCCAGCTTATTATTTTCCTGTTGGAGCCCTGAGTCTAGAATACAGAGCAGATTTCCAGAACGGTTGCTTCAACAGTTTCCCCTTGTAACGATAACAAAAACATATTCATTTCTAATTGAAATCATTCTAAGTAAGCATGTGTTGGGGGTGTAAGGGAGGAAGGAGAGACAACCTTAAAATATTGGACATACCAGGGCTTTCTAAGGCGTGGTGGCCTGGAACGCTGGTTACAGTCATGTCTCGGGCGGCTGCTAAAAGACTGATTCTGGAAGATGTCTGGGGAGTCGGGATGTAGTCCCAGTTCGACAACTTAGCTCTGAGGCCTTGGGCAGGCCAGGTTCATTAGGTTTTTCTCTCTTGATGTTTGGATTAGATTCATGTCTAAGGACCCTCCACAGGGCTTCCTGAGTGAGGTGGTGAGTGAACAGGAGCTTGAGGGCTGATCAGGGCTGGGCTCAGGGCAGAACGAAAGAAATAAGCCCAGGAGCATGTTTCAGCACAGGACGGCACACCCAACTGATGACATTAAATGCAGGGTTGCCACATGCCTTCGCTAATCTAAGTGAAAACCTGTTTTCTTGAGAAAGGGCATGAAACCCAAACGTAGTCCATTGGTCCAAGGAGGCTAGCGATTCTATAAGATATGGGAAGATAACCAAAAGCATGAGATGGAAAGCAGCCGTCTTAGCAGAGCTGATAAAGGGTTGGACGTTGAGTTGCAGAGTTGGGGATATACATCAGCAGGTCTAACATCTCAGCTTAGCAGCCAGAATGGTCATCAGAAAAGAAGTCAGGCGGCCTCACACCTCTATGCACGGCCCTTCCATGTCCCTCCATTTTACCAGAGTGAAAACCAGTCCTCCTGATGGCCTGCGTGCTCTGCCCACCCCCAGTCCTCTCTGCCCTCACCCCCCACCATGGGTGGCTTGCCCCACTTCACCCCAGCCCTCTGGACTCCTTGCCATCCCACACACAGGCCAGGCATCCTCCTACCTTCCAGTCTTCACCATTAGCTGTTCTTTTGGCCAAGAACATTCTTCTCCATTCATCCTCATGACTCACTCCAAGTCTTTGCCCAAGTGTTGTGTTCGCAATGTGCCCCACCCTGACCACCCACCTTACATCACCTCTGGCACTCCCACACCCGTTTACCTTGGCTTCCATCCTTTCTTCCTTCCATAACACATCACTTTGGCACATACTGTAAAATGTATTTATTATTTATCGTCTGGCAATCTCTATACCTCTTGGCTGCTGGCATGAAAATCTCATGAGAGCAAGAAGGTGCATTTATTTTGATCACTGTTATATCCCAAGTTCTGGTGCACCCCACTGCTGAGAACCTGCTGTGTGATAGGTACCGTGCTAGGCCACGAGCGAGATGGACCTGGGCCTATCCATGCTGTGTTCGTATCTTGGGGACCAGTGGCCAGGCATTAAGAGCGCAGTAAATGCTAATGGAGACACAGCAATTGAGGAGCGTCAGTGTAGCTTCCTAGAGAAAGGCAACATCAGGTGAGACATGGAAGGTGCCGTAGGTCTTACTCAGGTAAAAGAAGTAGGAGGAGGGCCAGAGATAAAGATGAGAGAGAGGAGTATTTCTGGTAGAGGGCAGAGTCTGTGAAAAGCCCAGGACAAGGGAACACATTAAGGAAACCCTAATCCCTGAATATGGCTAGAGCACAGTGCAAGAGGGGAACGGGTGAGAGGTGAGACTAGAGGCATGAGCAAGGCTTTTATAAACCATGCTGCGGAATTTGA
The DNA here is from genome assembly GCF_005190385.1 of Monodon monoceros. Lineage (NCBI taxonomy): Eukaryota > Metazoa > Chordata > Mammalia > Artiodactyla > Monodontidae > Monodon > Monodon monoceros. Next base: position 95,668,343 of record NW_021703782.1, read on the forward strand.
ACTGTATCCAGGGAGCAGTGATTTTTAAGCACTGAACCAGCCTAGAGGATCCTAAAAGGCTTCCTGGAAGAGGGGACGGATGTGCTCAACTTGTAAGATTAGTAAGAGATAACAGGCAAATGACTAAGCAAAGTAGACTAATCTCCTTGTCCAAAATTCACTGCTTTCTGGAGTATTATGATTTCCCCCGTTTGGGGTGTAGCTTTGACTTTTTCCTGTGGGTGAATTAAACACTCATTTCAACTTGAGCCTATGAAAGGAATCAGACCTTTCTATCCCCCCAAATTATTATCCATTGTCAATGCCATCACCACTGTCACCATCACCAGCATTATTTACTGAGCACATACTATACACCATGCACTGTGCAAGTGCTTTTACTTGAATTTTATACTTTATCCAAAATACTTCTCTGTGGCAGGACTGTTATTTCCCCCATTTTATAGACACACTGAAGTCCCTCACGCCCCCGCTTCCCCTCCGGCCAAAAGAAGTAACTTGCCTACTAGCATACGCTACTACATGACTAACAGTGCAAGGAATCAAAGCCAAGTCTCCTTCTCGTCTAGCCTGGTGTGTTCCTCCACTTTACCCATGCTGCTTCTCCATTCTCTCCTCCACTTATCCACGTTTAAACAAGCTTCTGTGTTCATTGACTGCTGCATGCCCCGTGCCAGACACAGATCTACCCTACCCCAAAGGAGCTTGCAGGGGAGCCCTCCTCAGCATCAGGCCTTGGTCTACTTGATGTCATCAAGTCTTTCCACCAACACTATGAAGCCCCCCAGACTCACTGTGGTAAAGTGACTCGCCCAGGACCCCACGGTGGGTGGGTGGACAGCCAGGCTTTCTGACCGTCAGTGCAGGATGCCTCCTGCTGCCCCACACCGCACAGTCTCTGCCTGTGACCTCCCTGTTGAGTCTGATTCAGAATTCAGCCTCAGACAGACCTTCAGCCAGGGCCCTGTGGCGTTTGCCAGGCTGCATTCCTGAGCCGCTCACACACGCGGGTGGAGGTGTTATCCTGGGCAGCTCACCCACTGGGAGAAACCCCTGTGCTGAGCACCATCTCCAGCCTAGAGGAAAAGGAGAGAATCCTGGCCTTTAGTCACCGACCTGGGCTTGTTGACAGAATCCCGGAGTGGGTGGCCAAGCCGTTTATGGGACAGCCTGGCCACATGGTGCTGGGAATCCCAGATGTAAACTGGCCACCGTGGCACTGGTGCCGTGGGTGGTAGGTTTTCTTGGGAGGCCGTCTGGGGGATAAGGTGGGAAGCTGCTTGGGGAATCAGGGCATCTGGGAATCGGGCTGAGAGCCAGCTTTATCGGGATGGGACTCTTCTTTCCATATCAGTTTCTCCCTCTGTGAAAAGGGGACCCTGACTCCCATTCTACCTGCCCCGTGGGGGTGGTGCCGAGGGGCAGTTACAAATGGGTGCAGATCCCAAGCCCCCTGCCAAACCAGTGACTCACCGCTTTGCATCTTCGTTTCCTCTAAGACGTAAAACGAGGATAGTAAGAATAGCTGCCTTATTAGTGTTGCTGGGAAGAGTGAGTAACTGGGTGCCAGGCACAAAATAAGGGATGAAAGGCCAGTGGCTGTGAAACAGACCACGCGGCAGTCAGCCGGGTCGGGGTGTGAAGAGGTGCCTTCCCCTTACTCCCACTTGCTGACAAGCTCTCAGTGTTTGCAGCGGCGGCGGCGGGGGGTGGGGGTGGTTAGCATCCTGCAGCATCTACTAAGTGAGGCCCAGGGCAAGTTTGTTTCTTTTTAAACATGCTGAAGCCTCTATTTTCCCATCTGTAAGCCTTCCGAGGTTGTGTGGAACCCACGAGCTAGCACGTGGGAATCACCCAACACGCAGACAGCCTCCGGAGGGGCCCGTGTGTATGTGTGGGTACAGTGATGTCCACAGCCTCGGACCCGGACAGACAGGCTTCCCTGTCTCTTCCGGGTCAGACCGGGAACACCTGGGGGAGTGGGCAGGGCTGGCGATATCCACCCTCTCTTCCCCATTGTAGGCCCTCGATCAGTGAAGTCACCTGGGAGGAGAGGAGCCCCCCCCCCACACACACACCCCCAGGCAGGCCCCGAACAGGCAGTTCACTGAGAGGCTAGAGGAAGGGGCAAGGTGCCGGTGCGGGTCCTCTGCACGGGGACCTCCATGAGCTGGTCTGGAGGCAGCATTGCTTCACTGGCTTCTCACCAGAACGCTTGTCTCACAGAGGGGAGTCCAAGTCCGCAGGTGCCAAGGACCTGCCGAAAGCCGCGCAGTGCTGCCTTCCAGGCCCCTAGCGAGGGCTCAGTAGACGCAGCTGCGTTTACAAGCGTGTGGGGGGCCACAAGGAGAACCTGGATCTTTCTTTTCCCTGAGACCAAACCTTCTAGACTTCGTTGTGTTCTGACTGAAATTCCTCCCCTTAGGTTCCAGACCCATTTCTTTAGGGAAACGCTGAAACTCCCTGGGCTGGCCCAGGGAGGAAAGCAAATGGTCACACTATGCTCTCACAGCCAGACGGGCCTGAGAAGCTAACGGGTGTAGGGCCCTGCCAGCCGGTAGCTCTGGAGAAGCCAGTGGAACTGCAGATGGCAGAAAGGGGAACGTGTAAGACACAAAGCGGTGGAGAAAGTCTGCATTTCTCCATCTTTTCTGCCCAGGGCATTGCCTTCTGCCTTTCTCAGACTGTGAAGGATTTTCAGACAGAGGGGAAGGTAGAGATCATTAAAATCAACTCTTAATGTACAGATCGACAGGGAACCTGAAGCCCAGAGAAGGGAGGTAACTTGTACAAAGTCACACAGCACATGAGTGCAAGAACAGAGGCCCCGTGACTTGTATTTTTCCTGTATATTTGTGCATTCATATGTCGCTTCATCCGTGGGTCCATTGAATGCCTGCCATATGGTAGATAAAGACTCAGTTCAACAACAGACAGACATGGTCCCTGCCCGGACTGCCCTGGCACACAAGCGCAGAAGTGATTCCGCACAAGAATGGTGTAAGGAGAGGAGGCTGGGATATGGGATGAGCATGATGGTGCCGTCTCTGGCCAGACTAATGAGGGAGGAGGTGGTGCTTGAGATACTACCTGGCACAGGAAGAGGAGCTGGCCAGGAAAAGGGAGGAGCAGGAATGGCTGAAAAAGCAGGAAAACACCAGTAAATAAAGCCACAGAGAGTGAGGGGACCACGGGAACCAGGTGAGGTCTGAGAAGTGTGTGGAGACCACGCAAGGCCTTGAACTCTTGCTAAGGACTTTGTGTCTTATTCCGAGGGAGAGAATCTGTTGCATGTTTGCCTGTGTGAGGCGCAGCAGGAAGCATGAGACATAGACCAGATGCGAAGCCGTCCCTATCGAATCGAGGAGCCCAATGGGAAAGAGTTAGTTGCTGAGAAAACTAACTGTGCAGAAGACATGAGCGGTAACTGGGTCATCTTAATGTTAGCATGGGCAGGAGGATGGGTTTTTGCCTCTTTCATCTTTGCTCACAACCATATGAAGTACATTTTTTAAAAAATCATTTAAAAAATGATCTACCTTTTGTAGACACAGAAACTCAGGGTGATGACGGTGAAGGGGTTTTTCCCAAAGTTGTTCAGCGAGTATGACGCAAATGAGGATGCTAATCCAGGCCTCTCGGCTCACATGGTGGTGGTCTCCCCACTGGACCTCAGCTGTGAGATTTGGACGTGGCTCTGCCCTCAGTTTCCCCACACGGACTAGAGGGTTTTCTCTAGGTCTCTTCCAATTCTAACATTCTCTGCTTGTCTTAGAGGTGAAGAAGTTGCAGAGGAATGCTCTAGATCAGACGGTACCACCTCTGCATAGGCACGGAGGCTAGGAAGTGTCCTGAACAGGGCACAGTGAGCAGTTGTAAGCAGCAAGGCAGGCTCTGCATGGAAGCAGCTCCGGGGATACTCACCATGGCATCACGCACCTGTGAGCTTAAATTGAAAAGAGAAACAAGTGCACTAGCCTGAGCACAGTGAGAGAGTCGGAGAGAGGTGGAGAGGCAAACAGGCCTGCATTCGTATTCTGTGGCTTAGGCCCTGGGGAAACGAGAATGAACACGGCTGACACAGTCCCCGTCCCGCTAAGCGAGACGGCATGCGGCACGCACTGCCTGCTAGGGGTTTTCCATTGGTTAGTTCATTACCCCTTGTCACCACCTCTGGAGGTGTGTGCTTTCATCACTCCCATTTCATGACGGAGTTAACTGAGGCTCAGAGAAATTGTCACGTGCTCAAGGTCACACCTCAGTTAGGTGAGAGAGCTGGGGCTTATGCTTCAATCTTCCTGTTCATTTCTACATTTTAAATTGTTGAAAAGTTGCAGGGTGGAGAGAGGTTGGGAGGGAGAGAGGGAGGGTGGGCACAGGGGCAGAGAGAAAAAGAATTATAGAGAATGAGCCCACAGGCTAGAGAGACAAAGATGCTCTCCAGGCCTGTGTGAGCACTCGAGACCCTTCCCCGGGCAGGAGGCAAATGAGGTCATTAAATCCATCTGTGCAGATGGGGGACCCTCTGGGGGAAGTTATATGCAAATGTCATGATGCAATGAGGTGAAATCCGCTCGCGTCAGCCCAGGCTGGGGCTCAAGCAAGGACAGCACTGTGCTCTTTGGAAAGACAGATCCTCTGCTGTGTGGGGACTGGGCTCTTTCTCACGGTTTCTAGAAAGGACAGCCAGCCCAAGGTCACACCGCGTGTGAAGGGATGGACTCGGAACTGAAACGTGGGCCTCTCACTTTCCCTTTTTAAATTTCTTTTAATTTTTTTCTAACCTTCATAATATATACATATATCGAATTGTCATGTCGTATGCCTCTCGCTTTTTCCCATGCTGAAATCCGCTCCCGAGATCCTTCAACCAAATTTTTCTGCAAAAGTCTCTCTGTGAAATGTTCCCCAGCAGGATTTAAGCCCCCTAGAAGGTGGTCTGAGCTTGCTGACAAATGCTTTTGTTGTTTTCATCATTGCCTCTCAAAATCAAAATTACCGATATATGCAGAGTTATGTTTTCTTAAAAGACCTTGTCACGTCCTTTATATCACTTGATCACCACAACAGCCCTATAAGTTAGATATTCCATTGTACAAGTCTATTAACCAACTCTGGCGTAGTACATTACAATTTTTCACCCATGATTTCATTCGGCCCTCAGAGTCCACAGTGCAAGGCCTGTCCTATTCTACTGATTCCACAGCTAGGAACCTGGGGCTCCGGGGGGGGGGTTGCTTTTTCTACTTTAAATACTAGATTTGTCACTTATTACTTTGGGCAAATGCCTGCCCCTTTCTCCGCCTCAGTTTCTCCTATAAAAGGGTGATTGTTTTAGTGTCTATCTTACAGAGTTGTCAAAGGATTCAGTGTTTTCCTGTTTGGAAAGCATTTAGCACTTTGCCTGACCTGTAATAAATGCCCCTGAAAATGGGAAGTGCTATGATAATGACCATGGTGACCTTGATAAAAGTTATCACAGGGCTAGTAAGAAGCAGAGTCATGTCTTGAATCTGCTGCTCCCCAAACCCAGTGATCTGCCCTGTGCCCTGCACTGCCTCTCTGGAATTTGCTGCTCCGGCCTCAACCACCTGGCTCACTTCTTCTATCTTTCTCTCTGCAGGTCACCCCCTTCCCTATGTCTTGTGACCTACAGGGTGACTGTGCTTGTCGGGACCCCCAGGCCCAAGAACACAGCCGGAAAGACCTCCGAGGATACAGCCATGGCTAAGGAAGGACAAGGAGTTGTCAAAGAATTCCCAATGCCAGGACCCGCATCCCTTTGGTATTGATTTCACAGTCAGCTGCTCAACGGAATGGCCTCTCCACACCAGGGATCCTTAGCACCCAACCGGTCTGCCTTTAATTTCACCCAGGAAGGACTCGTAGTGGGGGCACGTGAACCAAGTCTTGCCATGCTGAATGATGGAATGGAATCCCATCCCAAAGTCTTAGACGGATTGCATATACGGCGTGCAGTCCCTGAGCCTCCTAAAATTCTAACCGTTTGTCACACGACCGCGGCAAGAAACATGTATGTAGGAGTTACGTATCTAGGAGTGCGCCCACCTGCGGTTAGTAGGTGTGCCTGCGTACGCACCCGCGCGGACACCCGCGTGAGGGCAGCTTTGGAGACTGAGCAGAGAGAGACCGGGGCAGACTCAGTCTTTCCTCTCCCAGGCTCCTAGCCGACACTGTCCTTGGGAGAAAGAGAGTTACAGAAACTGCCAAGACCAAGTGCTGAAATGCTCAGATAGCTCACAGCCTGTGGCTTACAGTATGGAAGGTGTGCACAAGGGTGCAGTCCTTCGGGATTGGACGTGAAACGGTCTCTGATCACCTACCTTCTAGGGAAGTAGGACCCAGGAAGAGGTAAAGAATCCAAGGTATGCAAAGCCCCCAAATTCTTCCGCTGCCATGGGGGATTTTACCCCAACTCCAGGGTTCGAGGCCAAGCTGGAAATGGCTTAGGATTGCAATGTCAAGGTATTATAACAGCCCCCTGCTTGAGGCTTGAGGCCATAATACCCCTCCCATTCCCCAAATCTTGCCTTGGGACCACATTTGCTGCTACTTTTCCGGCTGCTCTATCCTATACATTGAGTACCCCAAGATGGTAGGACTAGGTTAGGAAAAACCCCACACAACCAAACAGTCTGCCTTAAAAGTGACCCACATTTTTCCACAGCTCCTCACCTCTTAGCCCTTCTGCAAGAGAAGACCCCTCATAGGCCCACGTGGTGAGAAGTGAAGTCCCCCATGGGTGGGCTTCTCATTCTGGAAGGGAACTGAGGGACTTAAGATGCTGGAACCCTCACTGAGAGTCCAGAATGTCTAAGCCAGTGTTCGCTCTTATAACCAAGTGGAACAGTGTTAAATTTCTATGATGTTGGAGCCCTCCAGAGACTGCTGGAATTTTAGGGACTCTTGAGTGATCATCCTTATCCAAGCCTTCCTGCCCCTCCAGGCTAGAGCAGGCTTTGGGTCTGAGGACCTCACAGCTGCCCCGAGTAGCTAGAGTCCTGGGACAGACAATCGTCTTGGATGGGATCTGTCTGGACTGTGTTCCAGAGGGGCTGTCAGAGGGAAGCCAGAGTTCACAGCCTCGGTCCCCAACACCCCAGCACGGCCATCGTGCTTTCCACAGTCTTCCCGCTCCCGGTACCCCAGCCACACCCGTGGTGGGGCAGCCCTTCCCTCTCTCCTGTGCTCAGCCTCCAAAAGTTAAGAGGAAATTAGCCAAACGCGCATAAAAGCCTCCACCTCTTTGGGGTCCTCTTTGCCTCTGTTCAGCCAGTTACCTGTCCACTCCTTTTGAATTAACATGGGAAGAGATGAATCCAGAATGAGGTGGAGAGAATGCTTAAGTTTGACGTGATTTTTGAAACTGGGAAAGTGAGGTGATGGGAGTGTCTAAACTAGATACATCGCGTAAAGATCGCTACAGATCATCTCAAGTCTAGTGGACCAACAAAAACAAAGTTTAGCATAGAAATGGAAAATACTAGGCACGTGGGCTGACCCTCCTCATTCCTGCATCTGACGCAGGCGTTGTTAATCAGCTATAGCCCTTTTTCCAGGGACCAAAAATAACTTCAGAAACCTTCTTACTGTATCACTCCCAACAGCAATTACCTACTGATCAAGAACACTTGAGAAGATATCTATTGGCCATCTGTGGTCTGTTATATTAAGAAATATATCAAGGTGCTTTTTGCACAGGTGCCCACAAATAAGGATGCAGTGCTTAGGTAGTTTTGTGTGGCTTGTACCATATTACAAACTCTGAGATTGAGTTCTAGGCTCTCCACTGTTAAGGCCTGGCTCAAATCCTTTATATTTCCTCTTACAAACTTATATCTCATTTATATTCAGGGCATTTTTTTTCCTCTAATTACCAGGGCCAATCCTTGGCAAAATAATAATAATCATATAAGCATTGATCCCATTTTGTACCCCTCCCCAGTATCTTAGAACTCTTGCCAACTCTTAAAGCCCCTCTTTTGCCCTAGCTGAGTTATCAACGTGGGTGGTGCTAGCTAGGAAGGAACAAACTAAGAAAGATAACAGAGTCAGCCCTCCCAGTTGCTTTTTTTTTTTTACATCAGTAAGTAGTGCAAAGCCTAGGAGACCCAAAGACAACATTACTAACGGTGGGGTGGCAGGAATCACAGAAGAACCTCACCAGCTTCCCTGAAATCGACTCTCATGCTCTTTCCTCCTTCACTTGCACACACACTTCAGCTGAGAAGAGTTTCCTGAAGGCTGACTTCTACCTTCAGATTCTCGGGTTGATCGAGCCCTTAAGAGCAAAGAGCCTTCCGGTCTCCTCCTTGCCATCATTCAAACCTGTTACTCACAAATTCATGTTTGCCAAGGATATTGCGTGGGAGAGGCTGCTTGACTGACAGTCAGCCTTGGGCCCACATGCAAGGTGTCATTAATAGGCCCTTCTCAAACCTTAGTGGAGGACAGTCAGCTCTGTTCATGCAATGCACTGATTCTCGGTTTCATTTTCTTTCTGGGGATAAACTCAGTATCTCATCCCCTGATCATCATCTCCAGTTTAGGACAGTGGAGTACTCACAAGGAGGCAGCTCTGAAACACTTGTCTGTCAGCAGCTCAGAGGTCCTAAAGCACTTGGAGGTTCTGAAGATGTATTAGCTTCTTCAGAACTTGGAAGTTCTGAAGAAGTATTAGCCTGTTAACAGCAAGAAAGAAAAGATAAGGTGGACAGTTCTCCAAGCCTTCTCTTAGGAAGACTTTCCAAGCCGCAACCCTACTGGCTGCCAGAGGACTTGCATTACCCCCCAGATTCTGTGCCAACCACCTTTTAAGGGAAGACTGTCCTTGGGAAGTCCGTTCTGGTGGCTGAATTGGGGTGTTATGAAAGGGAGAGATCAATGACTGTAAATAGTAAGGCTCTGAAGATGGAGGGTATCAGCTGCTAGTCCTGGCTTCAGCATGTTGAGTCACTGCCTAGACAGTTCTCTTGGTCTTCTTCCCACCTTGGCCAATGCTTCAATGCTATTTGTTGAAAATAATTCTTTGAGACAGATTTCGGCTACCTCCCTTCCAGGTTTGATTTAACTTGGTTCTAACTGTTAATTTGTTATAGGTCTTACCTGTGTTAAGGAAGGAAAGAAAGAGAGGAAGAAAGAGAAATAGAGAAAGGAAGGAAGGAAACCATAAATTCAAGTGAACAGTTTGTTTTGTTGTTTTTTTTTTTCTGGAACTACTTCAAGTGGGAAAATAAAAAGAAGAAATTGATGGTGACAGGGCTGTACAGATAGAGATTAATAGAAGATAAGGAGATTTAAAAGTAAATAAAATGCATGATTAAAAATAAGAATTTAAAAAAAAAACCTATTTTTGTGCTTTCTGAAGGACATTGTTTATTCTACAGACTCAGTAGGTAGACGCAAGCATAAAGGTTTCCCTAGCAGGAGTAGAGTGGGATTTTATATTGCTGTCTGTTTTTTTCTGTACATTGTGGTAGGTCCAGGAAATAAGGCATCTTTCCCCTTAATATGTAGTTGTTGTTTGGTGGGGGGGGGGGGCGATTTTGTTTATTTGTTTGGTGTCAATCAGTGATAGCAGGGAATGGGGAGGGCTTGAAACTGGTTTTTCCAAATATTAAGGGGACATATTGTGTCACACTTTTCACATTATAAAATGTTTGTATTTACCATTAGAGCACTGGGCTTTGTAAAGTCTGCACTTAGAATCACACTGCACAGTCCACTTTCCTAAAAAGCTGCTACATGACCAGACAGGTAATTCCCGCGGTTTTTGAGAAACAGAACAAACAAAGCAAACAACAAACATAAAACCAAAAAGCAAAGGAATAAAAGCCTGTTCTTGTAATTTGCTCAAGTTTCGCCAAATTCCTACCCATTGTTCAATCTTTAAAAGAAATGTGTACTAGCCAAGAGAGGAATTGTGTCCCTAGAGTAAGAACACAGAATTCTTGACTCCAGGTAGCAGTTTGCTCAGTGATCTTGAACAAGTCATCATATTGCGTCTCCATTTGCCTCAGTTTCTCCAGCTGCAAAATGGGGATACTACTACTTACCTACCTCACAGTGGGAGGGCGGGGATTGTGAGGCCCTGAGGTTTTAAAGGGGCTGTGGCAATCTGTGAGAGCCAAGGCTTGACACAAAGTCTATGGGTTACTTTTCAAGAGTGCACAGGCCCATTGGCCACTTAAGAAAGACAGGGAGTGCTCATTTGATATATCAAGGAATAAAGGTGGAGCTCCTAGATTAGAATCCACCTTAAGAGAGAGGCTTGCATTTGAGAATATTTCACTTGTAGAGAAATTGGACTTTCTCCCCCTTATTCTGGCCTTTACCGGTTCTACAATTTGATTAAAAAAGAAAGAAAGAAAGAAAGAAAACAGTGACTTCCTACCGTGTAAAAGTCAGCTTACTGCTTGTTCAAGACTTCTGGGCCATTTCCAACTTTACAGAGGAAGGGAGTCCCTAAAATCGCTTTTTCTTCTCAGACTTAAAATTCCACATCGAGTGTTCCATTAAAAAAAAGATAACAGCATTCTGAGTGCAAAGTCGGGGCTTCTTAAACTCTACACCAGCAGTCATTGAGGAGAAGTTTGAACAATTATTGACTTGCTTCCTTGGGTCTCTGTAATCAATAACCTGTCCGCAGATATCTATCTATATAAAGATATTATATATAAATAAAAATTTACATATATATGCACATGTATATATAGTTGTACATATATGTGTGTATATATATACTTAAATGTAATATTTACAAAATAAAACTGTGATCTCGTCTAGAGAAAATGTATTCATATTACAAACTGCTCTTCCATATTTATGTATCATATTATACCTTTTTATTATTGTTATAATTATTATGGGTATTTCTAATTATTATGATGTTGAAATCTGTTTCACATCTTCTGGAAACTACCAAAAAATGACTTTCCATTGATGTGCTTAAAATCTGTTCTCAAGAGAATTCTACTGGCCTACTATAAAAAAGAAAAAAAAAAGAAAACAGAAAATCTAAGCACCAAAAACAAAACACAATTCCAATCCTTTTTCTGTACCTCACGCGCATAAATTTGCTGCTCCTTTTTTGGGTTTTATTTTTTCCTGTTTATGTGTTTTTATGGATCTAAGTTAAGTCTTTCAGCAATATATAAAAATGTAAATAGTAAACTTTATTTATTAAGAATGTCATCTTTTTTAATTTATATTTACACAATTGTTCATCTAATTTATTTTTTTCTATACAGTTTTAAATACTCAGACATATTTTGCTGTTCATGATATTTTTATCCTGTTCTCATGGATTTGTTTTTCCATACTGTTTTCTCTGGTCTCAATTACAGGTTAGATCTCACAAACAAATAATGTCAAAGACAGAAATATTTTGCCACTGTTGATTACTATACCTTAAAGTTCTATATTATGAAAATATATAATAGCTTGTATGCTTCAAAAGTAGTGGTGTGGTTTTTGTCTCTTGTGGAAATCTAAAAGACTCTCACATATACACACTAACATGGAAGAGAATCCCAGCACCTAGAATTAGAAGATCAATGGTAGCAGGAAGTTGAAACTAATATACACCCAATCTTCTACAGAAATAATTCCTGAAGGCATCTACACTTTGCATGTGCAAAAATTGAAAAACATTCTTACATGTTATAAGAAAGTTCAGTTTGAGCTAAAACGAGTATCACTTCCAGTCATGTCTAATATTTTTGATGCTCTCTCCAATGATAAACTTCAGCATATTCATTATTTTCATTTATTTTCTTCGTACTATAATTGAACACTCAGTCATCCAGTTTATCAAATGAACTGACAGCTGAGACCAAAGTATTGCTGTTTTTGAGCTGCCCACTGGATCTCATTTTTCATGAGATCACTTAGTAGCTACGCAATCTTTGGAAAGCTATTTGATTGCTTTAAAATTTAGTTTTCTTATCTGTAAAATGGAAATAAAAGTACCCATCTCATGAAGTTGTTGTTGGAATGAACTAAGATAGATATGCAAAGATTTTAGAACTGTGCCAGACACAGATTATATTAACTCTTGTAATGATTATTATGAGATACAGCTGCTTATGACAAGTATTAATAATGCACTAATTTTTCTAATATCGACTTGTTTTTTAGAAGCATAAAAACAAGATTCACTAAAGCATTCAAGTACTTGCACAGGCATTGCATGCACTGTACACTGAGCTATGGGCTGGCAGTACCACCATAATATAGGTTTATCTGCTGATACTTGAAATGTTGAATTCTGCACAAAAGAGTAGTTTGGGGACATCATTGTGAATGACATAAAAGGGCAGGGGGGGAGAGAAGTCAAGAACTACCCATAGGTTTTTTGGACTCATTACAAACACAAGCCACTGGGAGACACGAGGGAGGGCACCAAATAATAAAACAAGAGTCATTGCTAAATTCTACCAGGTAACTGGCCATTTCTAAAGTTAGATAAATTATTAAAGAGAATGTTTTACTCAGTTCAATTCAGTTCACTGTGAAGACTGAAACAAGATTTAAAGAATAGTTATGAAAAGAGGCAAATATTTCCCAAATAGAAAGATTAAGAGAGAAAGTCTTTTTTGTGTGTGTGTGTATGCCAGTACCACACTGTTTTGATTACCATAGCTTTGTAGTATTGTCTGAAGTCTGGAAGAGTGATGCTTCCAGCTTTGTTCTTTTTCCTCAGGATTGCTTTGGCAATTCTGGGTCTTCGGTGGTTTCCTATACATTTTAGGATAATTTGTTCTGTGAAAAAAATGTCATGGGTAATTTGACAGGGATCACATTAAATCTGTACATTGCTTTGGGTGGCACAGCCATTTTAACTATATTAATCCTTCCAATCCAAGAGCATGGGATATCCTTCCATTTGCTTCAATCATCTTCTATTTCCTTTATCAACGTTTTATAGTTCTCATTGCATAAGTCTTTCACATCCTTGGTTAGATTTATTCCCAGGGTTTGTTTTGATGCAATTTTAAAGAGGATTATTATTATTATTATTATTACTTACTTTCTGATATTTCACTGTTGGTGTAAAGAAATGCAACTGATTTCAGTACATTAGTCATGTATTCTGCTACCTAACTGAATTCGTTTAGCAGTTCTAATAGTTTTTGTGTGGAGTCTTCATCACCATGTGACAATTTTACATCTTCTCTTCTGATTTGGATACCATTTATTTCTTTTTCTTGTCTGATTGCTGTGGCTAGCACTTCCAATACTATGTTTAATAGAAGTGGTGAGAGTGGGCATCCTTCTCTTATTCCAGAAATAAGTGGGAAGGCTTTCAGCTTTTCACCATTTAGTATTATGTTGGTTGTGGGTTTGTCATAAATGGCTTTTATTATGTTGAGAAATGTTCCCTCTATTCCCACTTTAGCAAGAGTTTTATCGTGAATAGATGCTGAATTTTATCAAATGCTTTTTCTGCATCTATTCAGACAATCATGGTTTTTTGTTTGTTTGTTTGTTTTCTTTGGTTGATGTGGTATATCACATTGATTGATTTGTGTATGTTGAACGATTCTTGTGACCCTGGAATAAATCCAACTTGATCATGGTGTATGATCCTTTTTATGTGTTGTTGGGTTCGGTTTGCTAATATTTTGTTGAGGATTTTTTCACCTATATTCATCAAAGATATTAGCCTGTAATTTTCTTTTTTGGTCATGTCTTTGTCCGGTTTTGGTGTCAGGGTGATGGTGGCTTCACAGAATGACTTTGGGAGTGTTCCCTCCTCTTCAGTCTTATGGAAGAGTTTGAGAAGGATCTGTATAAGTTCTTCTTTGTAGGTTTGCTAGAATTCCCCAGTGATGCTATCGAGTCCTGGACTTTTGCTTTCAGGAAGTTTTTAAATTACAGATTCTATTTCACTTCTAGTGATTAGTCTGTTCAAATTATCTGTTTCTTCTTGATTCCATTTTGGCAGGCTGTATGTTTCTAGAAACTCATCCATTTCTTCTACGTTGTCTGTTTTGTTGGCATATAATTGTTCATATTTTCTTATAGTATTTTGTATTTCTGCAGTATCAATTGTTATTTCTCCTCTTTCATTTCTTATTTTGTTTATTTGGGTCCTCTCGTTTTTCTTGGTGAACCTGGCCAGAAGTTTGTTGATTTTGTTTATCCTTTCAAAAAAACAGCTATTGGTTTTATTGATTTTTTCTATTTTTTTAATCTCTATTTTATTTATTTCCTTTCTGATCTTTATTATTTCCTTCATTCTGCTGACTCTAGATTTTGTTTGTTCTTTTTCTAAGTTTTTTAGGTCGTATGTTAGGTTATTTATTTGGGATTTTTGTTGTTTTTTGAGGAAGGCCTGTATCGCTATGAACTTCCCTTTTAGAACTGCTTTTGCTGCATCCCATAGATTTTGTATGGTTGTGTTTTCATTGTCATTTATCTTGAGATACTTTTTACTTCCTCTTTGATTTCATTGTGACCTGTTTTTTTTTTAGTAGCATGTTTTTTAGTCTCCATACAATCTTTTTTTCTCATTTCTCTTTTTCTGGTTAATTTCTAGTTTTATGCTGCTGTGGTCAGAAAAGATGCTTGGAATAATCTCTATCCTCTTAAAGTTTGTTTTGCATCCTAGTACGTGGTCTATCCTAGAGAAAATTCCATGTGTGCCTGAAAAGAATGTGTATTCTAGTTTCTTTCTTTCTTTTTTTTTTTTTTTTTGGATGTAGTGTCCTGTAGATATCACTTAAGTCTAACAGCGTGGTATTGGCACAGAAACAGACATATAGATCCATGGAACAGAATATAGAGCCCAGAAATAAACCCACCCACCTACAGTCAATTAATCTCTGACAAAGGAGGCAAGAATATACAATGGAGAAAAGACAACCTCTTTAGCAAGTGGTACTGGGAAAGCTAGACAGCCACATGTAAATCAATGAAGTTAGAACACTCCCTCACACCATACACAAAAATAAACTCAAAATGACTTAAAGACTTAAATACAAGACATGCTATCATAAAACTCCTAGAAGAGAACATAGAGAAAACATTCCCTGATATAATGATGTTTTATTAGGTCGGTCTCCCAAGGCAATAGAAATAAAAGCAAAAATAAACAAATGGGATCTAATCAAACTTGGAAGCTTTTGCACAGCAAAGGAAACAAAATGAAAAGACAACCTATATGGAATGGGAGAAAATATCTGCAAACAATGTGACAGACAAGGGCTTAATTTCCAAAATATACAAACAGCTCATACAATTCAATAACAAAAAAACAAACCAATCAAAAAATGGGCAGAAGACCTAAATAGACATTTCTCCAAAGAAGACATACAGATGGCCAACAGGCACATTAAAAGATGCTCAGCAGGGCTTCCCTGGTGGCGCAGTTGGTTGAGAATCCGCCTGCCGATGCAGGGGACACAGGTTCGTGCCCCAGTCTGGGAAGATCCCACATGCCGCGGAGCGGCTGGGCCCGTGAGCCATGGCCGCTGAGCCTGTGCGTGCGGAGCCTGTGCTCCACAACGGGAGAGGCCACAACAGTGAGAGGCCTGCGTACCACCAAAAAAAAAAAAAAAAAAAAAAGATGCTCAGCATAGCTAATTATTAGAGAAATGCAAATCAAAACTACAATGAGGTATCACCTCACACTGCTCAGAATGACCATCATCAAAATGTCTACAAATAATAAATGCTGGAGAGAATGTGGAGAAAAGGAAAGCCTTCTACTCTGTTGGTGGGAATGTAAATTGGTGCAGCTACCATGGAAAACAGTATGGAGGTTCCTTACAAAACTAAAAATAGATTCAGCAATCCCATTCTTTGGAGTATATCTGGAAAAGATGAAAGCTCTAATTCAAAAAATCCACACACCCCAACGTTCATAGCAGCACTATTCACAGTTGCCAAGACATGGAAGCAACCTAAGTATCCATCAACAGATGAATGGATAAAGAAGATGTGGCACATATATACAATGGAATATTACTCAGCCATAAAAAGGAATGGAATAATGCCATTTGCAGCAACATGGATGGATCTAAAGATTATCATACTAAGTAAGTCAGACAAAGACAAATATCGTATGATATAATTTATGTGGAATCTAAAAAAAATGGTACAAATGAACTTATTTACAAAACAGAAATAGAGTCACAGAGGTAGAAAACAAACTTATGGTTACTAGGGGATAAGGGGGGACGGGATAAATTAGGAGATTGGGATTGATATATACAGACTGCAATATATTAAATAGATAACTAATAAGGAACTGCTGTATAGAGAAAGACCCCTCAAGGGGCAGTGTGAAGAAGAAAACGGAGGGAGCTAGGAACAGACGTAGGGAGTCAGAGGATGATGCATCGTCCAGGAAAGAGGTGATGGCTGTTTGGATGAAAGTGGTGACAGTAGGTGGACAGAGGATTTTACCCATTCTATTAAATGGTGAAATTAGACAAAATGATCTTCAGTGTCTACCATTCTGTGATTCTAGTAAGTCATTACACACCTCTGCTATTCACTGATTTTAATTTTTTTTCAATCAATAGACTTTATTTTTTAGAGAATTTTTGTGTTTACAGATGAATTGAGTAGAAAGTAGAGTTCCTATTATATTTCTCTTTAAATAATGAAATATTGGGACGGGGAAATCTAGCTATTTTCTAGGATCAGCTATCACGAAATCTGAAAATCTAAAACCATGTGATCAAGTGTGTAGGTCTGGAAATACAAGTAATATTCCTTATGACCTCTCAGTGGTTTTGTCGTGATGATGTCCTAAGATCAAAGAAGGTGGCTTTGGGGAAGGCATCAGAATAGAGTCAGATGGGATCTGGGATGACAGCCATTTATATGCTATGTTATCCTGGGCAGTTCTCCACCTGTTTATATTTCAGTAGCCTTGTCTATAGAATGGATTCATCATTTCTGTCCTAAAAGGGCTGTCCTAAGGAAAATATATCATAATTTAAGTAAAGAACCCAGCAGGGGGCTGTCACATAGCAGGTACTCAGTATACCTCTCCGCCCCATCCTTGGGTAAATATGACTCCCATCGCCGGCAGCACTCTCCAGGAGAAGTGAGGTTGTAGGGGGACGGATACGGTACACTCAGCCTTGTTCTCCAGTATTTACATGGAGAAAACGTACCTCACTTTTACACCACCAGGCCTGAGGTTGTACAGTGTATTAAACTTGCTTCCATCTCTGTGAAATGACAAATCTCAGTTAGTCGCCCATGAAATTGAACAGGCCCAGGGTGAAGACAAATTAAAAAACAAAATCAGTATCATTCTACTTTCTAGCTTGTACTTCCAAAGGATAACAACAAGAGTGGGAGTAGGGAAGGGATGTCTTTCTTTAAGACATGGAAGCAGGTTAGTTTCTCTTTTTAATTCTCACAAAAATACTGTTCTAGGGATCATGGGTCTCATTTTTACAAGTGAAAGAAACTAAGCCTCAGTGTTTAAGTGACTGTTCATAGTGAGCGGCCCCAAATGAAGTCCCAATCTCTTTGAAGTGTAAACACTACATTACACTGATTCTCTCTTCCCATGATTATCTTACGTTTGTTTAAGCCAAAACCAATTATTTAAATACTCCAGGGATGGAAATTGTTTTAACTTAATCTCAACACGTATTGACTGGTAGTGATTGCAGTGCTGGGAGGACAAGGGTTTTTATAACACATCCAGGCTCCAGAGAAAAGGTAATGTGACCTTGGGAAAGTCATCTCTCTGAACTTTCCTCGTCCACAGCTGCCCATCATGGAAATGGAAAGGGCAGTGTCAGTATAAATGTTACATTTGCTTTTCTGTGTTTAGTTTATTTGTCAAACAATAAACTGAAGATTGGGTTGGGGAGGAGATCCTCTAGGGCTACACATCATGCAGCCACAGAGGCCCAGGTCTGCCTCCCTAACCAGTACTCTCCTTCTTGTCCAGAATGCCTCTTGTCTAACCTGATTAGAGATATCATCGTCTTTGTACTATCCTCACCCCCTTGAACAAGTTAACAATTTGTACCATAACTGCTGCTAAGTGAGCATTTTTTGCCAAAAGTTGCCTTCCATGACTAGCAGAATTTTGGTTCTGGGCACGGCACTGGCCATGTTCCAAACCCATGAGGAGAACGGAATAGGTCCACTTCTCTAACTACCCTATCTTCTATTGAGCAGTTAGTGTGGGAAAGACAACTCTCATGATAACCTTTAAAACAAAAAGGCTCCAAGACCTAAATAGACACTACTCCAAAGAAGAAATACAGATGGCCAATAGGCACATGAAAAGATGTTCAACATTGCTAATTATTAGAGAAATGAAAATCAAAACTACAATGAGGTACCACCTCACACTGGTCAGAATGGCCATCATTAAAAAGTCTACAAATAACAAATGCTGGAGAGGGTGTGGAGAAAAGGGAACCCTCCTACACTGCTGGTGGGAACGTAAGTTGGTGCAGTCACTGTGGAAAACAGTACGGAGGTTCCTCAGAAAAGTAGAGTTACCGTATGATCCAGCGATCCCACTGCTGGGCATATATCTGGACAAAACTATAATTCAGAAGATACATGGCTCCCCTATGTTCATAGCAGCACTATTCACAATAGCCAAGACATGGAAACAACCTAAATGCCCATCAACAGATGAATGGATAAAGAAGATGAGATATATATTGGATTGGCCAAAAAGTGCCTTTGGTTTTTAAGTAAAAATAAATGACACATTTTTCATTTTCACCAAGAACTTTATCGAACAACGTATTCACCCTTTTGTTCCACTGCCTTCTGCCATTTTTTGGGCAACTCCATAATTCCATCTTCCCCAAACTCTTTATCTTTTTGAGCAAAGAACTGTTCCAGGTGCCTTTTGCAGTCTTCCAGGGAATTGAATTTTTTTCCATTAAGAGAATTTTGTAAAGACCAAAATAAATGGAAATCCGAAGGTACAATGTCTGGTGAATACACTGGATGAATCAGAACTCCCCAGCCAAGCCGTAACAGTTTTTGCCTGGTCATCAAAGAAACATGAGGTCTTGTGTTATCCTGATGGAAGAATATGCGTTTTCTGTTGACTAATTCCGGATGCTTTTCCTCGAGTGCTGATTTCAGTTGGTCTAACTGGGAGCAGTACTTGTTGGAATTAATTGTTTGGCTTTCCAGAAGGAGCTCATAATAGAGGACTCCCTTCCAATCCCACTATATACACAACATCACCTTCTTTGGATGAAGACCAGCCTTTGGTGTGGTTCTGGTGGTTCATTTCACTTGGCCCCCGGTCTCTTCCATTCCACATTATTGTACTGTATCCACTTTTCATTGCCCATCACAATTTATTTTAAAAACAGAACACTTTCATTACGTTTGAGTAGAGAGTCGCATGTGGAAATATGGTCAGGAAGTTTGTTTTCGCTTAACTTATGTGGAACCCAAACATCAAAGCGATTAACATAACCAAGCTGGTGCAAATGATTTTCAATGCCTGACTTGGATATTTTGAGTAGGTCGGCTATCTCCCACATGGCATAACATTGATTGTTCTCAACTGCTGTCTTAATTTAATCGCTATCAACTTCAAATGGTCTACCCAACCGTGGAGCATCATCCAGCAAGAAACCTCCAACACGAAACTTCGCAAACCACTTTTGACATGTTCGATTAGTCACAGCACCTTCTCCGTACACTGCACAAATCTTTTTTTGTGTTTCAGTTGTGTTTTTACCTTTCTTGAAATACTAAAGCATAATGTGCCAAAAACGTTGCCTTTTTTCTTCCATATTTAATATTAAAATGGCTACACAAAAATCCACCAATTTTGATGAGTCTTTTTTTAAATGCACACTGATATGACAACTGTCACATGCAGTCTAACAAAATTGTTTCAAATGAATTTAAAGACAACTAAGTGCTACTAGAGCCATCTTACGGAAAAAAACAAACCAACCTTTTGGCCCACCCAATATATACAACAGGATACTACTCGGCCATAAAAAAGAACAAAATAATGCCATTTGTAGCAACATGGATGCAACTAGAGATTAGCAAACTAAGTCAGAAAAGAGAAAGACAAATACCATATGATATTACTTATATGTGGAATCTAAAATATGACACAAATGAACCTATCTATGAAACAGAATCACAGACACAGAGAATAGATTGGTGGTTGCCAAGTTGAGGGGGGGCGGGGCTTGGGGGAGAGATGGAGTGGGAAGTTGGGGTTAGCAGATATAAACTTTTATGTATAGAATGGATAAACAACAAGGTCCTACTGTCTAACACAGAGAACTATATTCTATGATAAACCATAATGGAAATGAATATTTTAAAAATGAACATGTGTATATATATATATATATATATATATATATATATATATCTGAATCACTTTGCTGTACAGCAGAAATTAACACTGTAAATCAACTATACTTCAATTAAAAAAATTGATAAAGAAAGAAAATCTCCATTTACTGAGAAATCACCCTTTACTCATTTGCAAAAACAGTATGAAATTTAGGTTTCTAAGAACCTTTTCATTTTTTATGGTTAGTGATTCTGTGATGGATAGACTGGAAAGTTCTGGACATAAAGGCAGAATTTACGTAAGGTAAAGGAAGGAGGGTGTTTAAACCATTCCAATTTATCCACAGAGGTGGTGCTTTTGAGAGCATCATTTATGCCATTTTTGGAAAGGATCAATGTTGATTTATAGAATTTTCATTTTGTAACTGAAGACGTCCACGGTGAAGGGAACCTTTGGGCTGGCAATTAAAGCACTCGGTAGGGAAATGTTACCTTTGTTTCTAGCTCACTCAATTTCCACATATCTACCTGCCCCATTGCCTTACTTCCCATATTCAAGAAAAATAGTTAGAATACCCATTCATAAAGAGAGACATTTAAACAATTACCTCTTAGTATTTTCTTGATTAAAAAGATGCTATGACAGTATCTAATGCTGAAGACAAGCAGGTCCTAAAATCCAGGAATTCCACTTCTACAAGTACAACCAACAGAAATTCTTATGTATGTTCACCAAAAAGACAGGTTCTAGAATGTTTATAGCAGCACTATTCACGAAAGACCAAAGTTGGAAACTCCCCAAATGTCCATCAACAGTATCATGGGCAAGTAAGTGGTACATCTTAATGCATTGAAATGCTATACAGCAATAAGAACAAATGATCTACAACTTTTTATGAATGAATCCCACAAAAATGGTATTGAACAAATGAAGCAAGACACAAAAAATACATACTATATGCTTTCCATTTTATGAAGTACAAGAATAAGCAAAGAACAATTAATGGCACTGGGAAAACTGAATATCCACATGCAAAACAATGAAGTTGGACTCCTACCTCACACCATATCCACAAATGAACTAAAAATGTATCAATGACCTAAATATAAAAGTTAAAACCATAAAATTCTTAAAAGAAAACATAGGAGTAAATATTCATGTCCTTAGATTTGGCAGTGGATCTTAGATATGACACTAAAAGAATAAGCAGCAAAACACTAAAATATATTTACTTCATTGAAAGCAAAAAAAAAAAAAAAAAGTTTTGTACATCAAAAAACATTACCAAAGAACTGGAGAAAGTATTTCCAAATCATTTATCAAGAATATGTAAAGAACTACTACAGGGCTTCCCTGGTGGCTCAGTGGTTGAGAGTCCACCTGCCAATGCAGGGGACACGGGTTTGTGCCCCGGTCTGGGAAGATCCCACATGCTGCGGACAGGCTAGGCCCGTGAGCCATGGCCGCTGAGCCTGCGCTCTGCAACGGGAGAGGCCACAACAGTGAGAGGCCTGCGTACCGCAAAAAAAAAAAAAAAAAAAATGAACTACTACAAAAAGGCAGAGACTCCAATTAAGAATGGGCAATTAACTTGAATAGATGTTTCCCCAAAGACTGCAGACATAGGATGGATAAAATTTAATTTTAATTTTTAAAAATGGGAGAGTTAAAAAAAGATGTGGAGAAATTTGAACCCTTGTACATAAGCTGGTGGTCACATAAAATGGCTCAGCTGCTGTAGAAAACAGATTGTTGGTTCCTCAAAAAGTTAAACGTAGAATTACCTTGTGATTCCATAATTCCACTCCAAGATATATGCCCAAAGTAACTGAAAACAGATATTCAAACTACTGCACGTACACATATGTTTATAGCAGCACTATTCATAATAGCCAAAAAGCGAAACAGCCCAAATGTCCATCAATAGATGAATGGATAAACAAATTGTGGTATACACAAACGATATTATTCAGCCATAAAAAAGAATGAAGTATTGATACATGCTACAGAGTGAATGAACATCCAAAACATTATGCTAAGTGAAAGAAGCCAGACACAAAATGTTACATAGGATTCTATTCATATGAAATACCTAAAACAGATAAATCCATATAGACATAACACAGATTGGTGGTTGCCAGAGACTTGGGGAGGGGCACATGGGGAGAAGCTGATTGCTGGGTAAGGGGTTTTACTTTGGTGTGATGGAAATGTTTTGGAACTAGATAAAGGTGCTGATTGCACAAGATTATAAATATATTAAATACCACTGAATTGTTCAGTTTTAAGCGGTTCCTTTTGTTATGTGAATTTCACTCAAATTCCTTTTAAAAAGAGAATGAAAGAAGCTCAACATGCATAGCAACACTAATAATAATAAGGGGGAGGGGGAGGGGAGGAGGAGGAGGAGAAGAAGAAGAAGAGGACGAAGAAAAACTTCAATGCTGTTAGACATCAGGATATAGTGGGACCCTTCAGAGGGTAGAAAGGGTAGTCACTGGAAGGGGACAATAAGGGCCTTTGGGGATGCTGGTAATGTCCTGTTTCTTGATTTGAGTACTGGTTACACAAGTCTACTCAGTTTATGAAAATGCATCAAGCACTTACCATAAGTGCACAGACTTTTCTGTATGTATATTGTAAGTCAACATAAAAGTTTTTTTAAAAGATCCATTGGCAAAAATGCTCCATTAGAGAGAAGACATTTTTTTCTAAAATGATTGAAAGTGGAAAAAGACCCCACTTCAGCAGGAAGTGGCACCTACATTTTTCCCCCAAATTAGCAACGATTCTTTAAAATACAACAAAGCTTGACCCTTCTCTTCCCCCAAATTAGCAACGATTCTTTAAAATATAACAAATCTTGACCCTTCTCTTCCCCCAAGTGTGGGGAAGAGAAGCAACGTGTGCTGGTATTGTGGAAGAATGAAAAGTTAGGGTTCCTGGGTTCCAGTTCTGCTTTATAGCACTGGGACCATGGACAAGCTATCTCACCTCTGAGACTCTTGATTCCTCCTCTGGAGACTGGGGATGATGATGACCAAGAGGCAGATAAAATGAGCTGATCTGGGTCTTTTGCTCTCAGAGCGAGTGCTGTGATGGAACTGTGAAAAGTGCCATGGAGAAGTGGCTGGAGAAGCAGCCAGAAGACTGGAGCTCATTCCCTGGGGAACCACATTCTACCCCAAACAGAGCTGGAGCAGTTTGTCATCTGCTTTACCCAAGGAGCTTCCATGTAATCATAATGCACCCCTGCCACCAACTATCCGGTTTTGATGCCTGCCTTTTACTTCTCTGGGCTTCATATTCTTGGGAGGTTGGCTCAGACGTAATTACGTCAGTCAATGATTTTCAGACTCTTTGGCCGTGCAATCCATTCTTCAAGTGCAATATAATATGAAATATCAAAAGTCAAAGAGCTTCTCTAATCAAAGAGGGGATGAGGGACCCTCCTAGTTCGCCCATTTCTATCTCCTCTAACAAAACCAGGATCATCCCAGTGACAACTCCCTAGAGCTTTGGGATTCTAAAGAACATGATGTAAAAGCAACTGATCTAATCTGATCTTTTGTTTTGTTTTGTTTTCTTTTTTTTTTTAACAGATGGAGAAATTGACAAAGGGTCAGTCGGAACTTGAACTTGTCACTTGCCCAGAACCCCTGAGCAGGGGACAGGGTGACATTGCTGACTGACTTGCCTTGCTGCCACGTGGTATCTGGGCTCTCCCCACAGGGCTCTTGATGAGAGGCATGATCTATGGGGTCTTGGAAGACTGGACTCCATGCCTAGAGATAAAATAAAGGGGGACTGGAGGCAGTCAAGGCTCACGGTTTTTTGAGATTCTCTGTTTTCTCTCTGCTTGACACACACCCGGCTGTGGCCCACCACTGAGAGTGAGAGGTTTCTTGTCCCCATATTACTCTGGGGCTGGCACCATGCATCGTCCAACCTAGGCTACCTGCCTAGCTAAGTGCTTTCACTTCCCTCTTTAACTCATTGCTCTCCAAGCTAAGCAGAATTCTACCCAGAGGCTGCAGAGATGGTAACCAACAAGTCCTTTCAACAAACTCTGGTTGTCACCGTGCTGAAATCATAGTATAAATAGATCCTTCCATAGGCACATCAATTAACAGTTCACAGAATATATTTATTAACCTTTAAAGATATTCATTTATTCAACTGCATGTTGAACAACTGTTTATTGAGCACTACTATGTGTAACGCATTAGACTTAAGTACAGGTAAGAGTGATGGCCAAGACCGACAGCCACAGTCAAAGCCCCCACAGAGTGTACTATCCAAATAGAGAGAGAGACAAGCAACTCGCTCATTGGTGTGCAGTGTCATAAATGGGGGAATCCATCCCAGAGGGAAAATGGTAAATGTTGCAGGCATAGTTAACACCATGTGCAAAGACCAACAGGGTGAAATAGGGCATGGCCTGCTTGGGGAATGGCAAGTGTTCAGGCTCCTGGAATCTGGATTGGGTGTAAGAATAATCAAAGAACCACACTGGGGAAGAAATGTGCCAGCTGATGACAGAGTTATATCGATACCAAATTGCCAAGAGCTTTGAAATTGTGTGTCTTAGTTTGGGTGCCTTCAGAAGCAAACCCCGAGGCAAGTATTTAAGTGCAAGTAGTTTATCTGTATAATGATCCCAGTAGCTACAGTAGAGGAGAGGAGATGTGAAACACACGTGGGAAGGTAGCCAAGAGAGGATATATCATCCAATATGTTACTACTGTGAGCAACTACAGCTTAATCCCCTTAGGGAACCCTGAGCCAGTGGAGAGCACCCAAGATGCTAGGTAATGGGGGTACTTATCCAGTCACTCCCATCAAGGGATTCCCCTGGAACATTAATCCTTCAGCACATTTGTACTTCATGCTGGTGGGAAGCATAGATTCAGGCCATCATAAAAGGCTCTCAGGCAAAGAGATGTGGATACTGACGATGGGAAGTTGGACCTGAATACTCCAGGGTGGCAAAGCTCAGGGAAACGGGCAGGAATTCACTGGGCTCTGGTACAGCACTAAAGAGTTTGAACGTTATTCTGAGGGTGATGGACAGACATGCACATTTTCAGGGAAAGGGACGTAAGAAACAAATTTAAATTTTGAGGTAGACCGCTTTGTGTAGAACAAGGGTTGTAGGGTAGAACCAGGATGTGCTGAGACCAAATGGGAGGCTGGAGCAGCGGCACAGGTGAGAAATGACCTGGTTGTGATGGGAAATAATGGAAAAAAGCAGCTGGGATCAAGAGAGTTGTAGGAAATAGTAGGATAGCATCGGTGATTATTTTGATACTGATGGCTAGTGGGGAAAAAAAGTGGTATGATTTACTAAGAATGCACACACTTGCTATGGACAACTGGATAATCCAGGATTTTTCAGGGCCAAATGTAGCCAGAAAAGGTATAAAGGCCATGAGGGGTCAAATCAGTACCAATTCATTTTTCCTAGAAAGGGAGAACTGAGTGCTAGGGCTATGTGTCATGACAGACAAGGATGGTTGCATGAGTTCTTTTAACGGTTTAAATCCACAGAAAACTGCCCAGAGAGTTCCCCAAGTTCGCTTCCTCACAGAGTAAAGAACTTTTTGTCCATAGTTCATGAGGTCCCTGAGTTCTACTGAAGCTAGTGTTAGCAGAACGTCTTAGGAACTGCAGCGTTCTCAGCACAGTGGTCCAATCCCTTTTTCTAGACCCGTGGCACTCAAGCTTTCACATGCATCAGAATCCCCGGAAAGGCTTGTTAGTATTTCTGGGCCCCACTCCAGAGCTTCTGATTCAGTAGTGCTGGAGTAGGGCCCAAGAATGTGCATTTCTGAAAACTTTCCATGAGACACGTTGCTGCTGACCAAGGGGCCACACTTTGAGAACCACAGATCCAATCTCTCAACCATCCATATACTCACACACCTACTCTGCTAGGTGACGAGGATTCTAAATGGATAAAATAAACACCACATGGCCCCTGCTCTCAGGGAGTTCCCGGTCTATTGGTAAAGACATGAGAGTGGAAACACATGTTTTCTAATGTCAAAGGCCAAGACTGAGAGGGACTCAGGCTTGAGGATAAGAATGTGATGTGATGATCAAACGGAGCTTCGAACATGAAGACCAAGGAGGGAGAGAAGGGGGCTCCAGGCAGAGGGAGGAGCCTGGATAAGAGAATGCTGGTGGGAGAACGCACGGTGAGGAATTTGAGGCAGAATTTTGTCAACACGTGGGCAATCAGAGGAGATGGGGCTGGAGAAGAACCCAGAAGGCTTCTTCGAGGAGCCTTGAGATGAGCCTTGAAGAATGAGTAAGGCTTTAGGAAAGAGAAGGAAGGGTATTCTGGCTGAGAAAACCTCAGGTTCCTCTGACTCCAGGGACCCTATACTGTCTCCCTCATTTCCTCTTCCTTCTTCAATGTATGAGGGAGCACACAGATGTTGTCCTTTGACCAAAGTTAGTCTAAGAGGCGGGGTCTTCCCCTGTGGCTCCTACCAGGAACCTGTCTGGGCTTTGCAAGGAAAAGCAGCAGCTCATTCTCCTCAATACATTTGCACTGAACAAACACATTCCTTTCCAGGATTAAAAACATACCGAGGTAACACAGACCACGTGTAGGACAAGAAGTAACCAGACATCTCATTTTCTCCAATTCCTGGACAGACACAGTGTGTCCATCCATCCATTCATCTGTACACACACACACACACACACACACACACACACACACACACTCTCTCTCTCTCTCTCTCTCTCTCTCTCTCCCCAAGCACAGGCCGGGGGGCAGAATTCCCAAGGACCAATTTCAAAACCTCTGCCCAAGGAGCCAAGGAGAAAACTTAGTTTCCAGGCATTTAGTGCACCATTCAGACTCATACCCAAAACCTTGCTATTCTCTTCCACTAGGGGAATAGCTTTCTGTCGAGCCATTACTGATTTTTCTCTGTGTTGATACTTTAAAAATATTTTCCATGAAGCTCCCTGCCAAAGGCTTTCATCTCGAACATCTGCAGTCCTCCTGTAACTCACGTTAACACACACAAAGCGTCAGTTACTGGGACTCCATTCACCTGGAAATGTGTCTCAGAGCCTGAGATTTGGAAATAGGCTCACCTCTCAAGGATACAGCTGCCCAAAGTTTTAGATTCTGCCTTCCTTGCAAGGCTTCTCTTTTGCTCCCATCCCTGCCACCACCTACCCACCACTCACTTTATGCTCCAGCCAAACTGAACTTCCTTTGGTTACTGTAAAGTGCCATGTCCTCTTAGATCTGAGCTTTGGACTCAGGCTCTGCTCTTTACCTGGAACACTCTCCCTTAACTACACAGAGCTCACTGCTATTCATTCTTTAGGTCTCAGCTTAGATAAGTGTATTAATAATTAGTATTACAGCTTACACTGATTGCAGGCTCACTGCATGCCCGACACGGAGTTAAGTACTACGCACTCACTTATTTAGCACACACATAGCCTGTTGAAATAGATACAATTATCAGCAGTCTCTTTTATACATGAGGAAATTGAGGCAAGAACTTTTAAATAACTTTCCCAAGGTCTTAAGACCATTAAGGGGTGAAATCTGGGTTTGAACCCCCAACATAACTATGCCTAATGATGCTCCTGGAAGCCTTCTCCAAGCTCAACCCAGCCTGGCAGACCTGTGAGTCCCCTCCAGCCCCTATTTCCTCCCAAACTGCCTCAACCATACTACATTAGTTGTCCATTTACTTCTTCCATTTCTCCAAACACACAAGCTGCTTCCCATTCAACCTGTATCTCCTGGCTCACCATAGGTCTTCTGGGGTTTTTTGAGGAAGACATGAATAAATATGGACAGAGCCTGAGTTAGGTGCCATTCATGAAGAAAACACGTGTTAACCCAGTTAGTGATACAAACTCCAGGCTGTAACTAAACCAATGGAGAAAACAAAAATTTTCAGCACTTCGGTGAAGTGCGCTAACACAAAAATTATATTACCAACCTTTTTCATTTTTTTCATTAAAAAAGGCGCTCTGAAGACCTCCAATTGCTCGGACTTAACCAAGACAAGCATGTGGTTAGAGACAGAAACATGATTTTAAAAAATGATCAGTAATTCCAACACTTAGCACAGCCCAATTGCCTGCATTTGAATAGAGTCAAGTACGGAAAATCAAGTAGAAGCCTATACTTAAAGTGTTGATGGCAGGTGGGGAACTGGGCAAACAGAAGGACATCTGAGCATCTGAGAAGGGACTGTTATAACCAAGACTAGCCCACCCGCCCAGGCCATCTAGTGAGTTTCAGTTGGAAGATGGGTCTCAGCCCTCAGAGGCTCAGATGTGAGGGAGTGCCAAGCTTCTGTGCCTCAGGCCGGGGCAGGTTCTGCAATCTGGACCTCCAGCTGGCAGCAAGGGGAATGAGGTGGCTTCCTGGACTGACCTGCCTTCCCTCTCTTGACATCCTCAGGTTCCCAATGAAACGGTTGCCGGTTATCAGGTAGTTAACAGAGCTGACGACTGACTGGACGTGTGGGCTTCGACTCCTCATTGTGTGAACAGGATATCCCAGACATCTGACCTCCTGACCATCACCTGTCTAGGTCAGTTGGAAATTTGGTTCTATTCTTCTCAATTTTCACAGGTATTCTAATAAAGCCACACACTCTCCTTTTCCTTACCACCCGGAGGTGGCCATGCTCCCCCTCTTCCTTTCTTCTGCTCTCTGCTTCTCTCTTTTTTTTTTTTTTTTTAACATCTTTACTGGGGTATAATTGCTTTACAATGGTGCGTTAGTTTCTGATTTATAACAAAGTGAATCCGTTATACATATACATATGCTCCCATATCTCTTCCCTCTTGCATCTCCCTCCCTCCTGCTTCTATTTTTGAGCTTCTTATCCTAAGGCTATTGGTCAGAAGGAAGCTGCAAACCAAAAGATAACAGGCTATCCTGCTACCAGAATGATACATAAAAATCCCACTGCACTTATGCTACAGACCAGACTCCATCAACGGCCCAGATCGCTCTGCGTGATCTAGCCTGGCACCGTCCAACACAGTAGCCACTAGCCACATGTGGCTACTGAGCATTTGAAACATGGTGAGTTTGAATTGAGATGTGCCACAAGTGGAACATACACATTGGATTTTAGTGACTTTGCACCAGAAAAATAAATAATTTTGATAATTGTTTCTATTAATCACATGTTGAAAGGATAATATTTTGAATATTTTGCATTAAATAAAACATACACATCTTCCTTGATTTATGATGTGGTTACGTCCTATAAACCCAGCATCAGTTGAAAATGTCATCGTCAGTTGAAGATGCATTTAATACTCCTAACCTACCAAACATCACAGCTTAGCCGAGCCTACCTTAAATGTGATTAGAACAGATACATTAGCCTACAGGTGGGCAGAATCATCTAACGCAAAGCCTATTTTATAATAAAGTGTTGAATATCTCACGTAATTGATTGAATGCTGTACTGAAAGTGGGAAGCAGAATGATTGCGTCCAGAATGATTATAAGTGTATTGGCTGTTTTCCCTTATGATCGTGTGGCTGACTGGGAACTGCGGCTTCTACTGCCCAACATCACGAGAGAGGATCGGACAACATATCGCTAGCCCAGTAGAAGATCAACATTCAAAACGTGAAGTATCATTTCTACTGAATGTCTATCACTTTTGCACCATCATAAAGTCGAAAAATTGTAAGTCGGGGACCATCTGCATTATTAAATTTAATTTCACTCATTTCTTTTGAAACTTTTTAATGTGGCTACTAGAAATTTTAAAATCACGTGCATGACTGACACTATATTTCTACTGGGTGTCACTGATCTAACGAATACTTAATATTCAGCCTCAATTCTTGCTGCTCTTCCTACCACAATCCACGCTCCAGGTACACTGAACGCCTCCCAGGCCTTCTAGCCTTGAATGTCCTCTATCTCTACCCAGCCCTTATTTAGCTGGAACATTTTTTCAGTTCATTTACTTTTACTCATCCTTTGGGCCAGAGTTCAAATATTATTTACCTGGAGTAGTGTGGTGCGTGTTCAGCCTTTCAAATTTGGGTTTAAGGGCCTCTCTCTGCAACCTCACAACCCCCTCTGTTTCAGTCCATCACAGCACTTGCCAGGCTGTGGTGACTAACTCTTTCTGTCCCTCCAGCCTGTAAGCAACAAGCGTGAAGGAACTGCTACTATAGCTGGTACATATTAGGTGTTCAAGAAATACTTAAGGGATGAATGAAGGACACCTAATTTGATCATACTGCCTCAAGAGCACCCAACACCCTGCAACAGGGATCAGCAAACTACAGCCCCAGGACAAATATAGCCTGCCTCCTATTTTTGTAAATAATGTTTCTGGGGAACACAACTATGCTCATTCGCTGACATACCATCTAAGTCTACTTTTTTTTTTTTTGCGGTACGCGGGCCTCTCACTGTTGTGGCCTCTCCCGTTGCGGAGCACAGGCTCCGGACGCGCAGGCTCAGCGGCCATGGCCCACGGGCCCAGCCGCTCCATGGCATGTGGGATCTTCCCGGACCGGGGCACAAACCCGCGTCCCCTGCATAGGCAGGTGGACTCTCTACCACTGCGCCACCAGGGAAGCCCCACTTTTGAAGTAGAGGTAAGTAGTTGCAACAGAGATCATATGGCCTACAAAGCTTAAAATACTTACTGCAGGACCCTTTAAAGAAAGTTTGCTGAACTCAACCCTATCAAATAATGCCCAGCTCTTCAGGACACATCACGGCTTACCTGTCCAGCCTTATCTGACGGTGCTCCACCTACAATACCTCTCTGTTTCAGGTGTGTTCAACTATTGGCAGTGCCAGTAACCTCCCACACTGGTGTCCCTCCATTCCATCTCCAGTACACACTGTAGCTCTCAACATTCCCACATATACAAATATATATATATGCGTTGTATGCGTGTGTGTGTGTGTATGTATATATAAACACATGTATACTGCAGTTATAACTATATATTGTAAAAATGAGTATATATTCACTTCTAAGTCTTTCTCCTCTAGACTGTGAACCACTCAAGAGAGGCAACACCACATTCATTCAGCACTATGTATTAAGCACCCAACATGCTTCAGGAGCTAGAGACAGAGTGGTCATGATGTTCATGGCACTTACAACCAGTGGGATGGGCAGCGAGCCCGCTCCCCCTCCTCTGTCCCCACTGTCCGACCCAGGGCCAGGCATGTGGTAGTCGCCCAGCACATGTTTGAGTGAATGAATGAATGTCTCCCCCCAGAATCACACTTTTATCTTTACACAATGCTATCAACATTGAAGTGAAATTAGGAGTCAGACCCGTTTCTATGCCCTGCTTTGACAGGCAGGTGGACACGAAATAATGGTTCAGAACATAGATCTTGGAGGCAAACTTCCTGGGCCTGAATCTTGGCTCTGCCACTGGCTCTCTGTATGATCTTGGGTCAACTGCTAGAACCTGGTGTGATTCATTCTCCTTGTCTATCAAGTGGGGATTAAAAAACAAAGCCAGTTGCAGAAATGCCGTGTAGATGCAATAACGAACACTGTGTATGCAGAACGCACAGACCAGTGCTTGGCCCACAGTAAGTGCTTTGTAAGTGCCGTCTTGCATTATTACCATTGTCACTGATGTTGTCATCACTGCCTAAGCAGGGGCATGTGACAACTTTAGGGGCTTCATTGGTCACATGGGGACAGTGATATCTGTTCTGCCCACTTTGCTGTGGGAGTCTGATTAGAGACAACAGTGAAAGGGCTTCATATCCTGTAAAGTGCTCTCCAGATGACAGCCATGGGGACGATTATCTCCCAGATGTGTGGGCCATGCCATCACAGGCACATCTGCAAGGAGCAGACATCTGTAGGCCTGGTATTCCATCATCTCAGCCTCTGCCTCCTTTTCCCTCCTGCTCTAGTTCCTACCCTCACAAAGTCCTTTCTCCCACCCAGGGGCAGCTTGCCAGTTCCAGGGTTGGAGCAAGAAGAATATCATTCCTCTGTTCTCTGCCCAACGTGGAAATTCCATCTCTGTAATTTCCATCATGTTGGAGTTGCAATGAAGGTCCATTAAGGCTTCTTATGGGAAGAGAGAAGGGTGTGGAGAGAGAGGGGGAATGGGAATCCCTTTCACTGGTATTTTTACTAGAACCCCTGGATTAAATCTTTCCGTCCAGTCACCAAAGCCCTCAGTGGGTCATGGCTACTGCTAGAATGTGATTTTTTAAAAACAGACCGACAGCAAAAGAATGCTTCATTGAATTAAAGCACACAAACACTGCAATTTTTTTTCCCAACCTTTTTTCCCTCTTTGCTTTCCGAAATACACCACCATCTAGGTTAGTTCTCAAAGCAGTTTTGGATTTAAGGCTGAGACTGCTTTGTAGGGAGTCCCCCAGAGTAAGTCAGTTCTGTTCAATACAAATTTATTTAGCATCAAGGATGCTCCAGGCACCGTGCGGGGCCTCAGAGGCCCCGACGTGAATGAAGCACTGCCCAGCTGTTGAAGATCACACAGCCTGGAGGAAAGACAGTCACAAAACCCAGAGGTCTCTGAACTGCTGTGGCAGGGCTAACATAGATGTGATCCCTGGCACTTGAGGAATCTCAAAGGAGTGGGCAGGTACCTAGCTTTTGTGTTGCCTGAGCCCAGCACAGGACCAAGCACGTAGTAGGTCCTGCACAGGAATATCATGAATGAATACATGAGCCCTATATCTGAGAGTTCAAGGAAGGCTTCCCAAGGAAAACACTCTTGCGTCGTGGTTGAATATCCATGCCAGGGTTCATAGGTTGCAAGCGGCAGCAACAGAATTTGACACAAGGAGAACTCATCATGAGCATCTGGGGGAGCTTGGTCCCCAGGTTTCCACCTGTGCAGAAAAGAAGGCTGGAGAACAAGACTTGAAAGAGCTAGAAAGCCAGGCGGGGTCAGGGGTCAGGGGTCAGGGGCTCAGTAGCAGGAAGAGCTCAAAAATCTCGTCCAGGCTCCACGGCTAACCCTGTACTGTTCCTCTCGTGCCTCACTCTGCTCAAGACTCCGAGTCCTGAGAGTGAGGCTCTAGCTGGCACCTCTGCCTGGCTTAGGAGAGGCATCATCAATAGTGGGAGAATATAACACTGCAATTTACGTTCCACCAAGACCAAACCCAATGGGGTGGTTCCCACCCTTTCCTTCCAAAAAAATCAGGGTGTTTCTGAGGAGGAGTAACTGTGGCTGAACAGCCAAAAAAGACACTGCAACTACCTAACAGACTCAGGCAGACGAATAAAGACGGCCAGAGTATGCACACTCTCACAGAAGCAGGATGAGGAAAGTTACGGATGTCTGGAAAAATAAGGAATGGGCAAGGAATTTCGAGCAACTTGGTGTTACTTACATATAAGGCACGAGACAAAAAGTAATGGTACGAACAGGGGCACAACGTGGTGATGCTTAAACATGAAATTGCGCCGTGGAGTGACTGGGATAATGAAGGTAGGCTAGGGAATGCCACTCTTGCCTGTGTGGCAACTATCACGTTGTTTTTGCCCAGCGTCAAGGACTGCAGCGTGTTCTGTAACTGTTACAGCCCACTGATACTAGGACAAATAGATTAAACAAGTCCAAATACCATTAACCCAATTACAGATGTGCTGAGCAGGCTCTGAGCTTGACCCATCCCCAGCTGGAAGTTTCACTTGAACACTTAAAAGGAACGAGGGCAAACAATTCTCATCAGAGGCCCATGCCCCATGCCCCAAACCAACTAAGGAAACCTCTGCTGTCCAATAATCATCCTTTATTCTGTTTTTGTTTGTTGATTTTGTTTTTAGCACAAGACCCAGTTTCTTATGTAACAGGTCGTGTGGTTGGGGGAGACGCTCTTTCTCCCTGAAGTTAGGTTTTCCTGGAACTAACAGTGATGCCAAAGGAACGAGCAAGTGAAAACTAAAGCAAAAGCAAACCACAGGCCTTTCTTGAGCACCTACTGTGTGCCCAGCTCTATGCCAGGCCCTTTATTATTTACAATGTGTTCCCTACAATGTCCCAGTGAGGTAGGTGAATCTGGTGATTCCTGTTTTTCTGGTGAGAAAGTCTAGCTTCAGGTCTATACAGTTCCCATGCTTGGTGAAGCTGGAATTTAAATCCAAGTTTGCCTGACTCTAAAGACCCCTATTCATTCCTCAGAATGACTCTATCCCTTAACACCTCTTTCTGTAGTTATTTACCCCTCATCACAGAGACTTGAATCTCAACCTGGTTGACTCTCAATTTGTACCTGTCTAGTTATGGGAAGGTAAGCACCTCATACGGAGACAAAACCAGCCTCCCTGGGCAAACCTCTGGTCCCTACTCTATTCTCTCAAGCCCCAACAGAAGAGTCCATTCCTCCAGCTGCACGCCTACTATTACAATATCTAAAGATGAGATTGGGACTCTGAATTCTCTGTGTAAGCTCACAGACTCTTTGTGCTGTGGTTGGAAAGGTTCTTGGACATCATCTAGACCTGTGGTTCTTAAACATGGCATGCATCGAAGTCAGCCTGGCTCATGTAAAAAATGCAGATTCCCAGGGCTCTCCCAAGATTTACTCGATTGGAATCTCAACAAGTGGGGACTAAAAATCTGTATTTCTCCTAAGCTCTCAGGCTATTTGGACGTTTCAATCCAATTCTCCAAATTAGATTACGTGGGAGATCAAGATGCGAAGAGGGGAAGACATTTGCCCAAGGCCATGCAGCCAACGAGTCACATTTTACTTTCCAAGCAGGCAGGGCCAGCCTTGCTGATCCCCTCAGACAGCCCCTCTCAACCCCGGCTCTTGCTCTGCCCATGGAAGGCTGTGCGTTGACTGTGGAGTTTGAATAGCTTGCAAGCAAGTGAAGAAACTACGTCATCCCCGATCATAAAACCTGGTGAGCCGCAACCAGGCTGGTATTTGGACTACAGAACTGCCTGGGGAGGCCGGCCTGACTTGGCACTGGCCTTGCCTCCTGAACAGAGGTAAGGCTTTCTTCCTTGCCCCTCCCCACCTGCCCAGACGTCAGGAAAGAGGATGGGCCTGAGGTTACCAAAGGGTCAGAAGAGCACTGGAGATAAAATCGGAATATTCCACCCTTGATTCTGTCAGCTGCATGACCTGGTACAGGTACTTCTTCCTTTCTGGCCCTCAGTCTTCCCATTTATAGAATGGGAGCATTGGCCTCTGGTGTGGTTATAAGAACAGAGCTGCAGAGTCACCAAGTCTTAAGTTAGACTGCATCCCAGCTCCTTACTCACGGTGTGACCCAGGCCCATCCCCTAACCTCCCTGAACCTCAGGACGTGTTCTGTACAATGGGGATGTTGGTAGCCGTGTCACGGGGGGGTGTGACAACTAAATGAGACAGTGCAACTAATGCACCTGCACAGACCCTGGCCCTGGAAAGTGCTCAACAAATGGTAATTATTGCTCTTGTTGTTATTGAAATTTGTCATTTCTCATCTGAATCCCCAAGAGGCCAGCCTCTCTGGCCCAGGGAGAGGGTGCTGAGGCCTTACATTTGAACACACTTCAGTTCCTATACAGAGGTCTTCCAGCCACCCAGTGGCTCCTCGGCAACTCCACCAAAGGATGTCTTGGCATACCCCAAAGGAGAGGGCTGGCGCTGGGGTCAGAAGTAAGAGGCCCAAAGACCTGTTCTGGCCTGGAGATCCTGTGTGACCACAAATCCAGCCTCAGTTTCCTTGTCTAAGAAGTACAGATTGGGACTTCCCTGGTGGTCCAGTGGTTAAGACTCTGAGCTTCCACTGCAGGGGGCATGGGTTTGATCCCTGGTCGGGGAACTAAGATCCCGCATGCCGTGGCCAATAAATAAATAATAAAATTAAAAGTACAGATCTTCTAGCCCTGTCCTAGAAGACTCACATAAAAATGGCTTCAAGACTATGTAGAGCTGCATTAGCACATATCTTCTGAGCACCTGCCCTGTGGTTTGACCAGTCCTGGGCACAGAAGACATAAAACATGGTCTGACCCAGGAGTTCACATGTTAGGAGAAAACAGAATCCTAGAGACGTAATTAGGACTCAGTGGACTAAGTGGAAACATCACAGAGGTGTGGAGATTGTGAGAAGCACAAGGAGGAGCCCCTGTGCTGGATTTGGGGGTCACGGTCAGAGCAGCTTTCTTGGAATAAGTAACACTTCTCCTCTGGGGGTTTGACTTGTAAACAACTGTATCCTCTACAAATACATAGGATTGTTTACTCTCCATTTCCAGTGTGGGCCCTGAGGGCTTGAGAACCTAGAATGTTAGAGCCGAACGTTCGTCAGTGAAGTGCTATTCTTACCAATGTGTTTATGAAAAGACACCAAAGGCAAGACTGGGGAGAAACTAGCCCGGGGTCCCCTTGCCTGTTAGCGTTGGAGCTGGGTCCAGAACTGAATTCTTACAATTTGGGGCACCTGCTGACAACCTCATCGCCAGCTTCCTCGCTCTTCCCTCTCTCTCTCTCTCTCTCTCTCTCTCTCTATCACACACACACGTACACACACACACGTACACACACGCTTGTCCAGCAGAGCACACCTGTGGGCCCTCGCCCTCTCCTCCTGCCAACTCCTGTAAAACAGGAAAACAGAGCAGCTTGGCTTCAGCTGTAACATGTACAAATACACGCAGCAAAGTTTCCCAAGGGATACGGAGAGTGAGGGACAGTGGGCGCCTTTCAGGGTCTGGCAGGTTTACGGGCAGACGCCAATTAAAAAAAGCACACCCCACACAGAGCCCATGGGTTTTGGATGGCTGCGACCTTCTTTCCGGAACCTTCCTGTGAGGCACTGATGGTGCAGATTGGAAGGGCCACTGTTCTCAAGGGGTCCTGGGCATTCATGTGCTTCCCAGGATCCTCCCTCAGGATCCCCTCATTCTAGGCATCAAGCTCGATTTTGCTGGATGAACATATACTTTGCTCTGAACTAGGCCCAGTGAAAGGCTCTAAGGTACAGAGAGAATCCTGCCCAGCCCACGCACTTGCATTCCTCATGGTCCTATGGGGGACAGTGACACTGAGTGAGGAAAACACTGGAATGGAGGCAGGGAATCCTCGCCATAAGACCCCAGAGGAAAGAGTTACCAACTCCCTCTGGCAGAGGCAAAAGGTCTCAGGGAGACAGTGAAAGACATTTCAGCTGGAGATGCCCAAGCTGGAAGGGCATTGCTAAGAGGGGGATCAGAATATGCAAAGGCTAAGAAGGAAGGTGTGAGAGGGCATTACTGGGGATTTTTCCATGTGGCTGCAGAGTAGGGTGTCGAGTACAAGAATGACAACAACAACTAACACTTATATAGTACTCGTTACATGCCAAGTACTATTCTAAATATCTGACATATGTGGACTCATTTAATCCTCACTGTAACCTTATGAGGGGTGCTACTATTTCCCTCAATTGGGCAGAGGAGAAAACCAAGGCATGGAGAGGTTGTCACTTGTCCAAGGCTGTCGGACTCTTAGCAACCAGTGGTTGTATGACCACGAGTGGGACTGGGATTGTTGCTAGGGCACTAGAGTTGGCTGGGGATCCAGGATCTATAGCCCTGCTGGGACCTGAAGCTTGTCTAGACTGGCCAAACGGAGCCATTCATTCTGCCATTGTCAACCTCAAAGGGAGGTAGTGAAGATTAAAGGGAGAGAGAGGTGAAAATGTTCTTTATACATGAGTCATCATCTAATATACTTCCTCAGGTCCATGGCACATATATATTCCCCACTATGGTGGGGGCATACGGAGAACCCAAGGCCCACAGAGAGGGAATGGCTTGCTCAAGGTCACCCGGCTGCTCTACTACACAGGCAAGACTAGAGCCCAGAGCCACCCTCCACCTCAGAAGGCAACAGAGTTGTTCTAACAGTAGTTAAAATTCTGGGGTCAGGTGATAACCTGGATTGAAATTTTGGTTCTGCCACTTACTAGCTGCCTGAGACCAGGGAGTTTCTTAAATCCTCTAGCGTTCAATTCCTTCATCTATAAAATGGGGTGACAATTTATATATCACAGAGTTGTTGTAAGAAGTATATGGAATATATACGTAACGAATCCGGCATATGGTAAGCAGTCAATCAATTAAATGATAATGGTGATAAGGATAGTGATGATGGTGGTGATGGTGGTGGTGGTGGTGGTGGTGGTGGTGGTGGTGGTGGTGGAGTGGGAGGGGGAAGGAGAGAGGAAGAGGAGGAGATGATGAAGAATCCAGCACTCTTTTCATACGTTCAGTACTTAACTCCTCCACAAGATTCTTTGCTGGCTTTATATAGTCCCTCACTAGGGGACGTTTGGAACTCATAACGCATTTGTGCAGAGTGACACACGGTTCCATGCATGGCTTCCACATAAAGCTAAATTATATTCTTGGCTCTCTTACCTTCCAGTGACTATATTTGCATGATACAAATCCTGCCTCATCCATGCACTGTCCACTGAGCCCAAGTGGATTTGTCATCCACTTCATGTCCCACGTTCTGCCCAGTCTAACGCTCAGACACCAGAGAAGAAAGGGAAGACCCAAGTCCCTGGGCCTCTTAGTTAGCAAGTCTTGTTGACTCACCTCAGATCCAGCCTCACCACTGCAATGGCCCTAGCTCAGGCATTCTCTTCTCCTTCCTAAACAACACTTATCAAGTCTACCCTACCCTGCCCTACCCTACCCTACTCTATGCTGTCTAGTGCCACTGGCTCTCTCCCTTCTCCCCAGTCTCCTACTTTGCAACCAGAAGCATGTTCTCAAAATGCTTATCTGCCTATGTCACACTCCTGCTTTCAATCTAACGCCTTCTAATGCCCGGTGTGCTCTATATTGCCAACTTCTCCAAACACACCCTCCCCTCTCAGCCCACACCAATTGCTCACCATCCGTCAATCATGGCACACTCAGAAATATGCTGGTCTCTCTGCCCATAATGCCCCTTCTCTTCCACTCTACTTACTGAACTTATACATCCTTTGACTGTAAAGGCTTTCCTGGTGACTGTCTTCCTGATGCAGAGTTAATCTCACCCATCCCTTCTCATGTAAATAAGCCACTGTAATAACTATTTATCGAGAGCCTTATTCTCAAGGCTTTATATACATTATCTAATTTAATCTTCCCAACAGTACTTTGAGGTAGTGCATTCATCCCCTTTGTAGATGAAGAAAGTGAGGCTTAGAGAAGTTAAGTTAACATCAGCTAACCTGAGCCTCTTAGTTAGCAAGACCTGTTGAGTTTGCTTTATACATTTCTCTCAGGGTCCAGCCCTCCCTCACCATAAACTGCACAGCCAGTAGTTAAACTCAGATTGCCTTGATTCCAAAATGTCTGATTTTATCACACTGTATTTAGTTAGCTAAGTTCTGGGAGTTTCTTAAGAGCAGGATCTGGGTCCTGTTCATCTTAGTACCCCAAACCTGGAAATTAGTACTCAAGCATTGGTTGGAAGTTAGAGGGACTTAGTTTCTGACTTAAGATGGAGAAGGGGGGCATTACACCCATTTGCCCTAGCAGGTAGTAAGCACAGCACTCACCAGTTTGAAATACTTAAAGTCAGTCCAGGTTTAGATCTCAGGATCTCAACATCACGAATTGCTAACTACAGGATTTGAAGAAGGTTATTCAACCTGTCTAAACCTCACTTTCTTTAATTGGAAAAATGGTAACCACACTAGCACGTGGCTAGTGTTTTGCATGTTTTGCACGTGGTTAAATGTGATAAGTATGTCCAGTCACTGCGAGGAGAACTCCCCGAATGGTAGCTATCAGCACTTGTCCATGAAACGCGCTCTCCATCGTGAAACCTGCCTAGAGAAGACACTTCTTGACCATACAGAGGATGGGAGTCATGTAGAGGCGATTTCCTGTGCGCCCCTAACACACACCTCTGTGTGTTCACGACTCCTCTATTCAGCGGTGGAAACCATGTGGAAAGTCCCATCTTTGCCAGCAGAGTGAGACAAGAGCTTCCCTGGCATTTGTTGTGGCAGCGCATGAATCAGTCTGTCTATGCAGGGGACAGTGCGCTGGGCCCAGAAGCTTCATTTGTACCTCAAGAATTTTTCTTTTTCCAATGAAACAGCTTAACAAATACTGGTTTAACTTCCTCGCCTGCGATGGCAAGGCCCCCCCCCACACACACACACACACCTGTCTCTCCACGCTTCTCAATCCCACTCCTGAGGGGCTTATGGTGGGTGGAAAGGGCAGGAGGCTCCACAGTGCCAGGAAAAGCAGGCTGAAACCAGGGAGGGGCGTGGACGGGAGAACGAGCTGGGCACAGCCTGATGGTGGATATTCACAGAGGCCAGCCACCTTTGGCAAACTGGGCAGCTATCCAGAGGCCACAGCCATCTGTGAGAGCCTCAGAGAAAAGCACATACTTCTTGGGGCTCTTGCTATTGTGTTAAGTTCCACCACCGTGGCCACTGCTCTCTGAGTTAAACTTTTGATACTATTTACAACCCATATACCTCACAGGGATGCTGTGTCATTAATTCCTGCTCTTAATCAGAGTTCTCTATGACTTTCGCAGACAGTTTCCTACTTATCTCTTCAAGATTAATAACATTATGAATATTGTCTATTAGGAGGAAAAAAAGACCCTACTCTACATTGCGCTGGGTGCATTATAGTTGCTATCACACTCAAGCCTCACAATAACGCCACGGGGACAGACTATCATTTACCTCATTTTGTTGATGGGGACAGGCATCCAATTACTCATCCAAGGGCAATAGCTGGTGAATAGCAGCAGATGCAGATTCAAACTTAATCGGGCTCAGACCACAGCCCCAGCGCACTGGGGAATTTAACTTTATGCAACTGTTGAGCTAAACTTTTCCTCAGGTTGTGTCAACACAGTGGAAAGCTATAGCAATGGGGTGACTCGGTAAAGGCCTGGGACCTAGGGCTCCGGAAAGGGTACACATGACAGCAATTTAGAGTAGGGCCTGGCATGTGGCAATGCTGCAGACTGAATGTTTGGGTACTCCCCAAATTCATATGTTGGAACCTAATCCCCATTGTGATGGTATTTAAAGGTGGAGCCTTTAAGAAATGATTAGGTCATGAAGGTGGAGCCCTCATAAATGGGATTAGTGCTCTTATGAAAGAGACCCCAGGGAGATCCCTCTCCCCTTCCACCACGTGAGGACCCAGCAAGAAGACGGCTGCCTATGAACTCACCAGCTCTCACCAGACACCAAATCTGCTGATGCCTTGATCTTGGACTTGCCAGCCTCCAGAACTGTGAAAAACAAATTTGTATTGTTTATAAATCACCTAATCTATGATGTTCTTTTATACCATAACTAAGATAGGCAAGAACTCTATT
The DNA here is from genome assembly GCF_005190385.1 of Monodon monoceros. Lineage (NCBI taxonomy): Eukaryota > Metazoa > Chordata > Mammalia > Artiodactyla > Monodontidae > Monodon > Monodon monoceros. The sequence continues at coordinate 95,709,988 of NW_021703782.1, forward strand.
CCTTTTCTTTTCATCCTCCTTTTTTTGAAAGATGTTTATTCTTCTCTGACTGTACTATACTTGGAAGAGTAGTCATGAACAGTGTAGTGGGAATTTATTCATCTAAATTCCACCTTCATACTTACAGAAATGTAAATCCAATAATAGTAAAATTTCTTAAAAGAGCACCTTTGAGCTTAGATTGTTGGAGGTTGAGCAGATCTTTAGGCGCCTGAGTCATTTGGAAGGATCTCCTTCTGCTTTATTTCTCCATGTGGATTATTACGGTCCTTTGGTGGGAATTCAGCATGTAGGTTTTGGGGGAGGGGATTATGGATCTCATCAGAACTCGTCAAAACCGAGAAATATGCTTATTTTCAACTGCTTTTATTCTACTGATATTCAGCATTTTCCCCTCTGAATTCCCATTGCGCCCTTCACTCTAACAGGTGTCGTCCCCGCGTTATGAAACACCTGACCTACATCCCATTTCCTCCAGCAAGCTAGCTTCTCTGAGCTACTGTCAGGAAGTTAAGGACAAATACAGCCTCTTTGTATTCATTACCCTCCCCGGGAACACAACGGAAGTAAACAATTGCCATTTAAAAGTAGACTTAATGGTGGAAGGTTTCCCTCATTACCTCAGGATCCAAACTGCCGTCACTTCTGGAAAAGGACAGTAGTCACCGTCTTCAAAGCCTTTTCCGGTCCGACCTCCATTCTGGCGCTGGAATGGTTTTTCTTAAAGAGCAAGTTGACTCCTCTGCTAACGTTCCGCAGTGGCTTTCAGTTACTTCAAATACTGTCAAACTTTTTGTCCACGGCTTCCAATGCTCTGCCTAGCTCCCAGCCTTACCTCTTGCTTCTTCCTACTTTGATCTCTAGTCTCAATGAAAGTGCTTGCAGCCCTCGAAGAAGTATACTTTCTCTTATCTCTGGGCTTTTATTCACAGTGTCCCACCTGCCTGGAGCAAATTCCATTCTCCTCCCCCCATCTTTTGGGTGTAGGCATCACTTTTTCAGAACCCCTCCAGGCTGTCTCACGACCCAGCAATGAGCTCAGAGAACCTCCATTCTTCCCCTACCACAGCCTGAAATAACTGGCTACCTCTCTATAATTTCCATTGGACTGTACACTCCCTGAGGAGAGGGAACATCTCTGTCTTTAGTGGCGTGCCTAGTGTACAGGAGAGAACAAATAAATACCTGCTGAGTGAACAGACGGAAGTCCCCCATCAGTAAGAAACAGCACCCGAGCAGAAAGAGAGACAATAGGAATTTTTAATGCATGGAGAGCCCTGCAGGGACTCTGGGCAGACCCACAGGCAGCAGGAAGAGGCAGGGGTCCTGCAGACTCAAACGTGTCCGAAAAACAAAGTCCTAGAGACCCAAGCTTCCTCACTGCAACGATCCTCGGGGATGCCCTCCTGCTGCTCCAGAGGTCCAGTTGTCTCTCCATAGGTCTCCTCCTGGGGTCCACGGCAGGAAGGAAGCTGAGTGTAGCAGGAGGGAGGAAGAAGGGGAAAGGCCTCTTGGTCTCCACCTGAAAGCTCCTGCCTCGGGACTGACCACCATCCAGAAGAAAGTGTTTAAAAAGGAGAGACTTTGATAGAGTCAAATAAGATCTTAGAAAAAAATAAAAGATACAGGGAAATGAATAATTCCAGTGGTTACAAAGTTCTCTGTCGGCTATCCACAAGAGAAAGAGTTTGCTTTGGCCTTGCTGGCAAGCCTCATCTGCCAGGCCCGTCCTTAGCTGTCCCCCAGCCCACCCAGGCCCCAGGATCCACGAGAGCACCGCTCCCCCTCCCACGGAGAGTCTCTGTGCTCACGGAGGGCAGCACCCTCCCTCACCGGCCCTTGGACTCCCCATACGTGTTTCGGGCCATGGACACCATCTTCTCCTCGCATGTGATTTTGGTGTCCTTGAGGACGCTGTACCACACCATACCCACAGGCCGGACCTCCTCGCTGCGGCAGAAAAGGTAGGGCACGGTGTCCACGCGGCTCTGGATGTAGGCGCTTCGGAGGAGGCTGGAACAGTGGCTGCTCACCTTCTCCAGACGCCGCAGGATCAGGTGGGCCTTCCTGGAAGACAGAGGAGGTGGTAATGACGGAAGGGGCCTAGATCAAGCACCAGGCCTTTGAGGGGGGTGAGTAAATGTCAGCAGACAGATGAGGACTTCTTGTCCCAACAATTCCCTAGCCGTGCCTGACTTGAATGTGGTACTTTGAACGCCTGTTCAAAATTCCCTTGGAGCTTGTCCTCTTTAACTGTGCAATGTGTAAAAAGTAGAAGAGCGGTATAACCTTTGACCTAACACTTTCACTTTTGAGATACAAGCGTTACAAGGTAAGCAGCCTGAGGACTCTAACCAAGTAAGTGTAAATTATTATAACAATGATAAATGACAACAAGAACAACAACTAAAACGTATTAACGCCATGAGCTAGATGCTGGGTAAGTACTTTACATACATTTAAAAATTTCTATATAATCTTCACAACAGCCCTGAAAATATTGTTATTTCCACATAGAGTCAATGGCCATGGAGCCCAGGTTTCAGAGAGGTGACACTACTTGACCAAGGTCAAACATCAGGTTGACCATTGAGTTGGGCATTTGGATCTAGGCCTGAACACCCACCAAGGCCCCCTCTGTCCGCTTTCTTACTTTTCTAATTCTCTCATACTCTTTTCTCATAGTCAGAATAAAATCTTGTCCTCTGCGCTTCTAAATTCATGAAAGCCTTTACATGTATATACCCAAATCAGAACTTCTCTATTTCATTTTTCTTATCTCTAAAATAGTGATGGTGGCCTTACTGGTTGTGAGATTAACTAAGAGGAATGCCCAAAGGCTGACCCTGAGTAAGCTCCCATTAATGATAGCTTCTATTATAGAGAATTGCTGTGATGATGTCTCAGGGTCAAGGTCATACTGGACACTAGTCTCAGCAAGAAGCGCCCTGGACTGTGGGGGTCATCATTAGGCACTTATCTAGAGCTCTTTCTGTAGCACCAGACAGCGGATCCTCGGGGAGACCCGAGGGCTGCAGAGAAAATTAAAGCAAGCATCTTTGAGATCACCTAGTCCGAGGCTTCTCAACAGGAGCGCCACTGACATGTAGGCTGGATAATTCTCTGCTGTGGGGACAGTCTTGCAGGACATTTAGCAGCATCCCCAGGCCTCTGCCTACAAGATACCAATAGCACCCACAGCCCCAGGCATGACAATAAAATTGCCTCCAGACATTGCCAGATGTCCTCTGGGGACCAAAATCACCCCATTTGAGAACCAGAGACTTAGTCTGACCTAATCTCATTAAAGATGTGGAAACTGAGGAGGCTTAGAGAGGGAAAGGAATGACCTTTTCGCGGGTCATACCATAAGTCAGCTTTGCTGTCCAGGTGTCCATCTCCTTGTGGAATCCATTTTTCTCTACATCTCAGCATCCTCAAAATGCCTAGGGATCCTGAGGGGCTAAATGAGAGGCTCTCTCCTCCTGTCCTCTCCATGCCCCTCTGAGACCCCAGGAGGGAGGGCGTTTTACGACAACAGACCCCACAAATGGGAGACTGTTTTAGGCACCTGCGAGGCGGCTGGAAAAGGGCCGGGCTTATGCGTGTAGCTTTTGTGGGCACGATTTATGAGGTGCCTTTCAAAAAGTCCTCTTTGTATAGTTCACCACTTGGGTGGAATATTTCCTGAGGTGCCAAGAATTCATAGCTTCATAATCACACTCGAGTTACCACTCAACCCACAGGCCTCTTTCACCTCTGGCAGGCGCCTCCGCAGGGGGAGCCCAAGGAGCTTACTCTCAGCCCTCCTTGTTTCAGTTCCCGCTCTGTTCCTCAGCAGCTCGGTGTCCTTGGGAACTTTACTTAACATCTCCAAACCTGTTTCTTCACTTGACAAATGGGGCAGTTGAGAAGTTAAAGGAGACAAAGTCATTGGTTGCTCCTTTACAGAGCATTTATTATATGGCAGAGCTCCCGATTCAGTAGGAAAAGACAGACAGATGTAAAATTGAAACACCCGTGGCACGAGCAATGATAAAAGAAGGCGTGGGAGCTGTGGGAAACAGAGGACAGTGCCTAGGTAGGATTGGGAAATCCAAGAAGACTTCCTGTAGAAGGGGAACTTGTGCTGAGCCTCATTAATGAGTAAGGTTTAGGTAAAGAAGAGGGCACAGGCATAACAGGAAGCCTCGGTAAAGGCACAGAGAGAAGGAATTTCATGGTGAAATACGGTGTGCAAGTGGGCTCACAGTGGGAAACGGGAGAAGTGGCAGGAGCCCAGCCACTGGAGCTTAGAAGCTGGGGCGTTTGTTGTATAGAGTAATGGTGTACCACACAGGCTCTAGAGCCTGGTTGCTCAGGTTCAAATCCTGCCTCAGCCACTTACTAGCTCTGTGATATTGAGGAAATTGTTTAACCAGCTGTGCCTGGGTTTCCTTATCCATAAAATGGGAATAATGACTACATCTATCACAAAGGTCGTTTTAAAAATAAAAAAAGAAACATTAATGAGTCTGTCATACAGAGTGAAGTAAGTCAGAAAGAGAAAAAACAAATACCGTATGTTAACACATATATATGGAATCTAAAAAAAAAAAATGTTTATGAAGAACCTAGGGGCAGGACAGGAATAAAGACACAGAGGTAGAGAATGGACTTGAGGACACGGGGAGGGGGAAGGGTAAGCTGGGACGAAGTGAGAGAGTGGCATGGACATATATACACTACCGAATGTAAAATCGATAGCTAGTGGGAAGCAGCCGCATAGCACAGGGAGATCAGCTCGGTGCTTTGTGACCACCTAGACGGGTGGGATAGGGAGCGTGGGAGGGAGACGCAAGAGGGAGGGGATATGGGGATATATGTGTACGAATAGCCGATTCACTCTGTTATAAAGCAGAAACTAACACACCATTGTAGAGCAATTATACTCCAATAAAGATGTTTAAAAAAACAAAACATTAATGAATCTGTAGTAAGCCCTCAATAGGGGTAAGTGGGGGGTTACTGAAGACTTTCAAGCAACAAAGTAGCAGGTTCAGAGACAAACTGCTTAAAAACGTTTCTAGATGCATTGAGGAGAATGAAACCTGGGGAGGTCAAGACCAGCAGCGAGAACCATGAACAGACACAGCCAGGTGTCACGTGTTTCCTATCACTGCACTTAGGGGTGCTAGCTTGTTTCTCCTCTTGCTTTTAAAAAGCGACTTATTCTTTCTATTTCCTTATTTACAAAAAGGGAATAACATTTGCCCACCTCATGGAGTTGAAGCGAGGATTAAATAAGTTAAAAAGTGTAAAACTCTCTTAGAAAAGTAGTTGGCACATACTAAGCCCCTGATACATGTCAGAAAGTACATCACCATCACCACCACCTCCACCATCAGGATTTGTGTACTGGTTTAAGCTTTGAGCACTTATGTAAGTTAGTGGCAGGAGACAGACAGACAGAAATAGTAACAGCCTCTAATTTAGGGGGAGAGTTCTGGGTTGGAAAACATGCTGGGTGCTACGGGAATATATAAAGTGGGCACCCAATCATTAGTTTGGGGGCTCCGAGAAATCTTGCCGGGGACATAACATCTGAGCTAGGTCTTCAATGATGAAACAAATTTTTCAGGTAGATGGGAAGGCAGAGGAGATAGCTCATCCAAAGTTGGGCTAAAGAGGGCATAAAGCATCAGTCTTTTGAAATGGTGAAGTGCACAGAATGGGTGAGAGACAAGTCAGTCTGGTAGAGATCAGACCATCCAGACTCTTTGGAGCCATGGTAAAGTATTCTATTTTGGGGGTGATGGAGAATCATTGTCTGATAAGTCATAAATACAAGATGAGGTTGGGAAGGACAAGTCCTCCAACATGACCAAATGCTTTGTCTCCAAGGGCCCAGCTATTTCCAAAGAGAGGATCTTGGAACTCAACTGGACCAAGCCTTTGTATGGATGGGGAAACTAAGGTTTGAAACTGGAAAATAATTTGCCTGAAGGAACACCTTAAGTTAGTAACAAAGGCAAAGCTAGAACCTGGGCTCCTAAGTGTACAGAGCTAAGATGAAATACTTGGCTCTGGAGACCCAGGTTCAAATCCTAGTTCTATAACTTAGCTGTGTGGGTCATGAGCAAGCTCTTCATACTAACTCTTAGTTACTGCAAAGTCAAATGGGAATAACAATGTTTCTGGAAGATGAGATAACCTGGGTAATTTGCTTAGCTCTCAGTAAACGTTAGCCAAGATTCAAAGTAGTATTTTATAGTAGATAGGACATAGGCTCCAGAGTCCATTAGGGCAAGCCACTTCTTCTCCGTGAGCCTCAGCTTCCTCATTTGTAAAACGGGGACAGAGACCATTATTTTGTAGTGCCGCTGCTAGGCTGGAATGAAGCTACCGTCATAGGCATCTAGCACAGGAATTTGCATATAATACACACTAAACCAATGTCAGTTTGCCTAACTGTCCCCTGCTCTTTCTCCACTGTAAACTATGCCTCAGCACCTTGGTTTGCAATGAGACAACAAAGGCAGAAGAACTCAGAGGGTGAAGCCATGAAGAGAAGGGTTGGAGGTGCTCAAAGGCCGAGGAGGGGGACATGGGTGAGAGACAAAAGGTGAGAGCGCTAGGTGATAAATTGTAGGCAATGGAGATTCATAAACCAAAGGCCAGGCGTGCCCCAAGCTTTGCCTGGAGGGGGAAATCGCAGGTCAGAAGGACCACTTTTCTCAAATACCAGAAATGAAATCTTCCTCCTTGGAGACAGGACCCAGGCCTGGTGGGATAGGAAGTCAGAGGTAAAGGAGGGACAGCACACATTCATTTATCACGGTACCAGAAGGCAAGATTGAGACAGGAATGGCTTGTGATGGAGTCAGCAGCTAGACTCAGATGCCGCTTCTTCGGGGAACTGTAGAACCTTGGAGTGACCATTCTCTTCCCATCACCATTACCCGATCCACTGTTGACACAGTTATCGGACACAGACCTAATTCTAAGGGGGCCTTGGAATGGAGAAAAAGAGGACAGACAGTAAGGAAACATCCCCACTGGCCTCTCTCCCTCCTCTCTGTCTCCTGAGCTGAGCTTAAAAGTCTCTGTGTTAGCTGACCTCAAGCTTAATGAGAGTCAAGGGCATGGTGTAGTTGCAAAAAACTGGAACACAGGGCTTCCCTGGTGGCGCAGTGGTTGAGAGTCCGCCTGCCGATGCAGGGGACACGGGTTCGTGGCTCGATTCGGGAGGATCCCACATGCCGCAGAGCGGCTGGGCCCGTGAGCCATGGCCGCTGGGCCTGCGCGTCCGGAGCCTGTGCTCCACAATGGGAGAGGCCACAACAGTGAGTCCCGCGTACCGCAAAAAATAAATAAATAAAAGACCAAAACAAACAAACAAATTGGAACACAACCTCTGGAAGTTGAGAGGGCAGATTAAGGGAAATAAAGACTTCCATTTACGCTGCCCTTGTCAGGCCACATCTGGAGAGCCCCACTCACTTTGGTAAGAGGGACATGTGCAAACTGCAGTCAGATCATGATGCTGAAGGTTGTCTCAAAAGCAAGTCTTCTGTGGAAGTGCTGGAAGCAGGAATCAAGTGTCACTGAAGCGGGGATTTAGGAAGATGGTTATGTTGTTCTAGTAACTGAAAACAAGAGGGGGAAACCCTGAGGGTCAGGGATGATAATGACTACAGGTGACTGAGGACCTACTATGTGCCAGAAACCTAGGCAACATCATCTTAAGTGTAATCCTCACTGCAATTCTAGAGTGCATACTTTAGTCCCAGTCTTCAGGTGGTAAAAGTAAGCCTCAGGCTGGTCATACGATTTGACTAGGGTTAACAGAGTAAGGACAGCACCTCAGATCGCTTCAGCAAAGCACCTAGGTGTTAACAAACCACTCAAAAATTAACAGAAGGCACACACACACACAATAAAAAACCTTAAAACTAAAATCTTCTAAATGTAGATGGGGTCTTTCTATACCTCCAGTGGGTTCCCCTTCACTGGAGATGATCAAATTGAGCATGCCTTAGAAAAGAGTCTGTCTTAGTCTGTTTGGGCTGCTATAACAAAATACCATAGACTAGGGAGCTTACAAACAACAGAAATATCTTTCTCATATCCTGGAGTCTGGGAAACCTGGGATCTCGGCAGCGGCAGATTTGGTGTGGTGGTTGGTGAACCACATCCTGGTTCATAGAAGGCACTTTTTCACTGTCCCCTCACATGGCAGAAGGGACAAAAGACCTCTCTGAGGCCTCTTTTATGAGAGCACTAATCCCATTTATTAGGGCACCACTCCTATGACCTAATCAGTTCCTAAAGACCCCTTCTCCTAATTACATCACCTTGGGCATTAGGTTTGCAATACTGTACATGAACTTTACAACGGCACGAACATTCAGACCACAGCAGAATCTAACGGTAGTGGGAGCTGGAGCAGATCTCTGTTGCTTTTGTTTGTTTGTTTGTTTTTAATCTAAGAGGAATTAGGGGCTTGATTCAGAGAAATACCATCTGACGAGCAGTTCACAAGAGAACATGCTGCGACAACTGTCATAGCATCGGGTTCCTGAGACGAGAGGAGCACATTCACTGAGATTCTATTCATGCTTCAAAGCCACGCTAAAATTTCATCTTCAGGAGGTCTTCCAGATCTTCCCAGCTACCCTAAGTCACATGTTCCTGTTTGTTGCTGAAGCATTTCATTTCTCTGTTGAGATTCATACTATATTATCTGTTAGTTGTGCACATATTTTGGGATGCAATGTGTTATACTGGATAGGACACTAGTTTGACATCAGAAGACAATACTTTGAATCTGAGCTCTGACACTTACTAGTTGTGTAACTTTGAACAATTTACTTAACTCCACTGATTCTCTGTTACTTCGTCTTCAAAATTAATTGTTCAGGAGATGAAATGAGATAAAAATGACTGGGCCAAAATAAATGTTCAACTAATATTTCCCACCTTCTTCTTGGACAGTATATAGTTCCCCTGGTATCTAGCTCCTCCTGATTGTGCAAGGAGAAGGGATTAATAATTTTCAGTCCTTAGCTTTCAAAATACAGCACTTTTCTAGCAGAGGTTTATAAAGGGAATGAAATAACACAGGAGCATCACGTGGATCTAAGGAAGTAATCGGGCAAGTGGGCAAAATGTTTACCCAGATTTGTTTATAATAGAAAAGAAGTTGGAAGAAATCTAGTTGGTCTTTAGCAGAGAACTAAATTAATATGTGATGCATTCATATAATTAACTGGCTAAAAGACCCTTCAAAAAGACAACGTATTTACACATGCATCCATAGGAAAAGACTTGTACATGTGTGTAAACAGGCAGAAAACAGAACAAAATGTATGTACTTCTTAAACATAGCAGAGCTGATGGAAATGGAACTGTGGTCTGTAGATGTCAATGTATCCTTAAGTCTGTACCCGTTTCCCTACTCATAAGCATATCCATGTCACATCCATATCGATATCTGGAGAAATACGTGCACACTTAATTTTATCTCTGGGTGGGGATTAGGGGTTCAGGGGTACGACATTTTTGCTTGCCATTTTATATATATATATATCTGTCTCATTTACATGTTACAGAATGAACAAGAATTACTTTAGGATAAAATACAATAAAGGCATTTCCATTTTGAAGACATGCATACACTTACACATATTTTAAAGCTGGTGTGATGAGTATGTGCAATGAAGTCATGGTTTTATGGCTTCCCAGTGGTTCACTGGGGTTACTTTCAGAATAAATCCACATCAAGTTTAACCTCAGACCACCCCCACTAAACAGAAAACCAGAAGCTCAGGTACTGCCATGTAAATATATTTCCTCAACATCCGGTTTGAAATATGATTTGTAAGGTGACTACTGAAAATATTTACATTTGGCTTTGTTTCCTCCTTGTTCTCTCATAAGAAACCATGAGACCTTCCAAGAATTCATTCCTAAACTGATGGTAAGAATAACTGAGACTCAATGAACCCAAAAGTATTTCAGTTTTGAACTGACAGAAACTTCAAGATAATTATGTACATTGCTATATTATCAGTGGGGAAAATGTTCTGTGGGACATTTGTTAAAAGTCATAGTTTGTCTTGTTTGTATTTATCCATTCTAAGACATCATCAATTTTAAGAGATGCTATTGATTTAATCACAGCCTTTCAAGAAAAGAAGAAAGAATACAACACTTAATGTGCAAATCTATTGTGCACAATCCTTCATGATTTCCGAAATATGCAGAAAAAATAAAAGTGCATCTGAGATGACAGGAATATGGCTCTAGAAGCCTAAATTTGTTCTTGCTCCCAACGTCCTAGAAATTCCAAGAGAGTGAATCCAAGATATCTAAAGAAAGAGCTAACATAACCTTGGACTGAAAAAGGTACACTGATATCCCAGGCTTGAATATTTTCACTAAGAACAAAGCAATGACAGTTCATAGCATGTGCTAATCCTTCTCAGATGGGAAAAGCTTCTTGTCTGGCTGTGTTGGGAAAGATCCCAGAATGAACCAATCCTGGGATGATTTCTGTGAGCTATTAGCAATGTCTGCCATGGAAGCAAGAGGGGCTGACATCAGAAATACACCATTTCTAATCTAGCCAGATAAATTCCACTGAAACAAATCTCTTCAAGTGCTTGCTTTCTTCTCCCTACTCTATCATTTTAATCAGACATAACTGAGAGGATTGAGAAGCTCAAGAGTGGTCAAGGGTATTCTGACTGGAGCAAATTTTGGTCCCTGGCCACCTATAAGTTCAGTTTTTCAATTCTCCTAATAGGAACCGTATGGCTGGGACAGCTGGGTGTCAGCGGGTCTTCTCTGAACAGCTGTTTGCAGTAACCTGTGGTTGCCATGGGAACCAGGCTCTGGAGGACATTGGCCTGATGGATTTATTAGGTAGCAGCAAGAGTCACCCTTTTGTCACTACATTTTATGGGGGTACATGACCACAAATCCACAGAGGAGTAGAGAACATTTTGGGGTTTGGTGATTATAGGCCAACAAAATCCTAATAGAGCTCATCCCATGATACCAGACGTCAGAGTGCTCCTGGGAAAAGCTCTTATTATCCTAGCCATCCTAGGTTCCTGAGAAACAAGCCATGCTGGGCTAGAGGTGAAAGGACACTCATGGTGTGCCTCTTCTCTGGTCTCTATGACCTTCAGGGCTTGCTGGTTCCTTGGCTTCGCAGCTGGAAGGGACTTTGGAGTTCAGTTCTTTCATGTTGCAAATGAGGCCCAGAATGGAGATGAAATTTGTCCAAGGTTACACAGCAAGCGGGTGGCAAAGCTAGGACATGAACTCAAGGCAGAGTCTCGCTCTCTCTCCTTTACACTTTGATGTTCTGCATACTTGCTAACCATTAAGAAGCACGGTACATTCGCCCACAGTGATCCTCTGTTTCAAACCTTTACCCAGCTTTTGGAAGAAAGAACAACTCACGAACAGGGCTCGTTAGAGCCATTATGATCTGACCTCTGCTGAACTCTTCAGCCTTGTTTTTTTCCCTTTTCCTTCTCACCTTGAACTCTCTGCCCCACTGAGATTTATCCTTCCTGACCAAGGTATATTCTCTTACCCCACCCTCTCTCACCCTTGCCCTGGTTGCTCCTTCTAATGAGAGCACTCCTCCCCTTCCACCTGGAGGACTCCTGTTCATCCTTTACTTCTGAGCACACACTTCACTTTCTTCTCCAGGAATTCTTCCTTGAGCTCCAGGTCTGGATTAGCTGCACCGACAGCTGCATCCAGAACCGTGTCACTCAAAGGGTGCTTTTTAACAAGCCACACTGGCGTCACTGAAACGCCTGTCAGAAATGCAGACTCTCAGGCCTATCCTAGACTACGGAGTTGATCTGAATTTTAACCAGGCCCCTGAGTGATTCGCCGGTACACTGAAGTTTGGTAAACGTCACTCTAAAGCACACTGCTCACCCTCCTTATACTGTGTTTCTTGTGACATATTTCACTGCATCTGCCTGCTGACCAGTCTTTTTCTCACTAGATGTTGAGCCTGGTAGAGGCAGGAGCTGTCTTCTTCGCTCATCTGTTTCCAGCCCACAGCACAGGGTCTGGCACATAGTAAGCACATTAAATGAATCGATGAATCCATAAATTAATAAGTGAGGATATCCTCAAGTCTCTTAATATTTGCAAGGACAATGAATTTTTTTTATTTTTAGAATGTTATTTTTAAGCTAGAAAAACCTTAGAGTTTGCGGAATTCAGTTGTTTCCAACTGTGATCTATATAGATCCTTGATAGCTCAGGTAGACCTCAGGGACCCTTGGGATTGGAGGGGGGAAGTTGAAGAGGAGACCCAGCAGGGGGGCCCCAGGCCACCCACTCTAGCTTCTACCAGAACAACTCTGTAGTCATCTGGTTCACACATCTACTCATCCCATTATTCAATTATTCAATAAGTAATCGTTTAGCACCTACTTACAAGAGTTGAATGGGACATAAAGGATCACTAGCTATATACATAAACTGACATTGTAGTGGGGATAATATCTTATAAATAACTCAGAAGTAAACACATAAGCAATATAGGATACTGAAACTAGTAGATACGACACAGAAAATTAAAACACGAGGGTGTGATAAAGTGAATGGGTAGAAATTTTAGAGGATTCTCTGAGGAGGTGACTTCTAGCTAAGACCTGGGGTTCTTTGCAAGCTTTATTTAGAAAACAGCTTTTTCACTGCTAAGAAAAAAGAAAAAGTACTACTATCGTTTTGTTAGGGGAACCACTGACCAAAACCACCGCCCTGGCCAAGCCCTAGAGTAACCACTTGCATGAGTTATCTTACAACAGGAGGTCCTGGTAAGGAACTCAGAACTAACAAGCTACCACCAACTGGAAGAATTCGGGAAAGGTGAAACGGAGAGAGGAGAAGCCAGTTCATATGTCCTACAAACCTCCCAGAATCCTTCTCGCTGGAATCCATCTTGGCTGAGCAATGCTCGAGTGCCACCAGGAAGGACCCTGAGTGAGAATGATTGTCCAGAGACAACTCATAAACTAATCCCATTACCATAAAACCCGAGACTGCAAGCCACGTGGCAGAGCAGTTCTCCTGGGTTCCCTTACCCTGCTGCTCTCTGACCAGGCGCCCCTTTTCAATAAAGTCTCTTGCTTTGCCAGCACATGTGTCTCCTCGGACAATCCATTTCTGAGTGTTAGACAAGAGCCCACTCTCGGGCTCTGGAAAGGGACCCCCTTCCTGCAGCAATTTTATAGATAAAGAGACTGAGTGCCAGAGAGGGCCACAGGCCAAGGCTGCACAGTGAGTTTATTAGCAGTGCCAGGATGGATTAGGATGCAGCTGCCTTGATTCCTGCTGATGCCAGTGTGGGACACCAGAGAAATCTCAGATTCCCTCAAGAGACTAGAAAGACCAAAGAAGGAGGGAGCTAGGTGGCACAGTGGGTGTTGGCATATAGTGGCTGGTGACTAGCTGGCCGGAGGCGAATGGGTCCATTACTGAGTGGGTTGTTCTGCCTCTGTGGGCGACCAGAAAGCCTTTCCAGAAGATTTATGCCCTGGAAGGACCCCAGAAGATAATAAAGACAAAGTCAGGAGTGAAGCTCTGGTTTAGCTCCCACCTAAAATCCCTGAACCCTGTGGGAAAGCCCAATAAAGTAGAATGCCTTTTGCTGTCCCCAGGCAAGATGGCAGCCGAGATGACTCATGCAGAAGCTTTCATCTGGGGCTCTGTGCTTCTGTCTGTCTGCTCTCTTTTAGCTTTTATCTAAAGAACATTTCTTTCATGTGAAAGGGAGAAAGTTACAATCTAGGACCCAGCAAAACAGATAAGGCCCCGCCCCAGGGAAAGAGCCTTTTTATCCCTCAACCAAGCCTTGAATTCTTGGGGTTTACTGCAAGTGTTGTAAGGGCTCAGGGTGAAAGCTCGGGGCAGAACCGGACTCCACAGCAAACTCTGGGCAGCTCATTTAACCCTGTGGGGCCTCCAATTCCTTTTCATTCATAAAATGGGGAGGATACCCTACTTTGCCTAGTTTACAGGGTAATTTTAAAGCTATTTAAGGCATAACACGCTGTCCTACTAAGTATCTCAGGAAGTCACGCAATCCTCTTCAGTGCCACAGACACTAGCCTGTCCCAGGCCACTGCACCATCTCTCCTGGATTACTGTTACAACAGCCTCTATGGCCTCACTGCCTCCTTCTGGTCTAGACACCTCTAGTCCAGGCTTCTAACTGCAGTCAGAGGGATCTCTATCCCTTGAAGATCTGATAACATCTCCCCCCTGTGAAAAACACTTGAAAAGCTTCCCATTACCCTAGAGAGATAATCCAAACTCTTTAACCCTACTTACAGGGCATTCGGAACTGGCCCTTGCTGACCTCTCCCTTCTTATCTCTTCCCACTCCTGCTGTCACACACTTGGCTCCAACTACACAGAAATTCTTTCAGTTCCTCCACACAGTGTTTACCAAAGTGTAGAAGGAGTTCCCCTGGGGCAGGAGAAAGGATTTTAGGTGGTACTCAGGAAGATCACAGATCCAGTATTAAACAACAATGAATCACACTGAGGAAAAGCATTTCGATTCCCATTTTCACTCTCTTCCCCTCCTCCAGATTACTTTAAGAAAGAGAGTTTTAGTTCAGGACTGTGTCTTAAGTACTTCTCTAACACTTGCTAATCTCCCTTTTTAAAAGGAAAGCCTCAGGCTCAGCTAGGCTTGAACTACATTGTTTTCTGGTTTTGTTTTTCTTCCATTGTACTGAATGCTTAAGTTTAATCTTTATTAAGGGTAGATGGTGCTAGTTTTCCCTTTACAAAATGATACAGTGCTTTCGTTTCAAATGTATTTTCAATAAGTGGACCTAAGGAAGAAATAGAAAATAAATGAACTGCATATGGTATGGCGATATGACAAAAATCATAAAGGTGGCAGGCAAATGACCAAAATTTAAGAGGAAAACCCCTGCCTATGTAGTATTATTTCCTCTGAACATTTCACAGGCTACTCCTTTGGCCCTAACCCCTCCAATCCTCCTCTCCCTCCACTGGTCTGACCTTAACTCACCCTTTAGGCCTCAGAGTCTCAGCCTTTATGGGGGTTTCACTGCGTTACCTAGACCGAGTGTCTATGCCTTGCTTCCCCAAAGGGCCCCTTTCGTCTATTCTTTTGACCCTTATTATTCCTATTCTTTGCAACTGCTTGTTTAATTACCTGCAACAGTAAGCTATGCGTAGATAGGGACTGTTTCTACATTTTTAACATTGCATTATCAACTACCGACCTAAAAGAGGGGCTACTAAGTTTGTGTTGAATAAATGAATGGATGTCATTGTTGGGTGCAAGGCATGAAATGCAGCCACCGTTTCAGATACTACTTTGTGGAGCTTCAGAAGACAGTGACTGTGTGTTAGTTATGGTTGAATCCTCCATGGCAACTATCACAGTGGTTGGCATAGTCAGTGCTGGTGACAAAAAATTGTGCCTTAGTACGTGTTGAATTTATGAATGTATTTAGTCTTGGTTACCAATGGACTTTATTTCAGAAAAAAAAAAAAACCCTCGGATTTCTTACGAAAGAGTAGGAGAAGCCCTAGATTAGGGGCCATGACCCTGTCACCATGCTCTTCTACGATGTTGATTAGGACATATCCCCTCAAGGAAGCTATGCTTCCCATCTCTAAAACTGCAAGTGGAAGGTGAATAAGGGGAGGGATTGACTGAAAGAACACTGAGGTCTCTGATCTGACATTCCAGGAGTCTAAGAAGCTAAAATTCCAAGATTCTTTCATTCTCCCTACCCACTTCCCCTCTCGAACCCTGACATGACCGGGGTGACTGCCACTCTTATTTATTTCATAAAGCCCATTCCCAGCCTATGGAAGAAAGGCTCCAGTAAAGTCAAATGGAAGCAAGAAGAATTCACCACCCCACTCGCGCTCATATGCCCACGCACCTGGGCCCCAGCTCATCCTCACTCCTCCAGACAAAGTCACCGAACTTCTCATAGTGAGAGTCGTAGTGGTGCTGGACTCGAAACAGCATGGAGGCGGAGACTTCCATCAGTGTGTTGTAGGCAGTCTGCTGCTCCTTCCCGCTTGTGTACCCATTGTACAGATTGTAGATCTTGTCAGCTATCTCTGGGGAGGAAGAATTGCAGGCACAGATCGCCGGACAGTAGGAAAAAGGGAGGACAAAAGCATGCCTTGCAACTAGGAAGGCATATTCATGCAGGAGTTCACTAGTGTGGTCTTTGGGGACAGACAAACCTTAATTCCATCCTGAATATGTCATTGACCAGCTGTGTTCAGTTTTCCTATCTATCAACCGGAGATAACGATATATAGTCTGGAGAGGCATTGGGAGGACTAAATTAAAACGTGCATGTAAAGCACTCAACACAGGGTCTGGCACAAAGTTAGTGCTTATAATTGCACTCACTAACGTAAGTTTTGTGCCTATGATTTAACAGAAAATTCCAAACAAGTGCAGAGGCTTAAATAAACTGTCTTGGGCTCATCTCAATAGTCAACTTCTATCTCCTTTCTGCAATACTCCCCACACATTTCTGTGATCAGGTCTAACAGCTCTCCATTCAAAAATCTTTCAAAGAAAATCTAGACTCTTCTGTTTGCCATTCATGGCAATTTCTACTCTTTCAGTCATTCCTACTAATTGATGTAACTAAAATTCATTATGGGCTGCTCTCTTGAATAGGAGGCACATTCTTTCATCTTTGAAGACTTTGAACAAAATTTATGTATGTTCCCACATCACTGCTAATGGCAATTGCTTTCAGGCCAGGCTGGGGGACTTGGGTTCAGGATGGAAGGAGCATTTACTTTGTAAAGTTTTCTACTCTGATCTTTATTGTTCTTATTTTTAAACCATGTTCATGTGTTATTTTAAAATAAAAATACTTAAAACGATTACCAGGAAACCACCTCAAATCCCCTCCCTTCTGAGACTCAGTATCTCAGCATCTCCTCTTGTCTGGTAGGTAGCACACAAACATCTGTCATCAAGCTTATGACTGAGCCATTTGAAGAAATGTCTCTCTCTCTCTCCCCCTAGAATGTGAACTCCTGAAAGATGAAGAGCATGTCTCTTCTGCATTCCTTGTACCAGGGTTCTTAGAAAATATCTGCTCAACTTGAAGTGGACCACCAGGTCCCATGAGCTACCATCATGTTTTTGTAGAAACTGTATCTACACATTGTCTAAGAACTAAGTACACGGTAGATCTGATTTATTGGTTCCATTTTTTTTGACAGGTGTTTTGCCTAATGTTTACAACCTCATGGACAAGGAATAGCAGAAAAGGTTTCACCTTGCATGCTAATTCTGACTGATGGTTACTGACTCTAGCTCTACGCTGAGGGTTCTGAGGCCACCCCTGGGCTAGATGGGAAGGTGTGCTGTGATCAGCTAATGATATCTGCCATGAGTGCAGCAAAGCCAAGTGGTCCTCTAGGTGCCACCGATTTGCCAGCTCTAGCGTAGCCTGAAGTGGAAGAAAGGGATTGGTCCCTAAAAGCCTAGGCCAAGGGGCAGAACACAGTCATGGGGTTCTGACTCTCCACCACTCCGTGCCTGTAAGTCAGAACATAGGTTCTATAACAGAGGAGCAAGTCTTTCTACTGGCAAAGATACTGCTGGTCCGTCTCAATTTCCTTCATGGCTTTGATTAATTTATCTCCATGTTCTTCCTTAGTCCCTTGGCTTTCTTCTCCCTGTGCCAATATGTGTGTGAGGCAGGAAAGTAGTGGTGGTTAGTGACTGTTGGGTGCAGAATTTAGAGAGCGACAATATGGGAGTTACCTCGGAAGTGAAGAAATGGGTCACCTACCTTCTGCTTTATTGTCATCTACCAGCGGACAGGCGGTCCTCAGGGTCACTGTGCTGAGCTCTGAGTGCCTCCCTCGTGTATCCACTGCATAGAGAGTGAACCTGTAGCACAACAAGAAAACAGAGCACAAGGCTGTGACTTTAGAAAAGGCCCTGGAAGTTCCAAAGAGGAACACAAAATCATAGCACAGGAATAATAGTTGAAAGAGCTCAGGGATGAGGGGCTTCCCTGGTGGCGCAGTGGTTGAGAATCTGCCTGCCGATGCAGGGGACACGGGTTCGAGCCCTGGTCTGGGAGGATCCCACATGCCGCGGAGCACCTAGGCCCCGTGAGCCACAACTACTGAGCCTGCGCGTCTGGAGCCTGTGCTCTGCAACAAGACAGGCCGCGATAGTGAGAGGCCCGCGCACCGCGATGAAGAGTGGCCCCCGCTCGCCGCAACTAGAGAAAGCCCTCGCACAGAAACGAAGACCCAACACAGCCAAAAATAAATAAATAAATAAACAAACTTGAAAAAAGGCCACAAGCAAAATTAAAAAAAAAAAAAAAAAAGGACTCAGGGATGCTTAGGCTGCAGGAAAATGATTTGGAAAGAAAAAAATGATAATTATTAAGCATGTATTGAACACCAACTGCCTTGCTGGGCATTTTGCACATAATCTCTTAATTAACAAGCAGCAAACCTAGAAGGCAGGGATTATTCCCACCTGCATTTCACCAAGGAGAAAACTGAGACTTAGTTGTGTACCTTTCCATGGTCTCACAGTTACTGGGGGGCAGAGCAGTCTGAATCCAGGACTTGAGAAGTAAACCCCGATGCTATCTTGTATGGCTTTATATACTCATTTATATATTCTTTCATTCATTCACTTAACAAGTTTTAGCTGAGCATTAACTGTGTGCCAGGAATTATTTTAGGTGCTAAGATTATAAAGATGAGCAAGAGAGTTAAGGTCCCTGCTTGCATAAAGCTAAACAAAAAGTAAGCAAAAAAATAGATAGTGGTGAATGATGATAGACTAAAGTGAAGGGGGATGTGGCTGCTTTTAGACAGGTGTGTCCACAAAGGCCTTCTTGTTGAGAGGTTTGATCTGAGACATGAAAATGAGAAGGAACTAGCTTATGGGAGGAAAAGCATTCCAGGCAGGAAAAGCAGTTAAGTGCAAAGGTCCTGAGGCGAGAAGGATCCAGACTGTTGGAGGAGTAGACGGTTAGTGCGGCTGTAGCAAAGAGAGATGAGTGGGAAGATGGGTGGGTGGGGACCCTGTGGGCCATGATAGAGTCTGGGAGTTATTCTAGGTACAAGGCATGTCCCCAGCTTTCAGCGTTGTTGCCTGCAGCTCCATGCTGTACTGGGGGGAATAGGCAGCCTGTGTGGTATTCGACGGAGAGAACTGGTAAACTGCAGACCTGGTGGATTCAGGTCCAATCCAGGGCACAGAATTCTTTCTAGAGTAGACACGGTTGTCTGGCCTACTTTGAGAAGGCTCTCTGACCCTTCACACCTCCAGATCTCCAAGTTCTGAAGTTTAAACAAAGTCAAAGGAGTGAGTAGACTTTCAAGAAGAGGTAATCCTTGGAGGCCAGCGACAATCTGAATAGAAGGGAGAAGGGCTAAAGCGTCTCAGCATCCTGTCCTTGTCATGCCATCCTCTTTCACCAGCGTCCAAGGGTAGAGCAGTAGCGTGGAGTGGGAATAGGGTTTTCTGGGTCAGGTAGAAGAAACTACAGTCCCAGGGGCCCTATTTCCTCTCCCCCTTCTCCAAAACCTCAACTTACCTCATGTTATAAAATGGGCATAACACTGTGACTCCAAGTTGTGGAATGATGAACCCTGACTGACTGCACATATTAGGTAGGTAATAAATATGAGCTGGTTGTCCAAATTAATTAATTTGTGCTGAGTCCTTAATATGAGTCAAGCAGGGACCTATGCAGTTTTATCTGCATTATTGCTATTAATTCCCCCAGATGATCCTACAAGATAACTGCTATTACTCTCTTTATTTTATATACGGGGCTCAGAGAGGGAAAGCAGCTTGCCCAGAACCACACAGTAATTACTGAGACTGGCAGTAAGTCTAGGTGTGTCTGACTCCAAAGCCCATGCATTTAGCCACTATCAGCTACTATCCTGACTAAAGGTCTGTGGATATCACCTCTGTACAAATACAAGTCCATTAGGTACACTTGCCAAACTCCAAGTATGTTGAAACAGTGCCATTTCACATGTTTTTCTAATCTTATGAAAACCTCCTAAAATAATCACTCTCATTATCTCCATCTTTCAGAAGAGGAAACTGAAGATCAAAAAATTAGGCAATTTGTCCAAAATCACAGTTAGACAATGAGAAAACCAAGACCTGTATCCTGGTTTGTCTCACTCTAAAACCCATACTCTGAACTCTCAGTTGCCGTTTGCCTGCTCCAGCTCCACCACCACTAGCTCAGAGGGTCCGAACCTGGAAAGCTCCGAGGGTCTCTCAGCTTTAATACCTCATGACATGATAGACCAAAGGCTGTTTTTATTAAGGCACTATAAATCAGAACTTCTTGGTACAAGGGGCACAGTAAGCAGAAGCCAGTAACTTTCTGGAGAAACTACCATTTGTCCTTTTTGTGTGAAAGTCTCCTTTTTAAGAATAACTCGATTTCTCTTTTGAAGAACTGTAAGAGGTACTCATGCCATCCCCAGAATGTATTTTTAGCTTATTCCTCGATATTGATTCTGAGTTTTGTCGTAACTCAGACGGTACCTTAGCACCATCCTGCCTTTACTGGGAAGCTGGTGTTTTGGGCGCACATCGGAATTCATCAATCAGTCATGCCAGGTCTGTGTTTCTGACGCCACGAGCCAGGCTGGCAGCAAGCCTCATTAACCACATACGCTCCACATTCTTTGCTGCTATGGGTCACTGCCACTAGGCCCATGACGGAGACACCTCCTAGCACTGCAGGAATGTAAGCACTGAGCTGTCCCACCAATATGCTGCAAAGGGAACTGGGGTGAGGGGTCAAGCAGGGAACAGGTCACCCAGAGCCCCAGAAGCAGAAGGAGCCTTGCAGACGTTCAGCATCCATTCAAACCTTGGCTCTGAGGTTCACTAGCTGTATGACCTTGGGCTGGTTGATTATCCTCTCTGATCCTAAGTCTCCCCAAATGTGAAACAAAAGAAACAAGTCCCTCTCTGAAGAATTGTCAGTCCAAGTGCAGGAGAACTAGCCCACTTCCTAAATGTAATGATAGGCACGGCTGCCATCTAATAAGTGCTCATTGGTGTTGGGTCCTTTGTATGCACTACTCCAGTTAATCTTCATAATGTATGCGTCAGGTACCATGACTGTTTGCATTTTATCAGTAAGGATGTTGGTTCCAAGGAGGTCAAGTAATTGACCTATTATTACATATTAAGTAAGTAGCAGTGGGGGACAAGAACTTAGGTCTGTCTAAATCCGAAGATTATACTCTTAACTACATTGTACTATACTATCTTGTCAAATCTCATTTCACCTTTTATTTCATCTTCGTCAGCTGGCTTGGAGTGCTGGCAAGGGTAAACAAGTGTGGGTCTAAACCTGATAGATGTGACTAAGAGGCCTAAATATGGAATATTTTGGTCCCATCTTCAGATGCAAGCCAATCTATTCATCTTCTTTCTGGAACTTTTGGGTTCGGCCTTTGGCGTGAGAACAACAGCATTGCGATGTGGGGATTATCTCTCTCCACCTGTCATATCTCAGCACTGTGAGCGGAGCTCAGTTCTAGCACTTACTACGTCCAGTATTGTCTCAGTCAAGGGAAGCAGTAGGTGACAGAGGAAGAAGTCTGGTCTTGGAGATGGCCAGGCTTGCGTTCACTTTCCATTCTATTCCCTGGCTCTGTGACCTTGGACTAGTCACTTTACCCCTCTGTGCTTATTTCACCTCTCCGCATCAAGCATCTGTGGTAGGGAGGCTGCTGTCCATTTCACAGGTCAGCGTGGATGAATGTGAAATGTAAGTGCTATACAAGGTGAGTTATGACCAGGAAGAAGGGTCGGAGGCAAGATCGTAGTCAAACTCCAGGATGTGAGAATTAGTAAGTGGCAAAGGAGGGAGGTAAGGAGAGCATTGGGTAACACTGTGCAAGCACTTACTACCCACACGACATCTAGGAAGTGGCAGAGGCAGAATCCAAACCCTAGCCTGAAGCTTGGGTACAGCTATATCCCTGGCACTCAACACAGTACTAAGCATATGACAGGCACTTTAAATATTTGAGTAAATGAATGAACTTGAGCATATCACATCGCATTTCTGAATTTCAGTTTCTGCATCAACAAGATGGGGCTAATTGTAGAGACAGTGCATGGCTGTGTCTCAAGAATTACGTAGAGTGATGCATGAGAAGTGGCTTGTAAGTTGCAAATTTTAATAAAGGCCATATAAAGAGCACTTATTTGGACAAGGGTACACATTTTTAAAATGCTTTCTTGGAGTATAAGAGAAGGAGATGCATTTCAACCGAGGGGAACATAGAAGGCTGTAGTAAATATGTGAAAGAGTCTCCAAACATGAGCAGTTAGAAAAAAATTTAAACACTGCTTTCCCACTGGCCAATTATGTTTCCAGGATGCTTCTGTAATATATTTCCTCCACCAAGAGGATCCAGGGTCACCTCTCTACTTAGCCAAGCAGCATGAAGAGCAGCATGCTGGGAAAGAAGTAGTCTTAGGTTTTCAAATTATAAAACCTGGGTAGAATCTTGCTTTCCCCAATAGCTGGCTGAGCGTTCTTGGGAAGTCACTTCACTGTCTCTGAGCCTCAGTCTCTGCACCTGTAAAACAGGGTGAAGTTAACCGTATCTCACAAGTTTGGGATCAAGGCTCAATGATATACTGATTGCAGCACTGCCTGGTTCAATCTTTGCTCCCCAAAAGGTAGCTTCTATTTGTGTTATTAGAGTAACCCAACATGTCAGTAGAGGCCCCAGGATAGACGAGTCCTCAGGCCACCCTGCCAGTGGGGGTGGAGGGGTGCCGAAAGAGGAAGATGTCAGCCTTACGGGCCTGGGTCAGAAGTCACAAGGCCATGTGCTTTCTGCCTGTCTCAGCTGTAATTGTAGAACTGTTCCAGAGACACATCTGAAAGCTGTTAGCAGGCCAGGCAGGGCTTGGAGGGGCTCTTTGAGAGGGGCAGAAAGTAGCAGCCCCTGATGTGGGGAAAGAGAAGAGGATGAGAAGAGAGAGGCAGGCTGAGAAACAGATATACGCATACACACCCACAAAACAGAGTGAAAAGGGGAAAGAGGAAGAGATTGAGAGAGGACACGGTCAGGTCTGTGTTTCTCAGAAGGGTGCCGGCTACCTCAGCTCGGTTCTCTCATCTTTACCTGCTGAGGCAGGCTGAGATCCACTGAATGTGGACTAGAACCCCTGAGCCATCCCCAAACTCTACAACCTCACTTTACAGGTGAGAAAACCAAGGCCCAGAGAGGAAACAGACTTGCACAAGGACCCGCTGCCAATAAGTTCAGAATAAGGACATTGGCTTTCCCGCCTCCTCCTCCAGCGCCCCTTCTAGACACCACCCTGCTTCTTGTGCAATTGACTGACTTAGCTCCACTTGCACCTATGGGATAAGTTAATTATAATAAGAGGAGACTCCAAGGATGAAGTGGGGGAATCCCAGGCTCAAGCCCTTGCTGCTCCTTTTTCTTTGTTTCAGGGGAAAGAACACTGGCCACGGTGGTTGAAAACTTGAGTTTGCATCCCGGCTTTTCCAGAGACTGTGGGTTGTGAGATCTCAGATGCCTACAGCTATAGGATCTTGGTGTATTGGGATTTCAATGTGTGGGGAAGTGCCTTGGGATTGACTACTCAAATGCAGAGTGTTCTTCAATGTTTCTTCACCATCTTCAGGACAAAGCACAAACTCCTTACCCCGCCCCCAGCATGACTCCTTGATGTTCCTTCATTTGACACTATCGGTTTGAGACTCTGTCACCGAGTCTCAAACTCTGGCCACAGATCCAGCCTTGTTTAACAGTCTCTGCTTCCTACTCTGTTTCATAGTAGAACCACATCCAACTGCTAATGGCTCCCACCTCTTTGCCTTCACACTTGCTGCACCCTCCATCTGGGTCACCCGACCCCTTCTCCACTTGACCCTCTCCACCTTGTCCTCGGAGCATCAATCAAACCTCATCTCCTCTGGGGAAGCCATTCTCCCTGCACGTTGCCCTGTCACGGCACATGTGGCATGGCTAGGTCAGTGCCCAGACACTTCTCTCGTGCCCCCACGAGCATGTGAGTGTCTTCAGGACTGGACTATGGCTCTGCCCATCTCTGTCCACCTACATCTGATGCTCAGACACCTAAAGCACGTGGTGCTCAGCAAATACTTTCCAGAATGAATGACAGACTGAATGAATGACTCAATCAACTATAAGGTAGTAGTTCCCTGGTCTAGAAATCAGTTTCCCCATCTGTAAAATGAACAAAAGGTGATTAGATTAAAAGGCCATTAAAGGAGATAGAATAACAGAGTGGCCCAACGCATGGCTTTGGAATCAGGCAATTTGGTTTTAAATTCTGGCCCTCCATTTATTGGCTGTGTGAGGCCTTGCCTCAGTAAACTCACCTGTAAAATAGGAATCGTAATATTAAAACCCACTACATAGGGCAGCTGTTAGAATGAGATATGGCAGGAGACTGCTCACTATTGACGCCTGGCATGTTAGCAGTCAACGAGAGACA
Organism: Monodon monoceros; assembly: GCF_005190385.1. NCBI lineage: Eukaryota > Metazoa > Chordata > Mammalia > Artiodactyla > Monodontidae > Monodon > Monodon monoceros. The sequence goes on from NW_021703782.1 coordinate 95,734,577, forward strand.
GCTGTGGGTATCATTACCAATATTATTATTACTATTATTATTGTTAGGCCACAGCCCAAGGCTCTGACACCCTCCCCCCACACCCAGAGTAAGTTGTCCTAGTGGAGATTAGAGGAAGGGAGGTGGAAAGGAAGCTGTTGTTGGTCCCATCCAAGACCCCCGGAACCCCGTCACAGCAGGGGTGAGAGAATGAAACCAAGACATTAATTGGCGGTGAGAGCTTCTCATGGATCTGACAGGGGGTAAGAGCAGGGACAGGGGCTCAGAGGCCCACGTCAGAACTAGGTCCCCGAGAGGACGGGAAAATGCGTTTGAAGTCTCCAGGCCAACGCCTGCTCTTCCCCAGCCGCCGCGTGATTTAGGCATTCTGGGGAGGCAAAAGTCTCCTCTCTGATTTGAAGGGAAACAGATGTTTCCAGGCCAGAGGCCCTGGTCTTGTAAAATGCTCCTTCCCCCACACAGCTTTGGCAAACAACTTCCCGTTAGTTCATCCCCCCACAACCCCCCTCCACCAACTACCATCACTCCCCTCCCTGCCATTCCCAGCACAATGTGGAAGGCAGGGGTGGTGGGAAAAACAATGAGTCCCGGCTCCAGCTCGGGGTCTGTGCAGTCAGATGGCCAGGGACACCTAACTGCCCTTTTCTGGGTCTCAGTCTCTCGTCTCTGCAAGGAGGGAACTAAACCAAGATGATCAGCGCTGAGGGATGGGCTAGATCTGATCTTCTAGGGGCTGAGGATGTTTGCCCCTGAAAGAGTTGGTATGATCCATTCCAGATCTTTCTCCATTGGAGTCTATGGCAAAGAGCACAGACTTGCATTATCAGGCTCTGGGTTTGAGTTTGAACTCCGTCAGCTACTGGGCAAGAGCAACTGAACCACTGGGCCTTGGTTTCCTTATCTGTAAAATGGGGACCAAGGATCCTTCTCACAGGGTTGTGAGAACTAAATCAAAATTCAATCCCCCCACTCAAATTAAAATGAATGAAATTGAGCACCGTACCTCTTTCCTTGGTCTACCCATGGTGCTCAGAACAGTCTGAACCCAGAGTAGGTATGCAATAATGTTTGTAACTGATTCTTGGCAGGAAGATCTGCTAGACACCTGACATTCCCAAGACTCAGGTTCTTAACCCAGTTCTGCTTGAATAGTAGAAAGAGAATTCTCATTTTCCTGATCACAAAGAAGCAGGATAGGTCATGATTAGAACAGACTTCGGAGCTTGACTACCTGAGCTCAAATGTTGGTTCTACACCGTACTATCTTTATGACCTTGGGTAAGTTAGTTAACCTCTCTGTTCTTCAGTGATCTTGTCGTTAAAGCGTGGATGATAATATCACCCCCTTCAAAGGGATGCTGGAGGAATAAAGAGCTCAAAAGAGCGCCTGGCACACGGTAAGTGCTAAATAAGCTTTCACCATTTTTCAATGTGTGTGTTTAAATTATGAATCTCTTCTATAATGATTTTAAAATGAGGCCCCACTCCCACCCCAATTCTTTGACATTGTTCCCATTGAGAGGCAGGAGCCTATGTCCCTTCACCTTGAATGAGGCAGGTTCATGAGTGCTTTTAGTAATAGAGCACAGCGGAAGGGACACTGTGTAACTTGTGAATCTGGGTCATAAAGGGCTATACAACGTCCACCTTGCTCATTGAAACATTCTTGCTTGGAGCCCTGAGCCTCCATGCAGGACATCCAACTACCCTGGTGTGAGGAAGCCATGCCATGCAGAGAGGCTATGTCAGGCACCTCAGCAGCACGATGTTCAGGTCATTCCAGCCAATCCCCAGAAAGATGCACAAAGGAGCCTTCAAGCAGTTGAGTCACCTCCAGCCTTTGAACCCTTGCAGCTGAGGCTCCAGACTTAAAGGGGCAAAGGCAGCCCAACCTGCTGTGCCCTGTCTGAATGCACGATCCACAGAATCCATTAGCATAATCGAATGGTTGTTTTAAGCCACTAAATTCTGGGGTCATTTGTTATGTCATCAGCAGTCACTAGAACAATTTCCCAGCATCTAGGTCAGGAGTCAGCAAACTATGGTGCATAGCCAAAACTGGTCTGCTGCCTGTTTTTGTAAATAAAGCTTTAATGGAACGTAGCCACTCTTGTTTTCTTAAAATCTATTTTCTGTGGATGCTTTCACACTACAGTGATGGAACTGAGTGACTGCAACAGAGAATATATGGCCCACAAAGCCTGAAATATTTACTATCTGGACCTCTAGAGAAAAGTTTGCTAACCTCTGAATTAGAGCTTTGACAGTACTTAACATTAAAATCATTTGCTTACATTATTTCATTTGATCCCATTTGATCTGTAAAATGCTCATTCCCATTTTACAGATAGGCACAATGAGTTCAGGTGACTTGTCCAAAGTCACACAGCTATTCTGACCCCAGATCTTCAGCAGCCTGCTGAAGATCTGGACTCCAGTTTCACCCACTGAATGGGCAGTGTGACCTTGGAGCATGCCCTGCCCTCAGGTTCCCAGCCCATGAAATGAGGGCATTGGGCAAGATGGTATGGACTGGCTGTCAGAATTCAGATGTCCAAAGTTTCCCCCAGCTGGGTGCTTTCCACCAGGCAAAATATCTCTATTAGTCCAGGTATATCAAAGTAGGACTTGAGAATGATTAGCCAGGGGCTGTACGGATACCACATGCAGCCCACCTACACTCCCCAACACCAAAACCCAACCTTCTTATCTCCTAACTCGGGCTGACAACCCATGCTTTCTGCCAACATAAATATTTAATTCCAATGCCTGGCACAGAGAAACTGTCATGGTATTAAGGACTCTAGCCCAGGTTTCTACTTTCAAAACAACCTAGTCTGAGCTGTGATTGGGAGGCCCTGCTTGGGACAAAGGTGAGGCAGTCTGCGGTTGGACTCCAAACATCAGCTCTCTACACTTGCACTCTTTTCAATCCCTCCAGCTCCATGAGAGAAAGGGGAAAGAATCAGGGGAAAGGGAAGCCAGCAGAGAGAGCTCTGGGGGAAGGCCAAGTTCGGAAACCAGTGTGGGCCTAAGCTCAGGCAGAAGCAACAAAAATCTAGAATCAGTGCTAGACGTGCGCTGCTCTGACTGCCAAGACCCCCCAAACTCACTGGGTTATGAGCATTACCCTAAAACCCACAGCGCCAAGAATACCAGAACTCAGAAACAAATGCTTCGTGTACTGACACTTAAAATGAAATAGATATGAACTGATTTACAATTAAAACATGTCGAGTGTATCTCCAATAACCCACTGAGGGACGAGTGACTATCAAAGCAGCTCCACTGTGTGTGTGCCTGCCACTGGTGGAACACCGGATAGACACCTGGCACTGTGCCAAGCAGGGGAGGAGCCACTCATGGATAAGAAGAGTGTGGCCCCTGCTTTCAAGGAGATCACAGGAGAGCAGGGAGATGGTCAAGTGGAGAAGAAATGGGACGCAGTGCTATGGCACTTCAATAAAAATTTATTCTTGCCCCTACGTTTGCTTCAGGTGTGTCCCTTCTCCCTTCTTTAAACAGTGAACTAAGCCTTGGAAATGCATTCAAGGGCTACCCGAATCCTCTGTCAGCTGCAACCTACAGCGAATGTCAACCGTCTATAAGAATCTCATTTTCTCCTACAAAACAACATGGTGGACAATCCTTACCTTCCCCACTCAGAAAGCCTTAGAGGCGTGACTATGCCAGTGGATTTTAATACACAAGTACTATGCACATGGCCTGTCCAAACTCATTCATTCACCTATCAGGTATAACTTGACCTCTCCTGAAAGAAAAATTCTGGTCCACACTTGACTTGGCTTTAGCAGCAGTTCCTGCCTTACGCCTTCCTTTTCTTCTTCTCTGTCCCTTCCCCTTCTCACCCCCTCTCTTTTCCTACTTCTCTTTTTTGCAGGGGGTGGACAACATGATAACACATAGTTGGACTGACCATAGCTCTTAGTTGGAGGATGTTCATCTTTTAATAGGTTGCTTTAAGGTAAAGCAGACACAGTCTAAATTTATGGTTCCAAGTGAAGGAATGAATTATGCATGGAATGCCCAATTCCACTTCAACTTGTATTCCTGGGATCTTTAAAGCAAATTGTGGCCTTTTTCTTATATCTTTATTGCATACTGGACAGCCTCTCTGAAACCCAGATAAAAACAATAATTTTTAAATGACTTCCATTATAGAACTTTTTACAGGAAAGCATAACTTGGAAATATGTTGATCTGAGAGACAGAGGACATGAATTGTAGGTTTAACCTTGTCAACTAGCTATGTGGCTTTGGTCACATGATTTGACTTCTCTGTGCCCCAGGTACCTATTGATAACTCCACAGGGAGGCTGTGAGGACCAAGCAGTCAGTATGGATGCAAAAGTGCCTTAGAGATTCTGCACACATTTCTTGGGCACCTGCTCTGTATTAAACACAAAGCTGGGAACTTTTATACAGTTGTCTTCTGTTCTCTTTACAACTGTCTAAGGGATATGTATTATTAAGTTCATATTTACAAGGAGGCAAGTGAACCATGGAAATTTGAATTGCCTTTCCCAAGGCTGTGCAGATAGCAGTTCAGCCAGGCCCCAGTGGAGGTCTCCTAACTCAAAGTCCAGTGCTGTTTCCAAATAGAATTGTTAGGTATTCATTGGTCCCAACTTGGTCTTGAGTCACAGTTCAGAGGAGGTTAGAGTTTATTAGGAGGACGAACTCCATGTTCCCAACTTTTGACAAGGAAGAGATCTTAGTACAGGAACACCATCGCCGTCACACCCTTTCAACACTGACATTGCTCCTCTTTCCACATCTGACCCTAGAGTCCTTCTCTTCTTCTGTGGTGCCTTTTGAGATTGCATTTTGCCAAAGCCAAGTGCAGAGGAAAGGAGGCCAAGTAGAGGTCACCAGCTTGGATTTACCTTTGGACACTGAGTTAGGGAACACTATAGGCAGGATGGTCCTTATCTACTTTCGGCTGAACTCAGTCTCCACCACATGTGTGAGCTTTGCTTCCCCATGGGTGGACGGATGGATGGATGGGGGGAGAAGACGCCAACCCCTGTGCTTGGAGTCTGAAGGACTGAATTTGATCATGGCTCTATTTCCTGTTCCTGTCATCTCTGAGAGCCTCAGTTTCCATACCTGTAAATTGGAGTCAATAATATCTGCCTGACAAGATCGCTGTAAGAATGAAATAACATGGGAAACACCTAAAACAGTGCTTGGTAAGGTAAATGTTATCTTGCTTGCCTTGCTTATTCATGATACTCAAGTGAGATAAAGTGGGCGTATTGCTTTTTTGAAAACCAACCCCCTGGGCAAAGAAAATCACCCTGGAGGGTGTTGTAAGCAATAATACCACTGCTTTTCATAAGGTTTGGTTAGAGCTCTAGCTCAGCCGCTGGGTGTGTAGCTAAGTCATACTATGTCTCTGAGCCTGTTTCCTCATCAGTTACATAGTGACAACAATACCTGCTTTCAATAGCAGTAGGAGAATTAGAGACAGTGCATATAGGGAGCTACTGGCTGAACTTTGGTCTGAACGTTGGGCTGCTCCAACTTTGTCCTGATCAACACTATGACCTTGGGTGAAGTCCTTCCCCGTGGACTTTGCTTTCCTTTCCTATGAAACAATGGGCCACCAGATGTCTTCACTGGTGAAGTCTACCAAATGTTAACGCCAATTAACACCAATCCTTCACAAACTCTTCCAAAAGAAATATAAGTAGAGGTAACACTACCAGCTACCTGTGTGAAGCCAGTATTACTCTGATACCGAAAACAGACAAAGACATCACAAGGAAAACACACGCGCACAGACATGCACAGAGTCCAATATCCCTTATAAATATAGACACGACAAAATACTAACCAAGTATAGTAACATATATAAAAGGGACTATATACCATGACCAAATGGGATTTATCCCATGAAAAGAAGATTGATTCAGCATATGAAAATCAACCAATATAAATATATCACATTAACAGAATAAAAGACAAAAATTACATGATCATCTCAATAGGCAGAGAAAAAAGCTTTCACAAAACCCAATACCCTTCCATGATAAAAACACTCAGCAAACTATGAATAGAAGGGAACTTCCCCAATCTGATAAAGGATATCTGTAGAAAACCCACAGTTAACATCATACTTAATGGTAAAGACTGAAAGCTTTCCTCCTAAGGTCAGGAACAAGACAAGGATGTCCACTTTCACTATTTCTATTCAACATTGTTCTGAAGGTGCTATTCTAACAGGGCAGTTAGAACAAAAAAGAAAATAAGTCATCCAGATAACAAAGGAAAATGTAACACCTATCTCTTTTGCAGATGACATGATCTTATATATAGAAAAGCAAAGGAATCTACACACACACAGACACACACACACACAGACCTAAAAGAAAAGTTCAGTTAAGGTTACAGGTTAAAAGATTAATATAAAGAAATCAATTGTATCCTATACACTAGCAATGAATGATCAGAAAATAAAATTAGGAAACAGTTCCATTTACAGTACTGTCAAACAGAATAAGACATTTGGGGATAAATTTAACGAAGGAGTATAAGACATACACACTGAGAACTATAAAACATCATTGAAATAAATTAAAGAAGACCTAAATAAATGGAAAGATATCTTGTGTTCATGGATGGGAAGACTTAACATTGTTAAGGTGAAAATATTTCCGAATTTATCTATAGATTCAACACAATCCCTATAAAAATCCCAGCTGATTTTTTTTTTTTTTTTTGCAGAAATTGACAAACTACTCCTAAAATTCATATGGGAATACAAGGTACCCAGTATAGCCAAATAATCTTGAAAAAGAGGACAAACTTGGAAGACTCACACATCCTGACTTCAAAATTTACTACAAAATTACAGTAATCTAGACTGTCTACTACTAGTATAAGGATAGATATCGATCAATGGAATAAAATTGAGAGTCTAGAAATAAACTAATATGGTCATTTGATTTTCAACAAGAGTGCCAAGACAATTCAATGGGGAAAGAATGGTCTCTTTAATAATAGTTTCTTCAGCAAATTATGTTGGAACAATCAGATAGCCACACGCAAGTGAATGAAATTGGACCCTATTCTTACACCACATAAAAAAAAATAATTCAAAATGGCTCAAAGACCTAAATGTAAAAGCAAAAACTATAAAACTCTTAGGAACAAACATAGGAGTAAATCTTCATGAACTTGGATTAGGCAATGATTTTTAGATATGACACCTGAAGCACAACCAAAGAAAACAATAGATTGTTAGACTTCACCAGAAAAAAAAAACAGAAAAAACTTTTGTGTTTTAAAGGACACTACCAAGAAAGTGAAAAGACAACCAAAATAATAGGAGAAAATATTTATAAATCATCTATCTGATACAGGTCTAATATTCAGAATATATAAATAAGTCTTACAACTCAATAATTTAAAAATGGGCAAAGGATTTGAATAGACATTGCTCCAGAAAAGATATACAAATGGCCAATAAGCACATGGAGATAGGCTCAACGTCATTAGTCATTTAGGGAATGCAAATCAAAACTCTAATGAGACATCTCCTCCTATCCATTAAGATGGCTATGATAAAAACGACAAAAATAACAAGTGTTGGCAAGGATGGAAGAAATTGCAACCCTCACATATTACTGATGGGCATGTAAAAATGGTGCAGCCATATTGGAAGAGAGTTTGGCAATCCCTCTCAAAGCTATCCAGAGTTACCATATGACCCAGCAATTATATTCCTAGGCATATACTCAAGAGAACTGAAAACATATGTCTGCAGAGAAACTTGTACACCAATTTTCAGAGCGGTATTATTCTTAATTGCCGAAAAGTGGAAAGCAATTCAAATAACCATCAACTGATGAATGGGTAAACAAAATGTTGTATATCCATACAATTGAATATTATCCAACCATAAAAAGGAATAAAGCCCTTATTCACACTACAATATCACTGAAAGTTGAAAACATTATGATAAGTGAAAGAATCCAGCCTGAAAAGGCCACACATTGTATGATTCCATTTATATGAAATGTCCACAACAGGCAAATTCCTACAGACAGAAAGTAGATTAGTGGCTGCCAGGGCTGGGAGGAGGGGGCAATGGGAGTGACTGTTAATGGGTATTGAGTTTCTTTTTGAGATGATTAAAATATCCTGGAATTATTGTGGTGGATGAACACGTTTGTGAATATCCTAAAATCTACTGAATTATATACTTTAAAAGGGTAAAGTTCATGGTATGTGGATTAGAACTGGGGTAAAAAAAACAAAAAAAAACAAACCAAAAAAACGCTATAAAAAAAAACAAACAAAACCAGTGGTGTCAATCTAGAAGTATCCTGCCTCCAAATGGTGGCCATGGCAGGCATTTGGGGCCTGGGTCTCTTATATGTGCAGCTTTCTGAGGTCTGAATTTGAGCAAGCCCTCCAGCCCCAGCCCCTGTCCCAGAGTTTCTTAAAGGGGAAACAGGACCTTCAATGGAAGCTTAAGTGGGTAGTTATGGCTTTGGTTTATCTGTGAAGGTAGGAGCCTGCGGACTGCAGCAGAATTGTTCAAAACCTCAGTATGATGCCGAGGTCAGAGGCATAGACTTGGAAGTAGGGAAAGTTCTGTGTTTAAATATCCTCTCTGTTGCTCACAGGCTATGTGACACTGGGTAAGTACTTTACTTCCTCACCTTCATTTTCTTGTCAATAAAACAAACACATTTCCACCTGTCTCACAGGATTGTTAGGAGGAGTCCTCAGAGTAGATAAGATGCCCTTAGCCAAATTCTCCATCCATAGTTAGAATTAGCATTTTTAATAATCCTCAGCTGCATTTCCTATTTCTTTGATAAACAAAAATAAACAACTGTTCTCAATCCAGTGGGGCTTCACCTCGAACCTTTGGCGTACTCCCAGCAATGCACGCTGGCTCCTCTCTCTGCCTGGGATTCTCTCTCCCCACTTCCTTCCCTCACCTCCTTCAAGCTTTGTGCCAATGTTTCCTTTTCGATGAGGTTCCCTTTTAAATTTCAACTCCATCCCAACTGCTGCACCTAGAAGCCTATTAGAATATCATTCACTTAGCTCCCTGTTCTTCTTCATAATATTTGTGATCTTCTAATACATAATTTCCTTGTTTGTTACATTTACTGATTTTGTTTGTCACTCCCACTTGAATATCAAATTCACAAAAACAAGGATATAATGTGTTCTATTCACTGAGCTATCCCCAGTGCCAAAAACTGTGCTAGATCACATGGTAGACCTCCAATAAATGTTTATTAAATAAATGTATATACATAAATGTGTATGTGTGTGTGTGTGTGTGTGTGGACTGGGGCGTAGAATGTGAGAAATCACATTTGCATTGCTCAGGGCAAAGGTGGATCCTTTTCTTCCCCACATTCAGCTCTTGGAAAGCTGGGGAAAGGATGAGGTGCAGAGAGAGGAGGAGAAGGTATTATGGTTTTGCAAGCTCAAAGACGCAGGAAGGCTACTCCCTCTGTGGCTGCTGTAACACTTGTTTGCTCACATCACAGTATTTCTAGAAACCTATGTGCACCCAAGAGCCTTGAGAGCAGCAGGTGCAGCCCAGCAATCCTATGTGCCAGTGGCTACTATGTGAGATGAGATTAAAAAGAAATACTATAAAACACAGTCTTTGCCCTTCAAGGGGCTCCCGATATACTCGACTAGACGATATATATATACACGCATACACACACACACACAATCTCACACATACATATTGTCCTTGCCAATCATTGGCTATACGTTATCTAATTTACTCCTTACAACAATCTTAAGTACTAGATCATATTATCTATATTTAACTATATTTTCAGATGAAGAAGCAGAGTCTCAGAGAATGAAATGAGGTTCCTGAATCCCATGGGTAGCCAGTTTCAGAGCAGGGTGCCATCCCAGAGGCTACCTGACCCCAAATCTGTGGTCTTTGTGTTACACAGCGCCCCACCATGAACTAACAGCACTTTAGACCTAATCCAAAAGGTACTCACCCTCCTCCTCGAACAGATAAGACATGTCCACAGGCGCCAGTGGTGAACAGGACAGGACAGAAAGTCAAGCACTGGTAAAACTACTCAGAGAGGTGAAAAGGGGTTGACAAAGCCTTTCCTTAGGCAAGAGTTATAAGCTGTTAGCTTCACCGATTTAGGAAGGCCAAAGCAGTAGAGGGTAAAGGTGGGTGGCGCAAACAGTATGACTTAAAGATCAACTATCTAAGCCCAAATGCTGGTAAAAAGGTTAAAGATGATGAAAACACCCTAGACTTGGACTTGTGATATCTCAGAATTCTCAACAGAGGTGGGAACTGTGGAGGGGCTGGAAGCAGCTGCCCAGAAAGCTTGAAGGAAGCCTTGCCTATGTCAGCCCTAGGTTCCTCAAGAGAACTCAAAAGCTTTCTTATAAGCTGAACAATTGTTAGCACCAGGGTAGCACCTTATCAAGTAGTTCATTTAAACCCTTTGTTTAAGGCTCAGAGAGGGCAATCAACTTGTCCTAGGTCACATAGTAAGTTCAAAGCAAATCCAGGATTTGAACCCAGGTCCCCTGCCTCCAAGGCAGGATGCTGTACAGGCACTTAGCAATGGTAAAGCAGATTCACAGTGAGGACTAAGAACAGTGCTGACAGCGGGGTGCCATTCCCCAAAGGTACCACCCTGCCTCTACCCCACTGAGCCTGAGCTGTCAGTGAGGTCCCCAGACAGCCTTTACACTGGGCAGTTGTTGCTGTTTTGATTTTCTTTTTTCCTCCTCTCACTCCTTTGATGATTGCTCTCTGGGCCACACGCCCTGTTCTTTGCTTGCCAGTAGGGCCCAACTTCTTTCCATCAGCCATAAGCAGACTGGGGGCTCAGGGCCCTGTAGTGACGCGGCAGAGTACCGGATTCAAACCCAGGTCTGTCTTTCTCCGCCACCAGGGCCACATACCCCCCAGTATGCTGCCCCTCTTCGCTCCAGCCAGCAGGTCTGATCCCTGCTGTGAACTCAGGCAACCCCACATAGCCTTCGTCTAATATCTCAGAGCCCCAACTCAGAGCCCCATCCGGCTCCCTTTGCCCCATGAAGATAAGCCTCTCTGGTCCATTGGACATGACGGCCTTGGAAACCTTGAGCCACCAGAATAAGGGAACAGGCTGGCTGGGCACGGTTGGGGCATCCGGCCCTGATAAGACCTCGCCACGGCTGGACAAGCTCTCAGAGACGTAAGCCTTTGCGTAAGCACGAGATTAGAAGAATACATTATTAACATATTTATTTATTTTCTTACAGGTATTGACATAAAAAGGGGGGAAAAAAAAGGTTCCCAGGAGAGATAAGACACAGTGGGACTTTCTGTGACTATGGTTGTTACAGAAATGAAATTAAGATTCATAATAAGTAATAACAAAAGCTGCAAAGTGTCAGTTGGAGGCAGCTGCAGTTTTAATTTGCTAACATATGAGACTAGGAATGATGGTGGAAATTAAAAACCGAAAGAAGAAGCAAACAAATAAACAAACATAAACTCACTCTATTCTTCGGACTAGACTGATACAAATTTAGGACGGTGGTTACAGCTTAGCAGGGAAGGAGGGAACAGAGTAAGACTGGTGACGAGGAGGCAAAATAATCTTCAAGTTTATCTTTAATTTTAATTTCTTTCAGGAGAAAAGAGCTCTGAAGCAAATGTGACAGAGTCCTGACATGTATTAATCCTGCATGGTGGGCACATGGGGGCTTATTGTACTGTCTCCATACTCTCTGCATTTTATTTTCATTTTCATGATTAAAGCGAACAAATGAATGCATTCCTGACACCTATCAATTTACACTTTGCAAAGCTTATTACACAAATAACCTTGAAAGCAAGACAAAGCAGGGTTTATTGCCTGCGTTTTACGTTCAGAGAATTTGATGTTTTCCGGGAGGGTGAGGAGGGGGCTTTTCAATCAAGGACAGACACAGAGTGGCAGAGTGATAGAGCTGGCACTTAATCAACTGCTGGGTGAGGGCTGCTGCATTCACCTTGACTTTGAAGACAAAACTGTTCTGTCTTGCAGAAAAAACTCTGAGGTTTGGATTGGTCCAAGGACTAAGACAGTACCAAGACACTTCTGATCTCCAGCTTCTCGGCCAGCCTACGTACCTTCATGTCACTATGCTCTCTAACAATGAGCCCTGATGTCATTGGCTCAGCAAATGTTTTCTGAAGCCTGGATGTGAGGCTGGGGCTTCTAGGCAGTTCTCTACAGCACCCTGCTTCACATTCACACCAGGCCATTCTCCAGGGACTCTCCTCGCCTAGTACCGTTCGTCAGTTTTGTTGCTGCACCTGAGTGGGGTCTGCCACCTCCATCTCTGTCCTCCCAGAAGGAAAACCCACCTCAGAATGCAGCCAACACACAGGAAAGTTGGCGCAGAGATACAAAGTCCATATCACATCACCTGAACTCCCGGATGTCTCTGGGGCTGCAGCCAGCACACCTGTTGAACTTCCCAGTTGATATAAGTGGATAAATTCCATTTTTTCATAAGCAATTTTGATTTGAGTTTCTGTTACTTGTATCCAAGGGTTCAGACTCTTACATACTGTTCTGAGATATCTTTTAGAAAGTTATTGTGAAGATTAAACATGCTAATGCTGTTTAATCACACACTTAACATAATATCTGATGCATTTCTACATGCTCAAGCAGCGGCTGGGGAGACAGCCGTCATCGTTAATAGGACTGTAGTGGATTCTTGTCCCAGAAGGAGGACTGTCCATGTGCTCAGCTCCGCAGCTCAGCTTAGTGACCAGCAAATAAAACCTCTATCACTGCCTGGTCATGCGACTTTGGTCAGATCTCTCTCTACTGGGCTCAGAACCACTTTTGCAGGCTCTGGGAAAGACCCACACCTCTTCAGATGGGACTAATTGCTTTTTCCTCTGAGTGTCTTAGTCTTACTACCTAGGACATGAAACCGTGGAAGCACTGTCTTCATCTATCCTTTACTTGCTGTCATCCCCCTGGCATGTGAGCTCTCTGGGGGAAAGAAACCATATCTCATTCTCCTTTTCACCCCATCAGCCTCTCACATGGTAATGGCACCTCTAAATCATTTCTTGCTGTTTCAGAAGCAGACGAGAGTCAAGTACTCTTAAAAATCAGACATAGAATAATGGGGACTGTTGCCAACTCACATAGGCTTACTTAGCTTGCTTATTTTTTATCTTCCAGAGGACAGTCATAGTTCATAGTAGGTGCTTAGAAAATGCTTTCTAAAAAGAAAAAAAAAGAAAAGAAAGAAAGAAAGAAAATGCTTTCTATCTTGGGCTAGCCCAAAAAGCAAGGGACTGAAGTTGAGTCCTTACCAATAAGCCTCAGGCAGGATAAACTGGTGCATGCTGATGGCCCACTACTCACCCTCTCTCATCCTGTTCATCAGAGACTGTAGATTTCAACCACCCTTCTTTCTTCCAATTCTGGTCTATACCAGACCTCACTGCTTCTCCCCCAGGCCTTGGGAACACCTTCCTTATTCGTTTCCAACAGTTCTTTCCCACCTCCACCCTACTGCCAGTATATTAGCCAGAGTGCTCTTCCTAAAATGCAAATCTGACAATGTCTTCTGAGCAGCTTAAAACCCTTAACGGTTCCCCTTCCCCTCAAGATAAAGTCTATACTCCTTAGCCTGGAGATACCGTCCCTTTATGATTTGAGTCTTATCAACCTCTTCAACTTCATCACCCAGATTTGCCCCATTGCCTCATGGTGACTTGAGCAGGGTTTGTAAATTGCTAAGTTGCTTTGTTCTTCAGTAACTTTGTACATATGATTTCCTCTCCCTGGAAAACCATTGTCCCTTCTATCTTCACCTTACTGATCCTGTTCATCCTTTAACACTCAACTAAAATGTCACTCTTTCTGGCCAACTTTCACTGGAATAGGAGGCATTCTCCCCTCTGAGCTCTCATACCATGGGCCACATTTTATCGGGAGCTCTAAGGTGGCAGGGACGATTGTGTTCATCTCTGGGTCTTCGGGATATAGTACACAGCCCTACAGAGAAGCAGATACTCTGAAACAAATGGAATGAATGAACACCAATGCTGATAGGGAGGATGCTACATTTGAATGTGCCCATCGAGAGTAAGTGTACATCGTCTAAGAAAGGATACAGGAGGTCATTCCTGGCTGTCAAAAACTTCCTTGTCCTCCATCTTTTTTCCATAGGTCATCATTTGCATGATGTTGTAGAACCACTTCACCAGTTTTAATTGGCTTGTGGTATGGTAGGCTCCTCCCAGTGGAACAGGGAGCTCTTTAGGGCTGACACTATGTCTCATTCCTCTATGTGTCCCTTATACGGCTTCACAGAAGGGAATACGGTGCAGAGGTTCAGAGCATGGGCTCTGAGGTCAGAAAAGACCTGCTTTCAAATACTGGTTTTGCCATTTACTCTCTCAGTGACTTTGCCCAATTTATCGAACCTCTGTGAGCCTTTATTTCTTTATCTCTAAAGTGAGGGGAAAAAAGTGTCTGTCTCTTAAGATTATAGCTATGATTAAATGTAATATTACATGTATTCAATTTTTTATCCAATAACCATTTACTGAGTGCCTTCTGCATGTGTGCATTTGAGTATATGGAGACAAACAAAACAGACACCGTCTTTACCTCCATAGACTGCCAAGTCTAGTACGGGACAGACGTTAACACACATGAATGCATGTCATTGCAAAGTTTAATAATTGCAACAAAGGAAAGGGATAGGGAACCTAGCTGAGATTACAGGTTCTTGGGATGCCATTCTGAGGAAGCAACATTTAGGCTGAGAACTGAATAAGAGGTGTAGCATGTACCCAGGCCCTGTGATGGGTGAGAGCGCAAGATCTGGTGTGCACCAGCTCATTAAATGCTAATGTGACTTCTGGGGAGGCTGGGTTACTTAATGGTTAGGAACTTGGGCTCTGGAGCCAACCTGACTGAATTTAAATCCTGGCTGTGCTACTGACTAGTGCATGACTTTAGCAAATTTCTTAACTTTTCTGGGCTTTGGTCTTCTCATCTCTAAGAATGGGAATAACAAAATACTGGCCTCATTGGATTATTGAGAGGATTGGATAAGTTAATTTGTGTAAAGCATTTAGAACAGTGCCTGACATATTGAAGGCACTCTAAGTAATAACCATGTGTTTCATTGATTTGTTCATTTTTCCACTGAAGTATTTATATGGATAGTATCATGAAGGAGGAGGCAAAAGTCTTGCCTGAACAAGACATAATGAGGCTAGGAACTGAGAAAAATAATGGGAAATAATGGGAGGCTGTCTAATAAAATACCAGGAACTCAATTTGCTTCTCTATAAATGGTATAATCCTTGCCTCTAGAGTCAGCACATGTCATGGTGCCAATGGCACTCCTGAGACAACTCCAAAGGACTTCCTTTGGCCAGCCATTGGTTGTCTGGATTTGGACAAGGTTACTGGGAGTCCTGGGAGAAAGTATAACTCCATGACATCGTATTATTTTAAAAATTAACAGGATTATAGCAAGAACAAACAAAAAACTCCAGGGATTACCACTGCTTTTTTTTAAAGATGCTTCTGTGGATTTAATATCCATCTCTAGAAGCCAGCAAAATTGTTGTTTATTTATCCTGTAGCTTCTGAGTGTCTTCCTTGCCCCTATGTGCTCTCTCTCCCTCTCCTCTCCCTGTTACAGGCCATGGATAGGATTAAGAAAGATCTATTTATGGTCTTCAGTTACTATACTATACATGTTGAAGGAGAGACTTCTGGGGGCAGGCCTGTGATAAGGGTGAGAGGAGCTGGATACAGTTTTGGGAGTCAGGCAGGCAGTTCACCCACCCATCAACCTCTCCACAAGTGAGGCAGCTCCCTGGGCCTTCCTTGCCTGTTTGAGTCTGTGAATGTTTCCCAGAAAGAAATAGTAACTTCTCCTTTTTCTGGCAGGGGCGCCTGATGAAAATCCCTGAAAACAGGGCCTCTCCCTCCCCTTCATGCTGGCCTCACACATGCTAATGCAAATGAGTCCTGACCCAGCCAGGGGTCTGCGGGAAGGCGGCCAGGAGCTTTAGAACAAACATGCAAAGAATGTTATTTCATTTCTGGCATCCTGGGGAAAGAGGGACAGTGAGAGGGAAGTTGGGCAGTAAGGGGGTGGAGTGAGAGAGAGAATGAATATGAATGCTCACCACAACAGGACTAAAGCAGATGGAAAGAATGGGAGGAAATTGATAGGAATAAAGGGCCTACTAGGTGCCCAAATCTGACATATAGAATACATATATTTTCAATTCCACATGCACATTTTGAAGTCGAATATATTATTACCGCTTTTTGGATGCAGGTAAAGGCTTGGTCTCAAAACTTAGGCATTTCTTCGTAGGCTACCGAACTACAAAATGGTAGAGTCAGGATTTGAACCCAGATTTTAAACTTTCAAATCCTGTGCCAAGTCTTCTCAGTGAGGCTTATGTCATTTGATAGATTCCCAAAGAAAACTGTGAACACAACAGTCTCACATCCTAGGACTCTCTTCATCCACTTACTCCTCTCATCCCTCTCTGCCGCCATCCTAATTCTAGATTCAGTATCTCTTACCACGGCCCCTAACTCTCCCTGCTCTAACCCACACTCCACAGATATCGTTCTAAAACCCAAATGTGGCCTCCTCACTGCTACTCAAAACGAATCAATGGTTCTTTCGTCTGCATTAACAAGGCCCTGTAAGTCCTGCCTCTCCAAGCTTTTATACTATGTATCTCAACTATCCTGAACTTTCTGCTGTTCTCTCATGTGCCCCTTTAATTCCCCACCTCCTTGTCTTTATTTCAGCTGTTCCCTCTGCTGGTGATGCAATAATGGCCCTAAATCTAAATGGTCAATGCTATCCGCTCTTCCAGACCCAGCTCAACACTATCCGGTCTTGCAGGCCCCCAAGGTCCACTGACTATTAGAGACCACAGCCTCCTCAGAACGCCCATGCTTTATTATGAGGCAAATCACCCTCTATCCCAGGACGATTAGCTCCTTACAAGTTTGTTCCCAACACTGGGCAAAACTCCTTCGGTCTAAGCCATAAGTTTTCAAATTTCAGCTGCACCACTGTCTATGAGAGAAATGCGAAAGAATATCCACGTGTGGACTCTGGAGCCAGATATCTTGTGTTAGACTCATGGTTCTGCCATTTACTAATTAAGTGACCTTGAACAAGTCATTTAGTCCTTCTGTCTTAGCTTCTTTACATATAAAGTGGGGATATTAGAGTACCTACCTCAGAAAGTACCATATTGTGAAGGTTCAGAGAGCTAGTGGACATAGAGACCTCGGCACGCTGCGTAGAGGTGGTAAGAGCTCGATAAGTGGTTGAAGACAATAGTGATCGGCAGGAAGCGGCCGTGGCGTTGCCATGTGTGTCCTTGGCTAATAGCTGCAGATGTTTACCTGAAGGCCTGACTCCATCCATCCAACCGCTATACCTCTTCCTGACCTTTGGTTGTTTTCTAAATTGAGAACCTACTAAATCCCAGGCCATATGTTAGGGATTCACAGACTCTTAAACGTGGTTTCTAAAACCTGTTCTACTCTTGGATTGCTGACAATCTTATTTCTCTATGATTGTGAGAACTACATTAGGGATGGGCTCAAGGAACAGTAGAAGGAAAAAAAAAAAAAAAAAAAAAAGGAGAGAAGGCATCTCTTGTTATGTCAAGTGTTTGGGCAAAATGATACCAAAATTGCCACATCATGTCCAGAGGCGCCTGGAAGATGCTCAGAGAGAACAGAGACATGTAAGCAACTTCACGGAGGGCAGAACAATTAGCCAATCATGATTCTCTTTCATGGTCATCCCTGATGAAGTCCTACTAAAGAAATGTCTTGTATGTACTTGATATTAAGCACCTACTGTGTGCTGGGCCTGCTATGCCTGGGAGCTTTGCATGTGTTAACTACTCTATATTTGTATCACAGCAAAACTCTAATGTAGGGAGTACCAATACGCTCACCTTACAGATGTGGAAATTGAGACCCAGGAAAATAAGTATGTTGTACAGCCAGAAAGTGACTGAGATTTGAATTGACACTAGGACACTCTAACTTAAAATCCTAGACTCTTAGCCTCTCAGATGCCCAAGATGATAGGGGGCGTGTGTGCTCGGGTCTAGGACCAGAGAGCAGCAGCTGGTCTATAGTGGAATCTAGAGCCCTGGTCCAGCCCAGCTCTGATGTTGGTTCTCTGAGTGACCAAGGGCAGGCCCTTGCCCTCCCTGAACTTCAGTTTCTTCTATGAAGAGAGAAGGATCAGGTCCATGATGTCTGAGTCCTCAAGCTCTATTGTGCTGTGATTCAAATGTGAAAGCAGAATGGGGTTGTTGGTACATGGGGGAATCTGTCCTTGGGGGAAAGGAGAATAAAGCAAAAGGAAAAATGCCAGAAATCTGGATTCTGTCTTGCCTCTGAATTTCTGCACATCATTCATGGTGATCTCCTGTAGTCTGTTAACACCTTTCCAGTGATGACCTCAAGACTGCTCATAGCAACAGCCTCCTTCACAGATCGAGGTGGGAGTTTAGAAATGGGTGGGTGGCGGGGGGAGGCCCTCAGCATGTGGTGTTGGACCCACAGCCAAGATAATGGGAGCAGGGAGAGGCCTGGCTTTGAGTGTGGGTCCATTCCTATTTCAGGAGTTCCTAGAGTCCTAAAAGGTCAGAGAAGGAAGGGACTTTGCCATCCAGTCTTCTCATTGTGATGAGGAAGAAACTGAGGTTCAGAAAGAGGAAGCTCTTTGCCCAAGGCCCCTGGTTGATGGGCAGTATCGCTGGGCACAGAGCCGAGTGTGGCTTGTGACCCCATCCTGGGAACTCCTCTCCACGCTGAGATGTCCCTGTGCTTTCCCCCTACCAAAGCACCCCCGAGGTAAAAGGTAGGGGGTCAAGGCCTGCTGGTAAGAGCCGTGGATTGAGTGTCAGAACCCCTGTGTGCTAATCCTGGTTCTGCTTTCACTGTGAAGCCTATGGGTCTCTCTGGGCCTCGGCTCCCTTATCTATATACTGAGAGAGTTAACTTAGAGATTTTAAATTAATAACCTGCAGGCTAATTGTGACCTACAAAATTGGTTTATATGACCAGTATTAAATTGGTTTCCAGCAAGTACTAATTAAGAGATTTCATTTAAGCCTAGGTTTATGGCTGACGTTCTCACATAGTAATGATTAGCTGGAGCTAAGGATTCTCTGCTCCATTTCTAGTCTACCACTGTCCCCACTGCTCCCTGTTATCGAGCATCTGGTCACACTGACCCATTCATGTCACTTGCCAGTTCCTCCTTATAAAGCCCTGCCGAGGGTTTGTTCCATCTCCCTCAGCTTCCTGCTCCCCAAGCATGGGGCTTACCACCCCCTGAGATTACCAGCCCACTGAAGGCCAGCCCTGGAACGTTTCTTGACAGTGGCCTGAAATTTGCCTTCCTCGCAGCCATTCACCTCATCCTGTTCCCCAGGGTCAGAGTGAGCACATCTGTGCCTCTGATACCTGTGTGGCTCTACAGAGGGCTGAAGACGGTGGGCCATCCTCCCGGGTCCTCTCTTAACTTGAACAAACCGTCCAGGCCCCTGAAATGTTCTCCAGGGGCATCATTTCTAGGGCCCCTGCTGACCTGCTTCCTCTCCTCTGGACGTTGTTCAGATGTTTAGTCTTCCCCTTGCAAGCCAACTCTCCTTGCAGCCGTGAGGCTCGTTCATACGATCCTCCACTGAATCTTTGCCACGCTGCCCTTGGGGCTCCAACACGGCTGGCGAGGCCCTCACCTGCTCAGTAGCCCCAGCTCTCTTACCTCCCCTTGCCCTCCTGACTCCAGATCTACTCTCTGCCTCATCATGCTGTCTCTCAGTTTCCAGGTTTCTCATAATCTATCCCCTGCCTGAAACCCCTGTATTAGTTTCCTGTAGCTGCCATAACATATTACCACAGACATAGTGGCTTAAAACAACAGAAACATATCATCTCACAGTGCTGGAGGCCAGGAGTCTGAAATCAAGGTGTCGGCAGGGCCAGGCTCCCCCGGGGGCTCTTGGGAAGGATCCTCCCTTGCCTTTTCTGGCTTCTGAGGGCCCCAGGTGTTCTTTGACTTGTGGTAACATAACTCTAATCCCCACCTTTATCTTCGCGTGGCCTCTTCTTCTGTGTGTCTTTTCCTCTTAGAGTAACACCAGCCACTATATTATATTGGACTTAGGAACCAACCTAGCTACAGTTAAATCTCATCTTGATCCTTAGTTCATTACATTTTCAAAGACTCTATTTCCAAGTAAGGTCACATTCTGAGGTTTCAGGTAGTCATGAATTCTGGGGGGATGCTATTCAACCCAGGGCAACACCTCCTCTTACTTCTGCAGGAAGACTTCACAGCAGGTCTGCAAAATGGCCCTGCACTAGACTCGTCTGGGTTAGCGACCCTTCCTTGATATTTCCGCAGCCCCCAGTCTTTCCCATCAGAGCATGACGTGAAGCATCACCGAGCTAATCTCCTCTGCCTCCCCACCATGACTCTGAGCTCCATGAGGGCAGAGACTTTGTTTGGCCTGGTTAGTTCTGAATCCCAGGTGACTAGCTTAGTATAAGGCACATTGTGGATACCCAACATATATGTCCTTTTCCTGAGTGCTCAGCACAGACACCAGTTGTTAAGAAGAGGAAAAGCTGTTTCCGGATATTTCCAGAACTGAGCTGAGCCCATGCTGCTCCACTTCTACCCAGCACATGCCCTACGCAGGGCACCACTCACTGGATCCCCAATGTGCGAGGACCTCGCCTTTACTTGCACCAAATGGCCTGTCTCTCAACTCAAGGCAGCCTGTTCTCCACACCCCAGTCAGGGTTGTCACCAAAAACACAGGTGTAAATACAGCCTGGGCCTGCTCAACAGCTTTTCTTGGTTCCTCACTGCCTGCAGGACCAAGTTCAGCTCCTATGCCTGGCATTCAAGGCCTAGTTCCCCAGCACGGCCTCAGGTCCCATCTCTCCACCCTCCACGAGTTTGCACAAGCAGTCTGTGCCCTGTCCCTCTAGAAGCCTGGCTGGCGTCCCATTCCTGGATGAAATCCTGATGCAGCTTGAGGAAAGAACAGCCTGCCTGAGAGTCCCCAGCAGGTTTTAGGAGCCTCACTGTCTGTCGGCTGAAAAACAGCGTTATTTTTCCTCTACGAGTCTCTCTTGGCTTGGGACTCACGGCTGTATTTGCTTCTGGCTTGAGGACAGCTCTTTCCCTCTCTGGGGCCCCAACTGAACACTTTGGAGAGGTTAGTGTGACCTGACGCTAGATGGAATTGAGTCTTGAGTAGCTAGGCTGCCCCCCCCTCACCCCACCCCCTGACCAATAGGACAGGGCACCACAGCCAGAGAAAGTTCACATTCCATCTGGGTTATGGGACATCAGAGGCGCCCGGCCCCTGCTGAGCTCTGGGACCCTTGGCCACACCCAACTGGCTGTTCACCCCAGTGTCATATAATAGGTCCAGACCTTTGTTCCTAGGCTGTGGTAGGAGGGGTGGAGCGGGTAGATAACGCACAGGAACATGGAAGAAGAGAGATCATGGGACCAAGCAAGAGAGACTAAGGAGTGATAAGAAAAGGAGAAAGAGGCAGGATGTACAGATACAGGGAGAGCAAGTATAAGAGAAGGAGACACCGACACAAAAGACTGAGACAGACAGACAGACGAGAAGTCAGAGTGCTGAGAGAGAGGCAGCATCCCTGCCCAGAGCAGAGAGAGAGCAAGGATGGGACAGGAAGAAAGAGAGGGAAAGAGGAGTCAGAAGCAATCAGAAATGGACAAAAAGGGGCGGTGGGGGTGGGGGGAGAGGAGAGATGTTAGAAAAACAGGAGAGGACTCAGGGAGAGAGGAAGGGAGAGAGGAAGGGGGGGGGGAGAAGAGGAAGGAAGGAAGGGAGGGAGAGAGGGTTGAAGAGAAAAAAAGGACTGAGAGAATTTCACAGTGGGGAGAAAAAGCCAGTAAAGAGCAAGGCAGGAATTGTCAGGCCCGTCCTGGCTTCTTTCCCTTCTGTGTCCTGGATCAACCTTGGGCCTCAGCCTCAGCTCTCAGAGGCTACAGCCCAGGCCCCGGTCAGCATGGAAGGCTTCCTCTGTGCATATCTCCTTCCTCCCAGGAGCTGAAAGTCCCCTGAGAAGCTGGCCCGGTCACGCTGGGACTTGGCTCAAGAGGCCCACTGCATAGACAGGGTCACTGAAGCTGGAAGAGGGAAGAAGCATGGAGCCTTAAGCTGAATGAAACTCTTCCGCCCGGACTCCAACCCTTCCCTCTCTGATCGCCAGGGCTTGGAGTCCAAATCCTTGCCTCCATTATCTCCTGAGATACACAGCCTCCGAATTCACCTGAATTCATGAAACATTCTTTGGGATGGCCCCATTCGATCCCTCTTCTACAAAGGGAGAAACGCAGGCCTCCAAAATGGAAACTCCTTGTCCAAGGCTTCATAGCTGCTTAGGGCCAGACGCAGGATGACCCTCCAGCTCTCGCCTCCCTTCATCTGGGCAAGCATTCATAAACGCCAGACCTGAAGGGCTCCTGATGACTTTCATGCTTTTTCCAGTAAATTCTGTGCTGATTCTTGGCACAAAGAGAGGAAATGAAGAGGGTAGGGTAGGAATGTAAATAAAAGGAAACTTTGGGATTCCATCTAATATGTAATTATAGTATCCATGGCGGTGGCCCTGGCTGCTTCTTCGATGTGCTGCCCTGGCTGTGCCCGGGAAGGGGGTGGGGGGGGTTTCTGGAGGTGATGGGGGGCCCAGCAATGCTCCATCCAAGGTGTCAAGCCCCCTGGGCTTTTGGAATAGTATTTTGGGGCAGGGAGCCTGGACTTGTTTGCAGAAACACATGGCAGCCTGGGGACGTTGGGAAACAACCCAGCAGATGAGAGCTGGAGATACTGGGCATCTCAAGAATGGCATTGGGAGTACATTCCTAGGAAGAGCAGGGGTCCTTGTGCAGACTCAGGGCTCAACTGTTTACGTGGCATCACCAGGGTTGCAGAGGCAGGGAGAAGTCTGGAGTTCAGTGGGAGTCATGCAGCTTTTGGTGTCAGGACTCAAAATCTGTTTTCCATAGTGTTTCCAGCTCATCTGAGTATGGATCTCTGCACAAAAGATCCCTTTAAACAGCTTCCACCCCTGAACCTTGCTACTTCTACATGTCCAATTCTTCTCATAAACTAGTGTGGTAATTTCAAGTTCAAGCTCTGGAAATAAATTGGCTGAATTCAAATTGTATCTTCTCCATTTACTAGCCTTGAGGCTCTGGTCAACTTATCTAACCTCTCTGTGCCTTAACAGCCTAATCTGTTGGACAAGAATAACAGTCACTGCCTTAGAGAGTTGTTTTCAGGATTAAATTCGGTAAGATTTAAGATAGGTAGATAGATGGATAGATAGGTAGATAGATAGATACAGAGACATAGAAACCTAGAGATAGATGTAGAGATATGGTACCAGACCACAGCCGGACACACAGTGGCTGTCTCCTGAATATTTGGTGAGAAAGTGAGTTAGAGATGGTGCGTGAGTGAAGGGGAGAAGTCAGTATCTCCAGATTTCTGCAGTGACTTCGAAATTTGTTCAAATCATTCAACAACGATTTACTGGATTCTTTACTGGCATCAGACACTGTTCTAGGCACCAGGAATACAGGATGACAAAGGCCGACATAGACCCTGCTCTATGTAGCTGACGGTCTGGTGTGAAAAGACAGACAACAAACCAATAAAATTAGATACTGAATCACTACAGCGTTAGTAAGTGCCATGGCTTTATGAGTCTGTGTGTATAGCAGGTGTTATCTGTTGTAGATAATGTGGTCAAAGAAAGTCTTTCTAAGGAAATGACATTTAATCCTAGACCTGAAGGAGAGTAAGGTACTGATCATGGGAAGAGCCAGGAGAAGGCTATCCTGGGGAAAGAACAGTAGAAGCAAAGACCTTATGGAAGGTACATTCTAATACATTCTAGCAAGTGTGCCTAGGGAGTGATGAATAAAGGAATCAGTGCCAGATGAAGGATTAACTTGCTCTCCCCACTGGAATGCTGAGAACACAGTGGCCAACAGTGGCAACCCCAGGCACGATGCTTAGGTAAAGTATATAATCACAAAGAGTAATAACAGTGGTTATCCTTCCCCCTCTCATCATTTATTAAGTACTGACAATGAGCTAGACACTCTCTTGTGCTCTTTACATGTTTCAGTTCATCGAATCCCCACAATCCTATGAAATAGGTCCTGTCATGATTCCATTTTAAAGATGACAAAATTGAAACTCAGAGAGATTAAGAAATTTGCCCAAGGCCACACAGCGCAGGTATTGGAGCCAAGGTAAAAACTCACCTCTGTCTGATTTCAAAGGCCTAACTTAAAAATATGTATATTGTGGTGGGGTGTGGGAAGGGATGTGGATTCAAAATATCTATTGCCCATCCCTTGGCTGCTTTTTTTGACAGAGTGATCATAACGTTTCATGTTCACACAATCTTAGGACAAATTCAAAGCACTTTCTCATATACTATCGAGTTTAATCTTTGCAAAAACTTGGGGAGGTATAATTAATTATCTCCATTTCACGGATGAATTAATAAGCTCCATTTTACAGATGAGAAAGATGAGGTGTGAAGTACCTTTCCTGAGGATCAGGGTCTTCTTGTCCCCAAAGTTCTTTCCATTGCAAACATTTGCTTGCAGTTAGAAGGCCCTCTTCCACTATTCTTACCAGGTACTTCTGACAACTCCCCATGTGTGAGTGGACACGGGCAGGGACAGCATGTGGGGGAAGGGAAGGGTGGGTCAGCTTGGGTATGACTCTCAGCTCTCTCTCTTTTTATCATGTGACTTTGGGCGAAATGTTTACTTCTTTAAGTCTCAGTTTTTCCCTCTGTGAAATGAAACATGATGATGATGATACCAGATCCACAGGGTTACGGCGAGGATGAAATGAGAGAGCACGTGGAACATCCTTAAAGCACTGTTCCTGACACACAGTGAGTGCTCAATAAACTAGTATCATCACTACACTCCTGGTATCCAGGAAGTACCGGGGACACTGACAATCAGGACACTGGTCTGGAGTCTCCATCTCTACCTCAGTGTGCAAGTCACAGAGCTCACTGAGTTTAACTTTTCCATTTCACAGATGAGAACATCAAGGCCCGAGTAGCAGGAGGAACTGGGCCCAGGTCTCGCTTGGAACAAGCGTGGGAACTGCTGTCTGACTCCTGACCTCAGGCTCTTCCCTCCTCCAGGGCCCTGGTTTTCCTTTTACTCCTCTCCTCCAACTCCAGCCACCCCTGATAAGAAGGAACATTTCCCCTGAGCCTCTGGTCCCACCGTGGATGTTGGCACGTGGTTGCAGGACGCAGGCTCCCTTGGCATTCCTTTCACAGAGCTGAGGCCAAGGAGGTGAGGGCAGGCCTGGAGCAAGCCTCTGCATGTGTGGGAATGAGCTCCCACCCCAGGAATTAGGCCTGGCTGCTGCTGTGTGTTTGCGCAGGACACTTTGGCAGTCATCCACGATCAGAGAAAGCAAGGCAGCCAAGACAAGACAGAGGCTAATTACCTTGGACAATAGGAAATTGGGGAGTGGCGACAAAAAGGGTGTCTAGGCCTCCAGCCAGGCAAGGGCAGGGATGGTGAGTGCCCGGCCTGGGCTGACCCTCCCACCTTGAGTGGAGATTCCTGCTCAGGGTTACCCTCGGACTCCAACAACCCAAAGGTGCAAGAGCCGGTCACACTGTCAGAACGTCTGGGGACCCTCTTCCTCTGCTGCTCTTTGTTTGTTTTCATTCAAAAGTAAAACAGATGAAACAAACAAGGACATTCAATCTAAACAGGCCCAAGTGCTGATGTTTCTGTTTTGTTACACCAGGGTGAGCTTAGGACGAGAGAATCAGCCTTGACTCTCACTCCTTCAACTGGTCTCAACTCTGCGGTGCTGTGTAAAATTACACGGATAGAGGGGCTGCAGAAGCAATTTGCCTTCCTAGGTGGGGTGCAGAGAGGGAGTGGGGATAAAGAGGGGCCTGATTCAGAGAGAGAGAAGGAGGAACCAAAACTCAAATAAGAAACAGGACAGAGAAACAGAAATTAAGAGATTAACAGACAGAAAGGCAAAAAAGGAATGATTGGAGAATGGCAGACAGACAAAGACAGTGAGCTATGCAGAGAGGACTCACACGAGAGAGGGAATAAAAGGAAACGGGAGGGCTTCCCTGGTGGCGCAGTGGTTGAGAGTCCGCCTGCCGATGCAGGGGACGCGGGTTTGTGCCCCGGTCCGGGAAGATCCCACATGCCGCGGAGCGGCTGGGCCCGTGAGCCATGGCCACTGAGCCTGCGCGTCCGGAGCCTGTGCTGCGCAACGGGAGAGGCCACAACAGTGAGAGGCCCGCGTACCGCAAAAAAAAAAAAAAAAAAAAAAAAGGAAAGGGGAGACGGACAGAGATGCAGAGAGGTACGGTAGGGTAAAACAAAGGTGAAGTTGTAAGAGCAAGAGCCCCGGAGGAGAAGAGAGAGAATGAGAAAAAAGTCCCATGGCAGAAGTATGCATTCCCAGAACTCTCAAGCTGGGGTGGATCTAATGCATCTTCATTTTGAAGATCCTGAACTTGTGAAACAAGGAGAGGATGTGAACATTCTGCCCAAGGTCCCAGAGGCAGAAGTGGCAGTAGTGGGATGTGAACCCAGACTTCCTGCCTGAGAGACAGCGCCTCCGTGCCTGTGTCACCTGAATCCTTCCATCACACCTTCTGGCAGCATGGATGGAAGGTTTGGTGCCCAGCTGTGCTTAATTAAAACTCAGGGGTCTGGACCATGCTCTCTTTTCATCCTATTTCTCCCCAAATGATCCCGGGTACTCATTCTTTTCAGGGCTAGTGGGACCCCAACCTGCCTCATAGAGAATAGCTCTTCTGGGATTGTCCTTGGAAAAAAGAGACACTGAAAGCCATCAACTGAGTCAAGGAGAATGAAACAGGAAGAAGCAAAAGTAACCAACATTTCCTGCAGACTTCCCGTATGCCATGCAATCTGAAAAACCCTGTTCGTGGAGTTTCTTACTTAATGCTCTTCCCTATAACTCTACGAGAATGGAAAGATTATCAGCCCCCCTTTCCCAGTGGGAGAAACTGTTGCATAGAGCAGTGAAAAAATGACTTGTCCCAGGGCAGGTCGTGAGTACTCAGCAGAATCAGGATTTGCACCCAGCTCCGCTTGTCTCCAAAGCCTGCGCTCTTTCCACTGCCACACGTGGCCTTTTTGGCCCAAGAAGAAGAAAACTAATTTTGGTAAGAAACAAGCAAGCAGAAAATGAAAACCCCCAAGAACTGACACTGGAACTATTTTAAAACTTGAGACCGAATCGGTCAGACTTCAGGGAAGGAGAGCCGCCAGTGGGATAAGAGATGGGTCCAAACAACACCCTGGCTCCTTGTCAGAGCGCCCAGATCCCAGGGCCATTAATAAAATCAATTTCAAAAATAAAATAAAGAAGTGTTCAGAGTTAGGGATGACAGGCTCATGACAAGCACATTTCCAGGACAGGAGAAGAAAGGATGTTCCTGCTTCATGAGGTGGGAAGGAGGGGTGTGTGTGTGTGTGTGTGTGTGCGTGTGCGTGTGCGTGTGCGTGTGCGTGTGCGTGTGTGTGTGTGTGTGTGTGTGTGTGTGTCAGTGAGTAAAAGAAGAGGCGAGGGAAAGCACTCATCACTTCTAGCTAAAGGATGGCAGCTGATTTGTCAGCTCTAAGTGTTAATTGCTTTCGGGGTTACATAAAACATTTCACTGCTTTCTACATAATGGGCCTGTAGGCTTCCAGCCTGGCTAACGCCAAGTCCCCACAATGTCACCCAGAGACAGGGTTACTACTTGTGTCTCAGCAGATAGGAATCACCTGCCAGGGCTCGGTCCCTCTCTGCTAGATGCTATCTCTCCCAGCAGCTGGAGAATGGAGGCGGAGGGAGTTGAAATTAATTAATACTACAGCAAGGGCAACAAGAGCAACGATGGTAACAGCTAACACTTCTCACTCTCCTGCTGGGGGCTTGTGACAAAGTGAAGAACTTCTGTGCATTACGAGCTCATCAAACCTCTTGGGGTCCCAGTGAGCCAGACACCGTATTACCTACATCTTCACAAAGGAGGAAGCGGAGTCTGGAAGGTTGAGAAGCTCACTCAGTGCCAAGCTGATAAAGCACAGGGTGGAGATCTGAACCCAGCTCTGTATGCCTCCAGTGCAGTCTATGCCCTCAGTGAGGGACAGAAGATCCAGAAACCAGCCATAGGCAGTCTTGCAAAAATGCTGTTTTCTGCACACGATCATAGTCTTTAGGGTTGGAGCAGATCATACAGCTCATAATCTAGTCACATACTCGTGTTTCATAGATGCAGTGACCCTAAAGCCCAAGGGGTTGGTGTCAGAGCTTACTGACTGAGAGGCTATAGACTCTCGCTCCCAAGATCTAAATACCAAATCATTACTGAAGGCCTGAGGTAAATGCTATCGCCTCTGTGAAGTTTGCCCACATGTCCCACTGGAAGACACCTGATAGCATGTTGTACTTTTGGGATTTCATCCCTACAGCTCTCACCGTCCCCAACTGAGTCTGCCCTTCTGAATGAAATAAAACCTGGGCCCTAACATCTATGAGATAGATAGTCAGTGGCAAAGCCAGAGTCAGAAGCCCTGATTTCCATCTTACGGTGATATTCCTGAGTTTGGTACGTGAACGCATTGGGTGTTAACAATGAGCCTCAGTATGTCACATGTTCAAAAGAGCCCCGTGGTCTTCAGAAAAGTCATGGTCTTCCAGAGGAAGTGGGGATAGGATGTGTTTTGGAGGGGAGGGAGATTTACAGATGGTGAAGGGGCTAATATTTACTGAGCACATACTTAGATACTATGCTAGGTTTCTCCTGGTTTAATTCTCATGCAACTCTGCAACCTGGGTTTTATTATTTCTCTTTTACGGAGGCTCATAGAGGTAAAGCGACTTATCTAAGGCTACACAACTAAATATGTCATAACCAGATTTGAATCCACAGTCTTTGGTCTTCCATACTACCGTTAAGTTATAAGTTACCTGAGGATAGAAACTTTGTCTTAGGCACATTTATACTTGCATTCTAGCACAGTACCAAGACATAGGAAAATTCAGACAATGTCTGCTGAATAAGTAAATGAGTTACAAATGAGTAAATAAAAATGTGAATGAATGAAATAATTGAGGAATAAATAAGTGAATGAATGATGGAGTATAAGAGTGAATAAATAGATGAATGGGATGGATGGATGGATGGAGAGATGGATAAATGGTTGGATAGATGGATGGATAAGTGAATGAATCAATGAATAAAAGAAAAAAAATGAATGAGTTGAATAATTAATTGGTCAACAATGCCTACCTTATACCCTGAGAAAACCATAATTCAAAAACAGTCATGTACCACAATGTTCATTGCAGCTCTATTTACAATAGCCAGGACAAGGAAGCAACCTAAGTGTCCATCAACAGATGAATGGATAAAGAAGATGTAGCACATATATACAATGGCATATTACTCAGCCATAAAAAGAAACAAAATTGAGTTATTTGTAGTGAGGTGGATGGACCTAGAGTCTGTCATACAGAGTGAAGTAAGTCAGAAAGAGAAAAACAAATACCGTATGCTAACACATATATATGGAATCGAAAAAAAAAAAAATGGTTCTGAAGGACCCAGGGGCAGGACAGGAATAAAGACGCAGACATAGAGATGGACTTGAGGACACGGGGAGGGGGAAGGGTAAGCTGGGACGAAGTGAGAGAGTGGCATGGACATATACACACTACCAAATGTAAAATCGGTAGCTAGTGGGAAGCAGCCTCGTAGCACAGGGAGATCAGCTCGGTGCTTTGTGTCCACCTAGGGGTGGGATAGGGAGGGTGGGAGGGAGGGAGACACAAGAGGGAGGATATATGGGGATATATGTACATGTATAGCTGATTCACTTTGTTATACAGCAGAAACTAACACACCATTGTAAAGCAATTATACTTCAGCAAAGATGTTAAAAAGAAAAAAAAAAAAACAATGCCCACCTTGTCAACAACTGCAGCTTTCTAGATAGTAAGGGAGGCGGCCTATGGTTTCATAATTAGAGAATGAAGAGAGCTGGTTGCTAGAACTGTATGTTATAGCTTATGATGGTTGCATCCGAATGTGGCAACACTCACTGGGTTGGGAAACAGAGAAAAAATGACTCCGTTTTCTCTCTGAGATGAACAGATGAGTCTCAGAATGACTTCCTTTGCATCTCCAGAAATTTGGATGCAATGACTCTAATCTACTCTGTGAAAGCGTGATGATGACACTATTACTAAGGGACTGGATGAATCTACTAATAAAAAAAATTATATGTATATATACTACATATATGTATACACTTCTGATATGCTAATCTAACATTTTTCAGAGGAAATATCACGGAATTGAGAAAAGAACACCAGGCAGGGACTCCTGTCACAGCCTTCCTTGCTAACTTGCCACTTTCCCTCTTTGGGCTGCAGATTCTTCATCAGTAGGGGGACGGTTTTAAGTTACTGGCCTCCCTGGACCCGTTATCACTAACCTTGTATGATTCTGTGACTCACTGTGGCCATACTTCTCCAATGGACACTTCTAAGCCTTAGCATATTAAGGTGCACACACAGACGGGCCTATAAAACATTAGGCTGGTCTGGACAGATGACTCGTGCCTTGCCTCCCAGACTTAAAATTGTCCTGTCTGCTTCACGCTCCCCACACACAAAGTATGTCTTACTTGTAGAGACCGTCGGGCTCCAGACACTTGAAGATGACGGAGTAGATACTGACTTCAGGGACCTCTCCATGGCTTCGACCAGCTGCTACACAAGATGTACCCAGGCCAGAGAGTAAGTCATCGGCAAAACTCAGGAATTCTCCTGGAGGGAGACAAAGAAAGATGAGCTCCCCAGGTCAGGGCTTGGTGAGCAGACATTCCTGCTATTGTCCAAACCCATCAAATGTCTGGATACCATTATTAAGAGGATTAATGGACAGAACAAGCACCGGATATGAAAATGACACAGATCAGTGTCTACTCCTGATGACTCGTTTTTAAATTTATGCCTGAATTTTCTCAACTGTGAAGTGGAGATACTAATACCTACCTTGATAAGATTGTAGCAAAGCTCAAATGAGGTAAATTACTGTGTAATAAAAATGCATGAAAATGCAACAGGAGGACAGGGCTTTCTGTCTAGAATAACTATTCTGGCCTTGTCACTGCCACTAACTTCCTCTTAACTCCTTAAGCAAGCCTCCTTGGAATTGCTGGTTCCTTCCTTGTACGATGAAGGAGTTGGACTAAGGATATAAAATAGGTCTCATGTCATACGGTCACTCTTACGCACTGGTACTGGATTCATGGAGTGTCATGTTGAGATGGACAGAGACTGGTCCGGTTAAGGGGGAAAGAGTTCCGTGACTGATTAGTGATGAAGGTCATGAGATAGGAAGGGACAATAGAAGAGAAAGTGCCCCGAACCCCATGATTTCTAAAAGTCAGTCTAGCCATTGGATTTTAGGAGGCTGCTGAAGTTTACTAGAAATAGGGCTCATAAAGAAGACGAGATGAAGACTAGAAAGAATAACTGAACATCTGGGATCTTGGGATCTAGTCTTAGCTTTGTGAAGAATTTGCTGTATAACTTTGGAGAACTAAATTCCCATCTCTGTACTCTAGTTTTCTCCTCTGTAGAGTGAAGGTGCTAGAGTCACTGTTAGGATTTCCGAAAAAATAAAATAACATAGATGTGCACAAAGATTAAGTTATGAGGATAAACACTGTGGTACTATTTAAACTAGCAAGAATTTTAAAACAACTAAATGTTCAATGATATCAAAACAGTAATATCAATTATAGTTCAATGATGCAATGGAATATTTTATAGCCATTAAAATAATATTGTGGAAAAATATGAAGTTATTTGAAAGGATATTCATGGCATAGTAAGTTTAAAAAGATAGGTTACGCTATTACAGAATAATTTTTGGTGGACATTTTATACATTTATCTATCTAGAAAAAGAAAGGATAAAATATAGTAAATGAATAACAGTGGCTTTGTCTGGAAAGTTAGATAATGGGTATTTTTTTCTCTCTTATTTTTGCTTATCTCTCGTTTTAAAATTATCTACAAGGAACATGTATTGCTTTTGTAACAAGAAAAAAAAAATCAATAAAAATTACTTAAAAATAAAGTAAATGAGCCAGACTAAATGGCCTCTAAGTTCCTTTCCAGTTCTAAAACAGGATGATTTTAGAGGCACGTGAGGTATTGTATACCACACGATATGAAATGATATGAGGCCGCCCAACTGTTGATTTCTTGTTCTTCTTCATGCCTGATATGGAGGGCCTTGTAGTCTCTCCTCGCTTAGATTCTCGGTAATAAACAAGAGGAGGACATCTGTTAACTATCTTCTCTCTACTTGGGATTAAGGACAATCCAACGTGATGGTACCATCATGAAACAATAATGTTGGCCGAGGGTCTGAGAAGACATGGTGCTTCTCTACCAGGGAGTTGAGGGGACAGAATTTACAGATCACTTCCTTTTGGTCTCGTAAAGAAGAATTTCATCCTTCACTCACAAGTGAACCATGTGACACGTGTCTGACTGAACTGTCTAGATGGCCCTGGGATTCAGACGGACAAGAGTTCTAAAACGTATTTGTCCCTATGGTCCAACAAAGCAGATCTGATGAGGAGTGATTTTTGTTTTCTGCTTTTTACAAAGACAGTTCATAGATTCGATATGTAGATGCCAGAACAAGTATCTGAATCAGGCTAATGTCAGTGACATACAAGTTCAGCTGCTATTGCCAGGCAGACTTGGGACTGAATTTGAGTTCTACCATTTATCACAGGTCCCTTAACTTCTCAAGTCTCAGTTTTCCTTTCTGTAGCAAGGGGTCAATGACTCTTTTATGGGTCTGGAATCTAGAAAGAAAGGCTGAGTCCAGGAAGAAAGTCTGTCTAGAATCAGAGGTTTTGCTATTAAAAAATGAAGAGGTAAATTTAACGCTTCTTTTATCTCAAATTTTGGCATCCCTATTTCTTCTACAGGTCTCTTATGTCAAGCTTCTTCCATAGTAAAATCATAAACCAACAATGTCTTCCAATAGGTATCAAAGCAGAATAATGTATGGGGTGAAAAATAAAGGAGAAAAAAACATGGGACTATTCACTGGATGGAGTGAGGGCTTTGTTTCTCTTGGTGTTTCACGATTCCATGTCTGGCTGCTTGCATTTGTTTTCTTTGAGCTTGGATACATGTCTGTCTGCTTCTCAGTTTGTTTCCAGATAGCCATTGAAAGAGTTGGCCCTTCGTGAGGGAATTCAGTATGCCTGTGGCCTGTATTAATTAACTGTCTTCAAGCCAAAAGATGGTTGACATTCATTTTCAAATGGACATAGTTTTCCAGATATTTCCATGCATTTCAGAATAATTTAGACCATGGATAAAAGCCCCATAAATACATCTGGTCAGTAAGACCGGCACACAGTTCTAAGGTTTACAGGTTTAGTTCAAGTGAAGAAACTGGATAATGTGGAGTATATAAATAGTGCTATAAGCACATTATAAGGATACTTAGTGTCCAATTCTGTTTGGGGCTATATATACATAATAACCTTCAAATGAAAAGAGTTAATATGAAGGAAACTGATATCTTAGTGCCAACTTTTGTTTTTCCCATTTAATCCTCACAACATTCAATCTTACTGAGTTAAATGTTAGTATCTCTGTTATAAAGCTGAAGTTAAGCTCACAAATTTAGGAAGAGACAGAGCTGAGATTTGAACCCATATCATCCTAATTCCAAAGCCATACCTTTTCTTTTATGTTATGCTGCCTCCTAGAGAATGTTTAAAAAAAATGTTTAAAAAAAAAAAAACATGACAGTGTTAGGAAGGGAACTTTCGCAATTCTTTTCAGTTTGAGATTGAATTCATGCCACTCTCTTAGCTCTACGGGCTTGGGAAATGAAACAATAAAAGGCCTTCTACAGCTTGTAATCTGACAACAGACCCATAAAGTGAATTGTAAGATTGCTTGTTTTGGCACTCTATTCCAGAAGGTTTAAATGCAAGCTAGAAGGGGACAGGTGAATGCAGCTACCCTCACTGTCCTTCCTTTCCCAGTGGAGGGGCAACTAAGAAAGGCCTGGGGGCATCTCCATGTACAAAGGTGAACCAGTGCGATTCAACACATGTATTGTGGTTCCACAGTATACCATGTTCCACGTCTGGAAGCATTATAATTGAATGAACAATAATAAAGTGTAGTGGTTAAGAGGTTGGGCCCTGCATTTACACTGCCTAGAATTAAATCCCGGTACATCCCCACTTACAGCTTGCTTTGAACAGGTTCCTTGACACTCTACATCTATTTTATCATATGTTAAATGGGTATAATAATGCTGTCTAATGTATATTGTTTACAAATAATAACTATTTGTAATTATTAGTACAATGTCTGGTATACAGTAAGAGCTCAAAAAACATACCAGCTATCATTATTGTTTTTGTTATTATTGTGTCATCATAACAGAGGAGATATAAGGACCCTTAGAGGTTATTTTTATCCAAATGGCTCCTTTTCCAGGTGATGAAACCAAAGCCCAGATAAATAAAGTGGCATGTCTGTGGCCATACACAATGTGGGAGGTAGACTTGGAACAAAACTTGGTCTCTTAACTCCTATGGCCTGTGAGATAATTCAAATCAGCCAGCGCATTGAGATAAAATCACTGAGAACTGAAGAGCTTCCAAAGCTGCCCCAGGAGGCTGTGCTCCTCAATTTGTGACCAACTTTATTCAACACGTATGTGAGCTTTATTTACTGGGCATTTACTATGTGCCGGGCACTGTATGTACATGGTACACAGCTCCACCCTGTCATCTTCTTAAACTTGAAATCTCTGAGAAATATAGAATGCCCAGGAGAGACAGAAGATGTTCAACAGGTCTCACACGTGTAATAAAGTCTAACAGTGGCTTGAGAATTAGAATATTTAGAACTCTGGGGATAAGAAGAAATGGCAGATATGGTGGAGGCTGAAGTCTGTCTCCTCTATACCTATACTAACCTTCAACCAGATCAACTCCAGTTTGATCTGCTTTATATACTAATGGTCCATGTTTTATTTAGGTTGAAAATAAAAACTGTTTTAAAAACCTCGGCTTAAAGGTTTTATTGCTTGGGCTTCCCTGGTGGCGCAGTGGTTCAGAGTCCGCCTGCCGATGCAGGGGACACGAGTTTGTGCCCCGGTCCAGGAGGATCCCACATGCCGCGGAGTGGCTGGGCCCATCTGAGCCATGGCCGCTGAGCCTGCGCGTCCAGAGCCTGCGCCCCGCAACGGGAAAGGTCATGGCAGTGAGAGGACTGCATACCGCAAAAAAAAAAAAAGTTTAATTGCTTAAAATATTTGAATCCTAAAACTCTGCCACATTCCCTGATAGAAATATAGAGGCTCAGGAATGTTACACCCTCATTCAAGGCTTCGAAGCTCCTCCCAGGCGGAGGCCAGAACCCAAATCCAGCTCGTCTGCCTCTGAGCGCCATGCGCCTTCCACTAGGACACTCTGCCCTGGCCACTTCTGTCCCCTCCTCTCTAGGAAGTCGTTATGGCCACATGGCAGAACCCTCCTGGACCCAGGCTGCTACTGCCGCCTTGCCCATGCCTGTCCAAGACTCTAACATTCTTTTTCTGTTTTTCTTTCCTTGAAAACAGATAGGGAGTTGGGAGTCGCTGTACAGGAATGCGCCTGTTCCCCATTATGGCTCTTCTGGGGCTGTAACCCGAGTGGGCTTGGGCCAGACCCTCATACACATTTCTTTATCCACTCAGACTCCAGCCTTGCTCTCATTACCATCCACAGAAAAGGTCAATCACAATTCTGCTGAAGCTACAGAACCAACCCAACAAAGCACAGAGCGATTTTTCTACAGGCCCCACCCCCTGCCTCAATTCTCTCTCTCCCTCCCCTTTCATCACTCCCTCGATCCTCTTCCTCCTTGTTTTCCCTCTCCTTCTTCTCTCTCTCTCTCTCTCTCTCTCTTCTGATTGAGTTGAGGTCACAGTCAAAGCTGGCCACAAGAGCAAATTGAAAACAGGTTGGGAGAAAAGCAGCAAAGAAATTCCAAAATGGAAGGGGCCAGAGCTGTGAGTTATTTAGCCCAGGTGGGGAGAAAGGTCCCTGCTTCGGACTCCACACTCTTTTCAAGAAACGCCAAGGGGATTTAGAGCCACTCTGGGCCTGGCCTCTCTCTAACCTACAGATGCTCTTTGCTACAGTGCCCAGGGAGAGGCAGGGCTCTGCATTTCCCCACCTTTCCTTTACTTGGACAAATGAAGAAATTCATTCTGAGACCTTGTCAGTGACAAAATGCATCTTTGAGGGCCTCACACCATTCAGCTGCAGTTGGTTCACTTCTTCCAAAACAATGTTATTTTACATCGGAAGAACCAGTGCGTGATGATTCTCACATTCATTGAGAGAGGCAGTATGAGATACGAAAAAGAGTGCGTTTGGGGGGCAGGTGACACCTGGTTTTGAAGCCAGGCTCCACCACTTATGAACTATAGTACATAGGGATGGATGATTAAACTCTGAGAGACCACTTCTTCATCTGGAAAGCAGATGATCAGAGAACCGGGCAAGGAGTAAGTAATATATGCGGTATACCTGCTACACGAATGGTTCACCAATGTTTGCGCTCCCTCATCCCCATCATGTTTCATCAGTTTGCCTGATGGCAAAATTTTTAGTGGTCAAATTCAGCTGCTTTTACAAACATTACATAATACCTATCTCCCTAAAACCTTCCCTAGTTTTTGCAAAATGAAGTAATTTCAAAAAGAAGGAAGGAAGAAAGGTAGGCAGTCAAGGAGAGAGGGGAAGAAAATGTTTATTTAGCTCTTATTATATGGCATCAGCAGTGCTAGACATTTTCACTTAATTATCTTGATTAAACATTCAAAACGAGCCTGTCTTGATTAATATTCAATACAACCTAATGAATTAGGTTAATTGTACGTTTACAAATGAGGGATCAGGTTCAAAGAAGGTTAAATGCCTTGCCTAACAAGATCCACCAAGGAAGAATGGTAGAGAAAAGGCAAGAACCAGGACATTTGTCATCCAAAGCCTGTGGTTTTCCTACTACACATTTGCCTACAGACTGTAAGATGCTTTTGGTGAGAGTTGTATTTTGGTTACCTCTGTGTCACCAGTACCCAGCACAGGGCTGGCCATGCAGGTATTTGTGGAATTCTGTGAAACCAAACTTCAGAGGTTGAAGCCTGGATCCACTCTCATCTCCCCAACACTAGCACTTGTCATTAGAACTTTCTTTTGGGAAATCAGGCTGCCTCCTGCATGATCTCTTTCAGGAGTGCACAGGAGTCCCATGGTACAGGAGAGAAGGGACTGCCAAAGACGTAAGGGATCCAAAAAAGGCCACGGCAGTCTAGCAAATATCTACTGAGAGACCCTATATGCCTCTGTTGTGCTAAGGGACTTCCGGCATATCCTCATACAAGCCCTCATACAACCTACATCTGTAGGTTTGACCTGCTCTAAAATCTGTCTCCTTCCACTTATAGCATGCCGGTTTTCCACCGGGGCGTCAGCTCTCCCCCAATTTCAGTCTATATGATTTAGGTGGAGCTATGGCCTCCTCCCTTCTTCAGAGATGGGCATGTGATCAATGGCATGATATCCCATATCAGAGACCAGCAAGAGATGAACAAGTGACCCAAGCCTGATCAATCAGACTAACATCTGGGACACAGACCAAGTCCTGATGACATCACTTGAAGCCTTGGATCAGCTGTGTCTGAAGCTAGATATACCTTTGGATATTTCAAATACATGACTCAGTATTTTCCCTTTTCTGACAAAGCTAGTTTGTTTTCCATTACTTGCAACCAGGAGTCCTACCAGATACAAATCCTATGAGGTAGATTTTATGATTGCCATTTTATAAATGAAAAACAAACAAACAAAAAGGTCACAGGTCTTAAGCAAGTTGCCCAAGGTCACGCTCCATCTAAATAATGAGGCTGGACCTCAAATCCAGAGCTGTCAGATGCCAACACCGGAGCCTTTCCCATCATAAAACACTGCCTAGGGCAGAGGATAAAAGGATTCTATTATTCAACAAATCACCGAGTTCCTCTGGCCCTGTCCTCTGACCTCACTGCCTGTGCTCCCTCCCTCCCTCCCTCCCTCCAGCCAGGCTGGTACCCCTCCTCCTCTAACATGCAGACCATGCTCCTAACACAGGGCCTTTGCACCTGTGGTCTCCATGCCTGGACAGTTCCTCCCCATGGCTTTGCATGATTCACTCCCTCTCCTTAGCCAGATCACTGCTTAAATGTCACTTCCTCAGAAAGGCCTTCTCCAGCTACTCAATCTAATCCAATCCCTCTCTATTCCCTATTTCACTTCGTAAAACATATCGTTCTCTCTTATACTCATGAATTACTGGACTGCCTGTATCCCCCCCTGTAAGCCCCCTGATGAAGAGACTTTCTTCACTTAGCAAGCTGCCTATACACAGCGTGTTCTCCATAAACACTTGTCTAGGGAATGAGTGTATTTACTGTGTACTGTAAAAAGAGCTGATGGCTGTGAACGCAACATAAAGAAGAATGTCTTAGTTTGCATTCCCTGGAGAGCAGAACCTAAGAGAAGGGCTTGGGTGCAGATGGTTTATTTAGAAGGTGACTCCAAGAAGCAGGCATGGGGAAATGGGAAGAATGAGGCAGGGAAGAGGAACAGTCAACACAGAGGTGCATCACGAAGTTTGCCGCTGTGAGTCACGGGGGCTCGCTCCTACTGCGAACTTCTGAGGAGTGAATGGGATGTCTCCCAGGGCTGTTTGGCTGAAAGCTGGGGGGCTGGAGCACATATCCGCCGATGATTCCTGATGGCCACCGGTGGAGAGGCTCCCCGGGAGAGTGAATTTCCCCACACATTTTTTAATGTGGCTTGCCCCCAAGGCCTAGGGAGCTCAGTCTCATACAAGGCCATGGGACAGAAAGTACAAGTGTGCATTTGAGGTCACTGGCAGGACAAGGTGAGCCTGGGTGTGCAGCACAGTTGCAGCTGAGATAACCCTGGGCCAGGAGGCTACGTCACTGCCCCAGTGGCATCTGCTACAAAGACCCAATCTCTCTGCCTTTGAGGAACTGATAGAAAGATCCACTGAGGAGCCTTCCTCACTGAGGTCTAGGATAGACCTGATAGCTCCACTGCTGAAACAGTCCACAGTTACCGAACACCCACTCCACGCCAGGGAGAGGACGAGGCACTGCAGGCACAGTCCTGAGCCACACAGGCAAAGCCCCCTCCCTGTGATGCTCACAGCTAAACAAGGCAGAATTGCAATGGCTGCTTTCGTGAGCAACCCTCCAGAGTCTCGCAACTTATTAATACAGAATTTAATAATATTAACCTCAGCACTAATATGCAGTTCGCTAATAGAGCCTGCCCTTTTCTACAGTTGGATTCATTAGGGCCGCAAAAGCCCTCGTCATCCCCACCATCTTGAGGACAAATGATGCTAATACATTTGGCTAGACCGGGTGTTGCTAACACCTGAGGAGAGCCGGTCTGGGGACCAGACTGCGGAAGAGGAGGGGCGTGGAAGGAGAGCCAGGACCCTCAATCCCCTCGCCATCACTCTTTGAGGGCCACAGTGTGTGTTTACTGCCATCACAGCACTCATCCACGGAGGCCTTTCTTTTCTTTCCTTCCATTTTAAAATCATATCCCTAAACGTTACATTGTCGTGAAGCGGAAAGAACCAACTGTACACGATGTGCTTCTCATCAGACTCTTGGTTCCTCTAACACGTCCTACTTTCTGCAGGCCCCAGTCTTCATTCAGCGTCTCCCTTTCTGGGCAAAAAGGCAGAAAACTTGTGTGCTGACGGTGGGCCCTAATAGCCCCTCTGACCGCAGTTGTGATGAAACAGCATGTAATCTGGCAGAGCTGGGTTATTATTCACACTTTGTCAAGAGGAGAAGAGAGGTTCAGAGAGTTGGGGCACACTGCCCAGCCACACAGCTAGTACACAGCGAGTCTGGGACTTGAACCTGGGCTGATCCAGTGCCAGAGCCTGTGGTTTTTCCACCACAACACGCATTTCCTAATTGTGCTATCTCTGT
Organism: Monodon monoceros; assembly: GCF_005190385.1. Classification (NCBI taxonomy): domain Eukaryota; kingdom Metazoa; phylum Chordata; class Mammalia; order Artiodactyla; family Monodontidae; genus Monodon; species Monodon monoceros. The sequence goes on from NW_021703782.1 coordinate 95,774,895, forward strand.
GGGCCTCAGTCTCCTCGTCTCTAAAAGGAGGACGTCAGCATCTACTCTGCAAGGGGCTCATGAGGAATGAATTCAATTAAGTCCATTAAAAATATATATATGTGCCTTATAATCGGCAAAGAGTGATGCATCTGTAAAAGACTGTTGTTAGGGGAAATCCACAGAGTGCAGGTAAGATGATAAAAATGTCAGGTGGGTGCTTCTGGAGTTAGAAGGACGGAGAAGAGACCATCCTTTGCGGGGTAGTGAGGTACGTCGGTGTTCAGCCCCAAGCACACACCAGGGAAAACAAAGTGTGATGACGAAGGACCTTTACGAGCCCAAAAACATAACTGCCGGTGACACAGAGCAAAGAAGAAAGGGGTCGGGGGCATGAGGATGCTATAGTGCAGGGAAATCTAGGGCTAGCTTCCTGGGATTGGAGCTTCCAAACTCTTCTCAGCTCTGGAGAACTGGCTTCTCTTCCTTTATTTCAGCTGAAGTTCCACATCCTCAGAGCTTTCTGTACCACCCTGTCTGAAGGGAACCCATACTGCCCATTCTCAGTTATGCCTCACCACAGAGCTGGTGATTTTCTTCTGCGCACTAGTGACAAACTAGTTACTACAGTTGTTTGCTTTCCTCTTTATTTTCATTTGATTACTAAATGTTAGCTCCATGAGTTCAGGAGCCTTGTCCATCTTGTTCACTGTCTCCTCAGTGGCTGGCAGAGTATGGGGGACATAGCAGCCATTCATTAAAGATCCACTGACCGAATCGGGGGCAGGTGAGGCTGGAGAAGAAAGTAACTAATGACTCAGCTAGGCTTCGTAAATGTGTTGAGACAACTTAAGTTTTCGCTCATACCCAATATCTTTCTGAAACCTTGCCTTGGTCACCCCTCCATCCATCAAGAGTCAGACTCCTACTCTGGGCTCCCACGGTGGCCTTGCTTCCCACCATTGTGGCCCTTAACCCACTGTCCTGCGATCACCTACTCAGTGTCTCCCTCCCCTGTGGACTGGGAGGACCTGTGGAAAGGGACCTGTCTTATTCACCATCTGAGCCCTGTGATGGGCATATGCAAAATAAGCAAGTTGATGAGCAAGCAGGATGAGGGCCCACGAGGGGAGCAGCGGGCTAGGGCTTCCTTGTGCAACAGCCTTTGAATTGTGTCAGAAAGAGCAATCCCATGAGGCCAGCAGATCTCGTGTGAAAAGGCCCTGAATCCAGAGGAAGAGGACACGGACTGCACCCCTGCCTCTCTGTGAGACTCTGTACAAATCAGTTCATCTCTCTCTACCAATGCAAATGGCCACGATAGAAACAAAGGGCAGCAAGCACCCTCCCATCCCTTACCTGATCTGATCTCGCAGCTAACCCCAACGTTGTGACCCTTTTATTTTCCTCTATACGTGCCTATCACTTTGCTCCCTCAGTCTTAGCTTCCCTGAGCTCTTTGTCTAGTTGTCAGCCCCTGACACACACCTCAGGAAATTTCCCTCATTAATATTATTCCTCTTGATCTCTGCCCAGCCCTCTGCTGCATCACCTCGGCATCCACACTGGCTGTCCATGATCCCTCTGATTCTTGTCTCTGCAACGAGAAACGGCTTTCTCTTCCTACAGCCCTCTCCTTTGTAAAGCCCTTTACAGTCTGCATTGCATGCCCTGGCCTCCGCATCATATTTAAGCTTCACAAATGCTCGGTGAGGTGGGCAAGACAAGATGGAAGTGAAAAATCACATTCTACAAAAGGGGAAACTGAAGCTCGGGAAAGAGGTACTGGGGCTGGAGCACACATTTCCTGACTCCTGATCTAGTGCATTAGCAGCTGTACCACGTGCTCTTGTCTCTTCATCCAGACTGTGAGCCCAACCACGACTCACACAGCTTCAGAGCCACGCCCTGAAGTACGTGTATGAGGCACTCACCCTTACTGAGCCTTCCACATGTTACTGACTTAGACTATTATATTTACTGAGACACCAGTATCAAATACTGGGTGGCGGGAAAGTAGCAGAAAAGGCAGTACTGTGCTCAGTCCTGGGTTTAAAAACTGACTTTGCTAAATGACTCTTCCAAGCCAGTTACTTAATTTCCCTAAGCCTCATTTTCCTCATCTGTAAAATGGATGTGAAAATGCCTATATTGAAGGAATCAATGGAACCATATTGAGAATTAATTTAGACAATTAGCACAGTGCCTGGCACATGGGAAACATTCAACAAATGGCAGCTTTACTGTTATTACTGTCATGAACACCACCAATTCACGGAACATTTCATATGGGGTAAGTAGAGAAGAGAAATTCAACAATCCAGGGACAGTGAATTATCCTCATGAATTTAGTACCTCTTGCTCCTCCCAGGCCAGAACTGCACAAACTGTGTGCCCAGAGATTAAAAACTGCTGAATGCCCAAACCTCCTCCCCTTTTCTAAACATAAGCCTCAGAGCCTGGGGTGAGCAGACAGTTGGGGTATATCTTCAGCCTCTGCTTGTCTTTCTTCTTTCCCCCTGCGGGGAAATGTAAGCTTCAAACCCAGTCTGACCAGGACCCTCCAAAGGTGGCCTCAGGGGTGCCCCATCAGGGCACCAGGGAGGACTGAATGAGATCCTGAGTCCATTCCATTACCCACCACCCTCAGGCGTGTGCACTCCTCTCCTCATCCCATCCCTGTGCCCAGGCCCCACAGCAGGGTGCATCCAGGAGGGTGGAGCGAAGGCCAGCGAAGATGAGTCAGGTTTTCTGGTTGTGAGAGCAACACCATTCCACCAGGCTGAGGTGCATCACTGAGAAGGAGGTGGGACCTGGGAGATGGCAGAAGGAGGTAGATTTCCAAATGAGACAGACAGACAGACAGACACAGAGAGAAAAAGACAGAGACAGACACACAGAGAGAAGGAAATAGGGAGGAATAGAGAAGGGCAGTCAGAGAGAACCACAGCCAGGAACTACTAAGAGACAAAGAGACCGACATAGAAACAGACAGTGGTAGAAAGGAATAGAGAGAGAAAAGGGAAAGAGTCATAGACGGGAAGAGAGGGTCGGAGAAAGACAGATACAGGTAGAGATCAAAACAGAGAGGAATGGAGACAGAAGGAGGCCAAGATTAAGAGAAACAGGGAGGAAGGGAGGAAGGCATAAAGGGAGGGAGGAAGGAAACTACCCCAAAAGAGAACAGGACAAGACAGAAAAAGAAACAGCAGGGGCAGAGGCAGAGAGAGACGTGGGGAGCGAGAGAGTTGGATGTTGAGGTCCAGAGCTGCAAGACGAGGAACGAGGGTGCGTGGCTCTGCCCAGGGCTGGCTAGCGCCCCTTCTCCTCTTCCCATTCTCCACGGCCTTACCCAACGCCCTGACACAGGGGACAGACCCTGGCCCAGAGGGTGGATACTGCTCCCTCCCCTCTTCAGCTCTGGACCCCAAACCAAGACAGCCAAAGACCCTATTTTCCCACAGCCTGACTGGAGGAGGGCCTTGGGGTCCCTCTTAAACCCCACAGGGAGAGGTGACTTTCTGAAGAGGTTCAGAGGCCAGAAGTGCTTCCACCACAAATAGGCACCCTTGAGCATTTGATCAGAGCAACTTTAGTGACCTCTGGCTCCACGTACCCCAGGGGAAATGATCTGGAAGGTGAAGAAGGGAGAACGAGTAGGCAATAGCCATGTTCATCTAAATCCCCTCTTCTATCCCTCCCACACACAGATTTTCTTTTCACTCTCTATTGAAATGACTCCCTGGCCTCCCCATTTATATTAAAATTTTCCTTTAAATAGAGAAGGGGAAACGAGTCCTCTCTTCAATCCACAAGGAAAGCTATAAGACGGTTTTCAAGCTTGGAAAATTTGGCTGGTCAGTTTTTCCTACTGTTTAATACATGCCTTAGGTTACACTGAATGGGTAAACACAGTTTATAAGTGACTAACTCACACCTAACTCTACAAGTTTATAGCCATATATATATAGTATATTGTAATATATATAAAGTATATTATACATATATACCATCTGCATTTATATAGCATACATAAAATGTGTCTGTATATATGCATGTGTGCATATACATACACAATACACGTATATTTATATGTACACACATAAACACACACACATATAAATATGTAAACACGTGCATAAACAATCCCTCAAATTGGTACAGCTCCTTAGGGTTTACAAAGCCCTCTCTTTCTCTCGTTTTATCCTTACAACAACCCTGGGAGGTAGACAGGGTAGGATTATTGCCCCCAGTTTACCGTTACCTGTGGTTAAGGCAAAGGCTCCAGGGACCCTCAGGTCTCGAAGTGGTCACAGTTCCCCTCTCCACAGTCATGCAGACTGATTTCATGAGCACAGGTCGGGCAGTGCCCACTTCTGGACCTGAAAGGATGCAAAGCCAAGGGAAGCCTGAGGCATCACCTGTTTCAGGGCTTCATTTCACAGACCGGAGGACTGAAGCTCAGAGAGTCGCTGCTAACCTATATACGGTGCCTCTGTGCAAATTAGAAAAAAAACAAGCATCCCTTCCTTAAGACACCTTCCTTCTATGTATCTGAAAATTGCCTCAGCATTCTGATTTCTTAGAACAAGACACTGGATCAATCATTAATACGTGTCTGCAATGTCTACAATTGGAATGGTGGGCTTTTACACGTGGTAGCATTCTGCACTGTAAAACTTGTACAACTGTATGTGGCATTCCTAGGAGTGAGTTCGGCCAAGGTCAGGGCAGAGAGGAGGGCAGGACAGAGGGTCGGGAAGGTCAGATGAGGAGGGGCCAACCTGGATTGCTGGGGTCCAGGAAGACAACTCATTTCACTTAATAATAATAAATATTATCCACAATCTTTTAGGTACTATGCTTAATATTTCATGCACTTCAGCTCATTTCAGCTTCACAAGAACCAAAGCTATTTCCCCACATTTCAGATGAAGATATCAAGACTCACAGAGGTGCAGGAACTCACAGAGGTGGCCAAGGTCACGTGGTAAATTGTGTGGCTGAGATTTGGGTTTTATAAGGAAAGGATAGAGGCAGAGATATCGTCACATGTTACATCCTCTGAAGATAACTGAAATGCTTTCCACACTCAGTCACTACTGATCATCCTAGCACACCAGACCCTACTTTGTATATAGGGCATCAACATCCAGCAAAGGGAAGGGATTTGCCTCAAGTCATATCACATGAAGCAGCAGCCAAGAATGAAAGCAGCTCTCTGACTCCTCATTCTGTGTGTTTTCCAGTGTCCGACAGTCTACCCGTTCCTTTAATCACATCGAGGCTGCTGCTGAATGGAGCCATCTGGATGATGTGTTCACGGAGCCTCTGCTCTGTGGACACTATAGTGGCTCCAACTCAGCTTTTCCCTGGTACCTGGCTTGCCTCCTTGCTTCCTTCCCTCACCAATGATGCAAATGGATATGAAGAGTCATCAGAAATATAAAAGGGAAGAAAGGAAGGAAAGAAGGAGGGAGGGAGGGAGGGAGGGAGGGAGGGAGGGAAAGAAAAGGCAAACAAAATCAATGGCAGAAGGCTGCTGCTACAGGCAAAGCAAGCACTGTCTTTGGACACCAACAGGACTGGGTCTCCTGCCTTCAGCGTCCTCTTGTATAAATGGGAATAAGTACTCCCACTCTGATGGAAGGTTTTAAGGAATTAATGTGATGTAAAGTGTCTGGCCCAATGCTTGCCCTTGACGTAGAAAATATGTTTCCAAGGCAAGGAGAAGGGGCTCTCGGCCAGGGGCACTCATATTGGGCTAGAACTTTACAATGTACGTGTCATCTCATATCCATCAACTCCTTACCGTGGTCTGTAAGACCTAAGTGGTCCAGGGCCGCACTACTGCTGCAGCTACAGCCCCTTGCCCTCTCCGTTGGCTGACTCTACTTCAATGACTCTGAAGTCATGTCATCAGTGAGGTATTCCCTGATCACCTTAACAAAAATGGCATCCCCCAGCCTCCATCCCCAACTCCTGCTTTCTTTTATCTATTATCTTATCATCATCCCCTCTTCTCCCACTTCATGATAGGGAGGCAATTTTTGTTGTTGTTCAGTGCCACGTCCTCAGCTTCTAGAATAGTGTTTGGTACACAGTAGGTGTTCAACAAGTGTGTATTGAATGAACTCATGGTTCCTCACAAAACACCAAGAGGCTAGCCAAGCTGGCATTCTGATTCCCATTTTACACATTAATCAACAGGCCTGGGGATGTGAAGAAACTTCTCCAAAGGCCTCCCACTGGTAAATGACAGAGGAGGGACTGGCAAGCTGAGCTGTCAGACTTAAATCCAAAGTCATTTCTATCCAACCAAGTTGTATTTCCCATTACCGCTCCCCTTCACCTCCAAGTAAACCCTGGGGAGTGGTGTTACTTGGGATTCTGTTGCTTAGGTGATGTCGCAGGAGATGGAGGTGTGAGGAGTGATTTCCCCGTGTGTTCTCCACCCAGACATGGGCCTTGCCAGGGCCATCCTGTAGACAAACCAGAGCACTGGTGCTCGGCTGGGAGCAGGCAGCAAAGCATCCGTGTTGCAGACCAGCCAGCAGCAGCCAAGTGGCGGAAGGGATGGTATCAAGTTGGGAGAATGTGGGAAGAGGGCAGGCAGGGATTGCTGTAGCCTCTCCAAGGCTCCAGAGAGCCAGGCAGGAGAAAGCCAATCACCCTTTCAGAGCAATTTCCACTCTATAAAGAGGTGATGACTTACTTCATCGCCCCGAGGTTTCCACTTGCCTCCTGGGGAGGGCCAAGTCTGACATGGGACGGAGGGACTCATGGACTCCTCAGTTCCCTAGAGAGGAAAAGAACCTGGGCTTGGACTTGGGCTGTGCTTTGACTTGCTTTGTGACTCACCTGCCCTCTCTGGATGTCAGTTCTCTCGTCTATTAAAATAATTCTTGGGCCTAGAGGAACTCTGGGGATTGGTTTGGGGGGGATGGTGTCAAGAAAAACATGTGCCATGTCACGTGCCCATGCAACAGGCTGGCACTGTGCTTGGTGCTCTACGTACGCGACCGCTTTAATCCTCACAGAAACGTGTGAAGCTGGCATTATTATGCTTACTTTTCAATTGAAGAAATGGATGTACAAGATCAACAACTCATACAGATGGTGAACAACCACACTGGGATCAGAACCAAGAGCTATCCAGGCTCTAAATAAGGTGTCCCCTTCAAATGCAGAGTTAGGGTATTGTCATTTGACAGCCTTAGAGTCAGAGCCAGGTCCCTTAGAGACCACTGAAGTGAATCTTCCGTTTCCCAGATGGAGAAGTAGGCAGAGAAAGGAAAGTGAGTTGCCTGAGGTCACACAACAGCATCAAAGCAGAGTCAGATGAGTTCAGGGAGGAGGCATTAGACACTGGCTGCATGGTGGCGGTACTGACACAGGCATCATCCTCATCACCTCACCCAGTTCTACAACCTGCAGGAGTTTCACCACCCTCCACTCTCTCTTCTAGAGCTTCAGTGCCCTTTCAACGTGTCCTTTCAACAGGACCAGTCAAAAGACTGTGCGATAGGGGTGTGTGTGCGTGTGTGTGCGCACACGTGCGTGGTAAAAACACCCACTGGGAAGTCCTCATCCATGAAGGCATCACTGACGCCCTTGCTCACATGCATCATAGCACTTTACAGTTTACAGGGCACTTTCCTTTCCTTTCTTTCTTTTGATCCTTACAGCAACACTTCTGAGCAGATGATCTTACTTTCACTTTGTAGATAAGGAAAGCTGAGGAGCAGAAAAGGGAGTTGACTTGTCACAGCAATAAGTGTGAGACGTGGAACTGCTGTGAAGGATCTAGGAGCTGGAAGCAGCTCCGCTAACTTCCTGTCAAGTGACCTTTCCTCAGCATCCCCACACAAGATAAGGGATGATTAGAGAGCAAAGAGGGGAGTGCTTCCACAGAAGGAAGCACGGGGAAGAAAACAAGGCAAGGCTATGGGACAAGGAAGAGGTAGTTTGGAAGACCTGAGCAAGACGGAGTTGAGAAGATCCCCCAGGTGCAGTATTCCAGGTGGCAGTGAGGGTGGAGGTTTCAGCCTTTGCAAGTAACTTTTCCATCCCGCACATCTCCCCATCTCTGAATTTTCAAACAAATTCCCTGGTAAGCTGAATTTTCAAACAGTTCCCATTTGGATGTCAGTATGAATCTTTTTTTTTTTTTTTTGCGCGCGGGCCTCTCACTGTTGTGGCCTCTCCCGTTGCGGAGCACAGGCTCCGGACGCGCAGGCTCAGCAGCCATGGCTCACGGGCCCAGCCGCTGCGCGGCATGTGGGATCCTCCCGGACCGGGGCACGAACCCGCGTCCCCCACATCGGCAGGCGGACTCTCAACGACTGCGCCACCAGGGAAGCCCAGTATGAATCTTGATTTCTCCCTTCTTCTGGAGACAGAATGCTGATTTTGATTAGGGTCAACCTCCCCCTCCCTGCCACCACAGACAGAAAACAGCAAAACCTACGTCATAAGTCAACAGTTATTTGTCGATGGTTGCTTTGGTGGTGGGCATGTGAGCCAGGTGTAGGGAAAGTGTGCTGGAGGGCTCCCGGGAAAGGTTTCCTCTCTCTCTTGGGATGGAAACACAGGAAGAGAGTCCATTTCCTCCTTTGAACATATCCAAATGTAATGCTTCAAAGCCCTGTGGTGATCTTGTGATTGGTGCCAGGCAGCCATCTTGCTACAAACTTGGAGAAGAAACAAGAGCATTACAGAGAACTGGGGCTGGATCTCCCAGAGGTCACACTCGGATCCACCCGACCTCTGGACTTCTGGTAACACAAGGTAATACAGTTCCTTATTGCATAACTTGCTGTGAGTTGTAGTTATTGTTACGTGCAGCCAAAGGTCACCTGACTCCTCCTGGTGGCTATTATGTGCAGCCTGTTTTGTGACCCCGTGCAGTTCTCAGTAATGGGGCTGTGACCCACTGAGTCAGGTCATCAGAAGTTATTAGTCACAAATAAGAAAGATAAAATATTTAGGAATGTTTGGGGCTTCCCTGGTGGCGCAGTGGTTAAGAATCCACCTGCCAATGCAGGGGTCACAGGTTCGAGCCCTGGTCCGGGAAGATCCCACATGCCTTGGAGCAAGTAAGCCCGTGAGCCACAACTACTGAGCCCACGTGCCACAACTACTGAAGCCTGCACGCCTAGAGCCCGTGCTCTGCAAAAGAGAAGCCACCACCATGGGAAGCTCGTGTACCGCAACGAAGAGTAGCTCCTGCTCACTGCAACTAGAGAAAGCCCGTGCGCAGCAATGAAGACCCCAAAAATAAAATAAATAAATTTATAAAAAAAAGAATGTTTGGATAAACAACAAGGTCCTACTGTATAGCGCAGGGAACTATATTCAATATCCTGGGATAAACCATAATGGAAAAGAATATGAAAAAGAATGTACATATGTTTGTAACTGAGGCACTTTGCTGTACAGCAGAACTTAACACAACATTGTAAATCAATTATACTTCAATTTAAAAACATGATTTTTTTAGAAAATCTAGACCAATGGTTCTGAAACTTTATTATGCATCATTTATTATGACGGGAGATTCTTTTTAAAACAGAGATTGCTGGGCCCTCAGCCCCCAGAGTTACTAATTCAGTAAATCTGTAGTGGGGCTTGAGGATTTAAGTTTCTAACAAGTTCCCAGATACTGCTGTTGCTGTTGGTAAGAACCACATTTTGAGAACAAGTGATTTAGACAATTTTTGTAATAATGTCCCTCACACTTATTTGCATATAAATATGATTTCTCCGGCAAGAGAAGAAAGAAGAGGAACTAGAGTGAGAAGTCAAACTCCTGGAAACCTCTTGGGGAGGGTGTCTTGCATTGACTACACTCTTTACATGTGTCATGTGGAAATAAGGGTTGAGATACAAGATTCCAGATGCCCATGGCTTCAGACTCAGAGAGACTATGACATAGGTGCGGTGATTGATGACACAGAAAGATGCTCGTCTTCATCCCCTGCCACAAGGCTAACATGTTTGTGAGCTCAAAAGGTACTAACTATTGTCATTATCCATATCTCTGTTGTCATCATTTAGACTTTATATATTCCTTTCACATCCATCATTTAACCTTTATAACAACACTATGAAAAAGATCATGATGATTATAAAAAGGATGAGGAAGACATGGGAGAAGAGGAGGTGGGTGAGGAGGGGAAAGAAGAGGTTGACTGCCACTGTACAGATGTGGAAACTGAGGCTGAATGACTTGTCCCTGTCATACTGTAAGTAAATTCCTGAGCTAAGACTCAAAGCCAGGTCTGCCTAAGTTCTGTATTCTACTAAACCGTGATATTTTTTGGTGAGTTGGCACAGGTATTAACTGTGGATAAGAAAAAGAAAATTCAGGTACTCTAGGGCTATCTCACTTTCCAAAAGAAGGCTAACTTCTTGCTTTAGAAGCAGAGCAGACCTAGCCTACTGGGACAGCATGGTATAGAAAAAAGAGTATGTTGACCTTGGGTGGGTTACTAAACTTCTCTGAGCATCCATCTTCTCAGCTTTACAAGGTCATAACGCCTTCCTTGCAGAACTGTGAAGACTGGCAATATTATATAGAAAGACCCTAACAGTCCTTGGCCCAAAGTAGGCCCTGAATAACAGGAGGCTCTTGTGATTTTGATACTGACGATTATTCAGGGAGGCTCTAAGAATGAACATGTTTGAGGCAGGTGGCAGGAAATGGTTCAGATGGGATGGCTTGCAGGGTTGGCTTGTGTAGACATGGGCCCTTCCTACTTAACCAGGCCTTTGATGCCAGCTTCAAATATTATTTTCTAAAGTCGTAATTTGCTAAACCAAGAAGTTCACAGGCCTTACTTCACAAATTATTGCTTTCCTGTTTCAAGAGCCTCCCATAACTAGAACTAGTCCTCCATGAAGCAGGCAGAGAATAGGAGCTGACTTCCACAAGGAAAGCATTGTCTCAGGGGCAGCAGACGCATGGAATATATTTTTTGGTCAGTGCTCATTGGATTTTTAGCAGGGAGAGAAAGGCCAGAACGTTAAAAAAAAAAAAAAAAATCACAAAGCTTAGATGCTTAGATTTGGACGGAAGTCTGTCTTGCTCTAAAACCCGGACCCTCACGGATGCTGCCTCCCCATTTCTTTGATAGGATGTTTCTAACATGGATTGGACACCCTGGTGGAAGGAGAAGAAAGGTGATTCTTGGTGGGATAATTTTTTTTTTTTTTTTGCGGTATGTGGGCCTCTCACTGTTGTGGCTTCTCCCGTTGAGGAGCACAGGCTCCGGACGCGCAGGCTCAGCGGCCATGGCTCACGGGCCCAGCCGCTCCGCAGCATGTGGGATCTTCCCGGACCGGGGCACAAACCCGTGTCCCCTGCATCGGCAGGCGGACTCTCAAACACTGCGCCACCAGGGAAGCCCGGTGGGATAAATATTGAGGCTCCTATTTTTCAGTGGCTTCTGCAAATGTCTGTATTCTTCACCAGAGTAAGAAAATGTCTTTTATAATTTTGTTCTATAGTCTTGCCTAGTAGGTGCTACGTGAAACGTAACTAAGTTGACGGGAAGGCAAGTGAGTTGCTGAAACACAGTGCTTTACTATTTGAGCTGTAGATCTTAACCACCTTGGGTAAAAATGTTTCCATGGGAAAATGTGGTCAGAGTTCCCTTCCATGCTGAGGTGCCAGAAACACCTTTCCTTTGCAGCCTTTCACTGATTTTTGTGAGGCAGCATGGTATAATGGAAAGAGGTCTATATTTAGAGCAAAATGACATGAGTCCCAGTCTCAGTTTTCCTGATCTCTTAGTTGGATGACCCATGGAGTCATTCTCTGAATCTCAGTTTCTTTATCTGTCAAACAGGCATGAAAACTCCTACTTCTCTGGGTTCTTCTGAGCTTAAAGGAAAATAACGTTTGCAGAATCACTTTGAAAACCGTAAAGCCCCTGTGCAATTTTGAAGAGTTGTTAGTAACTCTCCAGTCTGTGAGGATGTGAGCCCCCCTACACAACTTCTACATGAAAGTGGAAATTCACTCCTCAGGGCTCTGTGGCCAAGGTCCCAGGCCTCTCTGTAGAGATGTGCCCGCTTCGGTCTCTAAGCTGCCCAGGTGTGTCTGCTCCAAAAGCTCCAACTTCCAAAAGGCATAAGCCCCGAGATAAAGAGAACTAAAAGAGAGCGATGATTGCAACACTTGTGGACAATACATGGAGTAGCTCTTGCTTCTGCCTGGGGCCCTGCTGGCAGAGCGTAGGGTGGAGGGTGGAAGGTGTGGCAGAGGAGAAAGCATCCGAGCCCAGGTGCAGGAGACTTCCCAGCGCAGGGGCTGGGGTCTCCTCACCTCATTTACTGTTGTCCAGCCTGATAGCCTAAACACTATGGACAGCTTCTGCCCTCTACGGCCACTGTAACATGTTAATAAATCAAGCAACAGATTAAAACCCACATCCAAAAGCTATTTGTCTCATCTCTACCACTGGTCCTTGGGTTTGGGTGATAAGGTTAGCCCAGGGCAGCAAGCAAGCACAGGAGATTTATTAAAGCAAGCCACCTGTGTTCAACAGCTGTGGCAGAGAGAAGTACTGAGAATTCCCGAGGTGCCAAGGGAGGCTTCTTGCTCCTTTATCCTACAGGTGCCCGCCTTAAACAAAGCTCTTAACCATACTGTTCCCCTATTGAAAGGTCCTTAATTATTCACCATGGGTCTCAGAAGAAAGTTCAAGCTCTTTAGAGTCACCCTAAGCAATGTACTCCCAACCACCATTCCAGAACCCACTCTCTGCACAAACCATCCCTTCTGGATTCATCCCCAAACAGCTCAGTTTCGTACCTCTTTGTTCTTGCCTGAGCTGTTCCCTCAACTTGGCAGGCCACTTCATCCCATCCCCTTGCCTGCTGCCGGCGTAGTCCCTCTTACTGAAGTCCTACTCATTTCCAAGGCCCAGCTCAAATGCCATCTTCTCGTGCCTCCTGGTCCAAAACGCTCTCTACAGCCCTATCCATTCCTTCTTCTCTAATCCACAGTTGACCTCTATTATTTGGTGCTAATTTCATTCACACAAAGGCTAAGACATCAGAAGGCTCAGGTTTACATACATGCTGTCGCCTCCCTACAGGCATGGTGCCATATGGCGGAGACCTCTAAAAGCTTCTCTTCCCTTACCTGTTGTATGGGGATAATTATAATCCTCGCCTTATGAGGTTGGTATGAGTACCAAATGTGACAAGAAATATAAAAATAAATGTTAATTTTGGAAACATGACATTGTGATTTTCAGTATGCCTCCCCAGTTGGTTTTTGTTTTTTAACTTCCTGGTGAGCCCAGACTGATATCTGTACCCTAAGTGATCAGATCCAATTCTAACATAGTGCAAGTGATTAGAAAATGTTTGATGAATGTGGAAGCAACCTAAATGTCCATTGACATATGAATGGATAAAGAAGAAATGGTATACATACACACAATGGAATATTACTCAGCCATAAAAAAGAATGAAATAATGCCATTTGCCGCAACATGGATGCACCTAGAGATTATCATACTAAGTGAAGTAAGTCAGACAGAGAAAGACAAATATTATATGATGTCACTTATATGTGGAATCTAAACAATCATACAAATGAACTTATTTACGAAACAGAAACAGACTCACAGACACAGAAAACAAACTTATGGTTACCAAAGAGGAAGGTGGAGAGGGATAAATTAGGAGTTTGGGATTAGCAGATACAAACTACTATATATAAAATAAACAACAATGTCCTACTGTATAGCACAGGGAACTATATTCAATACCTTGTAATACAGTATAATGGAAAAGAAAATACAATGTCTGATGAATGAACAAATGAAAAAAATGAGTGAATCAATCAAACAAGAATCAGGAAACAGGACAGAAGACTTATTTTGACATGAGAATGACCCCTTTCCCATCAACTAAATTACAGTTCCCCTGATATTCCTTTTCATAACACCTAAGAGTTCCCTTCATAGAACCTATCACAGTGTGAAATGTCTATGTATATATGTTGGTTTAGTATCTCTCAGCTGCATTTGAAAAGCCCTCCAATGATGGGGACCATTTCTTTTTGTCCACTGAATATCCAGTACCTAGGACAGTACATGGCATGCAAGAGCCACTAAATATATAACTGTTAAGTGAATAAATACAGATATTTTAATTTTATTTATAAAAACAGAAAATCATGTCTAGATGAAAGCTGAAGCCATAGTGTAGCTTTTTATTCAATAACTGTTTATTAATGTAAGCAGAGACACCTTCTTGTTCCCATCCCATCCCCCAGCCTGCGTTAGGGGCACAGTCTTTACTCTCACTGTCTCTCCATTTCCTCCATGGAAACACTTAGGCTGTACTGCATTTGTCCGTGTCCTTGTCTGCTTGCCTACTAGACTATGGTTTCTAAAACAGAACCACCTTTCATTTCGCTTTATTTCCTAAACGCACAGCCATGTATGCAGAAACACAGTAACAGAGCACAACTGCAGTTATGAAGTTCTGTTTGACATGTGGTTCAAGGTCCCTCTGCTTGCTCATAGTTGCTCTTTTCTCCTATTTGGCCTATTTGTTCACCAAAACATCTCCAGGTTTATACAATGGTGGAAAACACAGAACTGAAATTTTGGTTCCACGATTTACATTGGTAACTTCACATTCATTTGGCAGTTCTACCACATTTCTGACAACTGCAGATTTTCTGTCCAGCTAGGACCTGGACATAAAGAAGAAGAAGTGACATGTTTAATGTGTATGTGTGGTAGGGTCATTGGGAGCTGCAAACACACAGGGAAGTCCTGGGAGGTGAATAATTGAGATCTGATGGAAGCTGACTGACCTTGAGTTTCCAAAGCCAGAAAACCCAACAGAGTACTTTGGAGAAAAGTTTTAAAGACAGAACAGGCTTTGGAAAGAGTGTCTACTGCACATGGGTGAAACCAGAGTATTTCATTGACAACCACATAATCAGAAGAGCTGGGACAGCTGCCATACATGGGTAATAGGACACCAGCATAGAATCAAAAAATTAAATTCAAATTTCAAGTCATCAGTACTGAGGGGTGGTGGTAACGATTCAAGCCTGAGAAGACCTGAGCCAGGGCAGCTGGGATTGGAAGAAGTATTGTCTGTAAACATGAGGCACTATCATGTGTGATTTCACATAGTTATCACAACAACCCTCTAGGTTGCTACCATTTTACAGAGGATGGCACTGAGGCTCAGAGAGGCTTCGTAAATTGCCTAATGTCACATTACTCCTAAGTGGTCATGTCAGGATTAGAAACCAAATCTGCATGTTCCAAATTCACTAGTGACACCTTCTCATCGATACTTAGGATACCTCTGGCTGATCTGTCCAGGAATGAGCTTGAGCTGTGGTTCCTAGTTCTGAACTAGCTTCTAAGAAAAAGAAAGAAGAAAACAGAGAGGGATTGAGAGAGTGAAGAGAAAAAAAAGTGAAAGAGGAAAAGAAAGACAGAAAGAGGAAGAAAGAGAAAGAGTGAAAGAAAGACAGTAAAAGACCAAGTGGGAGAGAGAGAGGGAAGGAAAGAGAGGGAGGGAGGGAGGGAAAGCAAGCAAGCACGAAAGAAAAAGGAAAGGAAGGAAGGAAGGAAGGAAGGAAGGGAGGGAGGGAGGGAGGGAGAAAGGAAGGAAGGAAGGAGGGAAGGAAGGAAGGAAGGGAGAAAGGGAGAAAGAAAGAAAGAGAAAGTGAGAGAGAAAGAGAGAAAGAAAGAAAGAAAGAAAGAAAGAAAGAAAGAAAGAAAGAAAGAAAGAAAGAGAAAGAAAGAAAGAAAGAAAGAAAGAAAGAAAGAGGAAGGAAGGAAGGAAGAAAGAAAGAGAGAAAGAAAGAAAAAGAGGGAGGGAGGCATGGAGGGATTGAGGAAAAGATTCTGGTTCTTTGCCAGCCCTTCTGAAAAAGTATCTTCATGGCTGTGACCTGTGACATCATATTTGCAAGCTCTCTCCAGGTGTCTCTCATTCCCAAGGTCAGAGACCCACAAATCTGGAGGGGACTCTTGCTCTGGGTGGTGTGTGATATGTGAACTTCTAATATCCCTTCAAGTTCCTGGGCTGTGTGTCCCAAGTCTCGCTGTTTGTTGGCGCTCAGAGTAAACTCTCTTCACGGTGATCTAAGGAAAAGTACTGAAGATATATTCCATGCTCTATTAATTCTAGGTACATTCCTTTTTTCATCTTTCAATATGTCTGAAATTGAGCTGTGACTGACAAATGATGATGACATCAAACAGCTTCCGTCAGCCTGGCAGCAGATGTCACTGCTTGTGCTCGTGTGAACTTGGCTGTCGTTCCTAGTGGTACAGCTGGATGCGGACAACCCTCAATATTTCAGGCCACAGACTACTTAAGAACTAATTGTGGAAGGAACATGAAACCCGACTGTTGTTCAATGGGCTTCATTGACAACTGCTGTTAAGGTCGAGAAAGCACCAGCAATAAAACTTGAGGGAAAATCCCAGAGAGAATAATGGAGTCTTCTTTTAAGAAATAAGGTAATAAAAATGAATGATGTACTGACACATGCCACAACATGGGTGAACGTTGAAAACAACACGCTAAGTGAAAGAAGCAAGTCACAAAAGACCATATATTGTAAGATTCCATTTCTGTGAAACCTCCAGAAGTGGCACATCCATGGAGGCAGAAAGTAGACTGGTGGCTGTATAAGACTAGGGAAATGAGAGGAATAGAGGGAGTGACTGCTAATTGGGTAATGGTTTTATTTGCGGGGGGTGGGGGGGTGTTGAAAATCTCCTAAAATTGACTGTGGTGATAGTGACACAACTCTGAATGTACTAAAAACTATTAAATTGTACACTTTAAATGGGTGACTTATATGGTATGTAAATTATATCTAAATACAAGAGTTAAAATAACTGTTGGGGAGAGGGGAAGAAATATGGCATAACCAGTCCTCTGGCAGGCAAAGAGCAGGACAGTATAAGGAGAACCCTGGGATTCAAAGACCCTGAGTCAAAAAGTGATTCAGAAAAGGCAGAAAGCTTACTGTGAAAAAGTTTTATGACTATCTGAACATTGATTTTACCTTTATATCACAAGAGTGATGTATTATAAAGCAGAATCAGAATAAATGAGCTCTTTAAATAAGTCTAAAAATTCAATTCATAAGAAAGCATTGGGTTATAGTTCAGTTGGCAGCATTTTCTTTTCTTTCTTAATAGCACCAAAAATAAAGTGGCTCTTAAAATCAACGGCATCTCGAAGTGATGAAATATAGTATTTGAGTCTCAGCTACCTGAGGCTGGTTTTTCCAGTCAATGACTAGCTATGAAATACTGGATATATCCATTACCTTCTCCATTCCTAAGCTTATAAATCTCTATAGTGGATTTATTTCTAAGGATCCTCTTGGATCTGAGATGTTCTAGATCTAATTTAGATTTTTATTCATGCCTGGTGGGAAAGTCACCATTCATTATGTCTTGCACCAGACCACAGGCTTGACAAATAAGGAAGAGAAGAAAATATCACATCCATTTAAATTTATCTCCTGAAAGGAATATGCTAGAAGAGAAAAGTAAAATGATTTCTTGTACTTTTCCCTTGATAATCTGTAGTTTCATTTCTTAATCCTCTCTGAATCCTAGATCCCTAGAGATCTTTTTTTTTTTTAACATCTTTATTGCAGTATAATTGCTTTACCACGGTGTGTTAGTTTCTGCTTTATAACAAAGTGAATCAGCTATACGTATACATATATCACCATATCTCTTCCCTCTTGTGTCTCCCTCCCTCCCACCCTCCCTATCCCAGCTCTCTAGGCGGTCACAAAGCACCGAGCTGATCTCCCTGTGCTATGCGGCTGCTTCCCACTAGCTATCTATTTTACATTTGGTAGTGTATATATGTCCATGCCACTCTCTCACTTTGTCCCAGCTTACCCTTTCCCCTTCCCGTGTCCTCAAGTCCATTCTCTAGTAGGTCTGCATCTTTATTCCTAGGCTGCCCCTAGGTTCTTCATGGCCATTTTTTTTTTTTTTTTAGATTCCATATATATGTGTTAGTATATGGTATTTGTTTTTCTCTTTCTGGCTTACTTCACTCTGTATGACAGACTGTATGTCTGTCCACCTCATTACAAATAACTCAATTTCGTTTCTTTTTATGGCTGAGTAATATTCCATTGTATATATGTGCCACATCTTCTTTATCCATTCACCAGATCCTCAAAGATCTGACAGTGAATGGAATAACACATTAAAAGGAGAAACTCTGGGCCTGTGGTCAAATGTGTTCACCACGGCAGCCAACTGCTTGGGTGGCAGCTTTGGCCCCTGAATGAGTTCTCCTTGGTGTGTAATTGTCCAGCCTGTAGGTAGCTTCCTGATGCTCTGTGTACAGGCACCAACAAGGACTTCTGAAGCACTAACCCCAGAGGGAGCTCACACAGAAACAGGACTTTCAAAAAGAATAGAAACACAATGGAGGAAGAGAATGGCCTGTAAGCTCAATCAGAGAATGGAAATATTTTAGTAGGTTTGAGATTCCTTTTAATTATCAGACTTTGCATAAGATTATTTTTGTCTACAATGCAAAGGCCTATGTTTATTTTAGCACTCTTCAAAATAAGTGAGAAATTGGAAATGCCTAAATGTCCAACACTGGAGAAATGTTAAATAAAATCTGGAATATCCATATTATTAAACAGTATACAGACCTTAATGTATTTGCGAAACGTTTGTAACACTATAAGGAAAGGTTGGGATTCCACTACCTAACAAAAAACGTAGAAAAAATTTAAAAATATATTTGTTCTCCATGACATAAGGACTATGCATTCTCTAGAAAGGAAATATGCCAGAAGTCTGATCATCCCAGACTGGTATCGTTCTGAGTGATTTGTTCCTGCTTCTGCATTCCCATTGTCTAATGAATGTGCAATACCCTTTTCCATCATGACAGTTAATTCCATATAACTTAAAAAATTTTTCTTATCATAAAAAATAAAATATGGTTATTATAGAAAATGAAGGAAAAAAGAGGAAAGTATAAACCTGCCAGACCAAACACAAAGAAACAACTTATAAAGCACAAGAGCAACAGTATATATTCTTATAGTCATTGTTGCTTGAATACGTATACAATACACACACACGTACACACACACACACGCGTACACACACATACACACATACACACATACATTCATGCACACAGAAGATCCATAATAGTTTGAACCACTGTGAGGTCTACCCAAACAGGAGCTCTGCTTTCTGAGAGCTGGTGCCAACAGGCATAACACTGGGCTGTTTTAGCTATAGTTTTCATAGGTAACCCTATCCCTTTTATCATAGCTGATTGAACCAAGAGTAAAAACTTAACCCAAGGTGGCCCAATAATATTTTTTCTCCAGGAAATTAAATCTGGCAATACCAAGATACTAGGAAGAGAGGCAGTTGGCTGAAACACTGGACTGGGGCAGGGGCTCTACTCAGTGAGCAGAGGCCTGTGATGGGCCTCCAAATGATGAAGACAATAGCACCCATGGTTCACAATAACTCCCTAGTTCCTGTGTCTTCTTGATTTACAACATTTCCCCTTCAGCTCTCAGTAAATACACCCACACCCTATAGCCAGAAGTGTTTTAGTTAAGACATCTCATATACTATTTTGTAACGGGCTTTCTTCAATGGTAATATTTAGATGATTTTCTTTTCTTTCCTTTATAGTTAACATTGTCATGAACATCCTCACATGTAAATCTTTTATGAAAAATTTTTTCCTAAAATATGTTGTCTTTTGATATATATTGATAATTTTCCTTTAAGAAACTTTTATTAATTTATATTACAATCAACAAACTATAATAGAGTCCAATGAACATTATTATATGATTTTTAATGAAATAAAAAGGTGATGTAAACTTTTGATGGTTCATAAGATCCTCAACTGTCCACTGTCTTATAAGGGGGTAAAAACAAATCCTGTCACTTCCATTGAATAAGTTATTTTAAAATCAGATCAATTCAAGTTAATATGTATTTTACTTTTGGTCAAAGATCATTGCAAGGGTGTCTCCCCCCAGAATATAAGTCCACTGTGAAATTTTTAAAAAACTTAGGCAAATCTGAACAAAGCCAAGTTATAGATCCTGGGAAAAACAGGTAACATTTTGGAGTTATTAAAGACCTTCATCAGTTCCATTCGTCAAAGTGTTGTTTTAAGAGTATTATTTTTGGAGTAACCTTGATGTTCCTCTTTTGAAGTGTCCAATCGAAACAAGAAGTCATATAGTATGAGTGCTGGACAGCAATATAACTTTTTTGGAACTATTTTAAATTGAATATTAGCTCTACTAAATATGGATCCTAAGGACCATCTGTCGAGCTTTGTTTTGTTTTTCTGATGGATAGAAAAGGTTTGAAGGAAATGAGGGAGCTCTTCATACTCGAGTTCCATAAAGGGAGATTGAGGCTCACTTTTGCTGATTACAACATAGCTTTGAAACCGATTGTCAACCAGAAAAAAAGAAGCTTAGTGAACAAGGGAGTTGTTAATATATCTTCAGGATCCTGATTTCAATTCCTTTAGATACACCCAGAAATGGGATTGGGGATAATATGGTGGTTTTATTTTTAATTTTTTGAGGAGCTTCCATACTGTTTTCCATAGAGGCTGTACCATTTTACATTCCCACCAACAGTGTACAGGGTTCTGATTTCTCTACATCCTGGCTAACATTTACTGAC
This sequence comes from Monodon monoceros, assembly GCF_005190385.1. Taxonomy (NCBI): domain Eukaryota; kingdom Metazoa; phylum Chordata; class Mammalia; order Artiodactyla; family Monodontidae; genus Monodon; species Monodon monoceros. The sequence goes on from NW_021703782.1 coordinate 95,795,612, forward strand.
TTCTGTTCTTTTGATAACAGCCAACAAAACAGGTGTGAGGTGATGTCTCATTGTGGTTTAGATTCACAATAGCCAAGATGTTGAAACAACCTAAATGCCTATCACCAGATGAATGGACAAAGAAAATGTATAATATACATACAATGGGATATTACTCCGTCTTAAAAAAAGAAAAAGAAAATGTGCAATATGTGACGATATGGATGAACCTTGAGGACATTATGCTAAGTGAAAAATAAGCCAGTCACAGAAGGACAAATCATGAATGATTCCAATCATATGAGGTACCTACAACAGTCAAACACATAGAATCAGAGTGTAGAGTGGTAGTCTCCAGGGGCGGGGTGGGGGTGGGGGAGGGGAATGAGGAGTTGCTAATCCATGGGCCTGAAGTTTCAATTTTGCAGGATGAATAAGTTCTAGAGATCTGCTGTACAAGGCTGTACCTAATTTAACAATACTATATTATACACTTAAAAACTTGTAAACTTGCTAAGAGGATACAGTACACGTTAAGTGGTAAGAGCCACAATAAAATTTTTTTTTTAAACGAAGCTTAAAAATGGCAGACCTTCAAGATGGCAGAGGACTGAGACGTGGAGATCACCTTCCTCCCCACAGATACATCAGAAATACATCTACACGTGGAACAACTCCTATAGAACACCTACTGAACGCTGGTAGAAGACCGCAGACTTCCCAAAAGGGAAGAAACTCCCCAGGTACCTGGGTAGGGCAAAAGAAAAAACAGAGACAAAAGGATAGGGACGGGACCCGCACCAGTGGGAGGGAGCTGTGAAGGAGGAAAGGTTTCCACACACTAGGGAGGACTATTCACTGGCAGAAACGGCAGGTGGGTGGGGGGGGAAGCTTTGGAGCCACGGAGAAGAGTGCAGCAACAGGGGTACGGAGGGCAAAGCGGAGAGATTCCCGCACAGAGGATCGGTGCTGACCAGCACTCACCAGCCCGAGAGGCTTGTCTGCTCACCCGCCGGGAAGGGCAGGGGCTGGGAGCTGAGGCTTGGGCTTTGGAGGTCGGATCCCAGGGAGAGGACGGGGGTTGGCTGCGTGAACACAGCCTGAAGGGGGCTAGTGAGCCACAGCTAGCTGGGAGGGACTCTGGGAAAAGGTCTGGACCTGCCTAAGAGGCAAGAGACCATTGTTTCACGGGGTGCGAAGAGAGGAGATTCAGAGCACCTCCTAAACGAGCTCCAGAGACGGGCGCGAGCCGCGGCTACCAGCGCGGACCCCAGAGACAGGCATGAGATGCTAAGGCTGCTGCTGCAGCCACCAAGAAGCCTGTGTGCGAGCACAGGTCACTATCCACACCTCCCCTCCTGGGAGCTTGTGCAGCCCGCCACTGCCAGGGTCCCGTGATCCAGGGACAACTTCCCCGGGAGAACACATGGCGCCTCAGGCTGCTGCAACGTCACGCTGGCCTCTGCCACTGCAGGCTCGCCCCGCATTCCATACCCCTCCCTCCCCGCAGCCTGAGTGAGCCAGAGCCCCCTAATCAGCGGCTCCTTTAACCCCGTCCTGTCTGAGGAAAGAACAGATGCCCTCAGGCGACCTACACGCAGAGGCGGGACCAAATCCAAAGCTGAACCCCAGGAGCTGTGAGAACAAACAAGAGAAAGGAAAACCTCTCCCAGAGCCTCAGGAGCAGCGGATTAAAGCTCCACAATCAACATGATGTACCCTGCATCTGTGGAATACCTGAATAGACAACGAATCATCCCAAATTGAGGAGGTGGACTTTGGGAGCAGCTGTAGACTTGGTGTTTGCTTTCTGCATCTAATTTGTTTCTGGTTTTATGTTTATCTTAGCTTAGGTATTTAGAGTTTATTATCATTGGTAGATTTGTTTATTGATGTGGTTGCTCTCTTCCTCCTTTTTTTTAATATATATATTTTTTCCTTTCTTTTTGTGGGTATGTGTATGCTTCTTTGTGTAACTTTGCTTTTACCATTACTTTGCTTTTACCATTTGTCCTAGGGTTCTGTCTGTCCGTTTTTTGTTTTCTTTTGTTTTTTAATATAATTTTTAGCGCTTGTTATCATTCGTGGATTTGTTTATTGGTTTGGTTGCTCTCTTTTTTTATTATTACTTTTTATTTTAATAATTATATTATTTTTTATTTTAATAATGTTTTAAATTTTATTTATTTATTATTATTTTTTTCTTTCTTTTTTTCTCTTTTTTCTTCTGAGCTGTGTGTCTCACAGGGTCTTGGTGCTCCGGCCGGATGTCAGACCTGAGCTTCTGAGGTGGGAGAGCTGAGTTCAGGACATTGGTCCACCAGAGACCTCCTGGCCCCATGTAATATCAATTGGTGAGAGCTCTCCCAGAGATCTCCATCTCAACGCCAAGACCCAGCTCCACTCAATGGCCAGCAAGCTCCAGTGCTGGATGCCCCATGCCAAACAACTAGCAAGACAGGAACACAACCCCACCCATTAGCAGAGAGGCTGCCTAAAATCATAATAAGGTCACAGACACCTCAAAACACACCACCAGATGTGGTGCTGCCTACCAGAAAGACAAGATCTAGCTTCATCCTCCAGAACACAGGCACTAGTCCCCTCCACCAGGAAGCCTACACAACCCACTGAAACCAACCTTAGCCACTGGGGGCAGACACCAAAAACAACAGGAACTACAAAGCTGCAGTATGCAGAAAGGAGACCCCAAACACAGTAAGTTAAGCAAAATGAGAAGACAGAGAAACACAGCAGATGAAGGAGCAAGGTAAAAACCCACCAGACCAAACAAATGAAGAGGAAATAGGCAGTCTACCTGAAAAAGAATTCAGAGTAATGATAGTAAAGAAGATCCAAAATCTTGGAAAGAGAATGGAGAAAATACGAGAAACGTTTAACAAGGACCTAGAAGAACTAAAAATCAAACAAACAATGATGAGCAACACAATAAATGAAATTAAAAATTCTCTAGAAGGAATGAATAGCAGAATAACTGAGGCAGAAGAACAGATAAGTGAGCTGGAATATAAAATAGTGGAAATAACTACCACAGAGCAGAATAAAGAAAACAGAATGAAAAGAATTGAGGACAGTCTCAGAGACCTCTGGGACAACATAAAACACAACAACATTCGAATTACAGGGGTTCCAGAAGAAGAAGAGAAAAAGAAAGGGACTGAGAAAATATTTGAAGAGATTACAATTGAAAACTTCCCTAATATGGGAAAGGAAATAGTTAATCAGGTCCAGGAAGCACAGAGCCCCATACAGGATAAATCCAAGGAGAAACCCACCAAGACACATATTAATCAAACTATCAAAAATTAAATACAAAGAAAAAATATTAAAAGCAGCAAAGGAAAAACAACAAACAACACAAAAGGGAATCCCCATAAGGTTAACAGCTGATCTTTCAGCAGAAACTCTGCAAGCCAGAAAGGAGTGGAAGGACATATTTAAAGTGATGAAAGGGAAAAACCTACAACTAAGATTACTCTACCCAGCAAGGATCTCATTCAGATTCAACAGAGAAATTAAAACCTTTACAGACAAGCAAAAGCTAAGAGAATTCAGTACCACCAAACCAGCTTTACAACAAATGCTAAAGGAACTTCTCCAGGCAGGAACACAAGAGAAGGAAAAGACCTACAATAACAAACCCAAAACAATTAAGCAAATGGTAACAGGAACATACATATCGATAATTACCTTAAATGTAAATGGATTAAGTGCTCTAACCAAAAGACATAGACTGGCTGAATGGATACAAAAACAAGACCCATATATATGCTGTCTACAAGAGACCCACTTCAGACCTAGGGACACATACAGACTGAAAGTGAGGGGATGGAAAAAGATATTCCATGCAAATGGAAAACAAAAGAAAGCTGAAGTAGCAACTCTCATATCAGACAAGATAGATGTTAAAGAAACACTATTACAAGAGACAAAGAAGGATACTACATAATGATCAAGGGATCAATCCAAGAAGAAGATATAACAATTGTAAATATTTATACATCCAACACAGGAGCACATCAGTACATAAGGCAAATGCTATGGGCCATAACAGGGTAGATAGACAGCAACACAATCACAGTAGGGGACTTTAACACCCCACTTTCACCAATGGACAGATCATCAAAAATGAAAATAAATAAGGAAACATAAGCTTTAAATGATACATTAAACGAGATGGACTTAATTGATATTTATAGGACCTTCCATCCATAAAAAACAGAATACACTTTCTTCTCAAGCGCTCATGGAACATTCTGCAGGACAGAACACATCTTGGGTCACAAATCAAGCCTTGGTAAATTTAAGAAAACTGAAATCGTATCAAGTATCTTCTCTGACCACAATGCTATGAGATTAGATATCAATTACAGGAAAAAATCTGTAAAAAATACAAACACATGGAGGCTAAACAATACGCTACTACATAACTAAGAGATCACTGAAGAAATCAAAGAAGAAATCAAAAAAAACCTAGAAACAAGGGACAATGAAAACACGACAACCCCAAACCTATGGGATGAAGCAAAAGCAGTTCTAACAGGGAAGTGTATAGTAGTACAATCCTACCTCAAGAAACAAGAAACATCTCAAATAAACAACCTAACCTTACACCTAAAGCAATTAAAGAAGAACCAAAAAAACCCAAAGTTAGAAGGAAAGAAATCATAAAGATCAGATCAGAAATAAATGAAAAAGAAATGAAGGAAACAATAGCAAAGATCAATAAAACTAAAAGCTGGTTCTTTGAAAGGATAAACAAAATTGATAAACCATTAGCCAGACTCATCAAGAAAAAAAGGGAGAAGACTTTCTCCTCTGACACTGAACAACTGACACTGCAGAAATACAAAGGATCATGAGAGATTACTACAAGCAACTATATGCCAATAAAATGGACACCAGGAAGAAATGAACAAAGTCTTAGAAAAGCACAACCTTCCGAGACTGAACCAGGAGGAAATAGAAAATATAAACAGACCAATCCCAAGCACTGAAATTGAGACTGTGATTACAAATCTTCCAACAAACAAAAGCCCAGGACCAGATGGCTTCACAGGCAAATTCTATCAAACATTTAGAGAAGAGCTAACACCTATCCTTCTCAAACTCTTACAAAATATAGCAGAGGGAGGAACACTCCCACGCTCATCCTACGAGGCCACCATCACCCTGATACCAAAATCAGACAAAGATGTCACAAAGAAAGAAAACTACAGGCCAATATCACTGATGAACATAGATGCAAAAGTCCTCAACAAAATACTAGCAAACAGAATCCAACAGCACATTAAACGGGTCATACACCACCAAGTGGGGTTTATCCCAGGAATGCAAGGATTCCTCAATATATGCAAATCAATCAATGTGATACACCATATTAACAAATTGAAGGAGAAAAAACATATGATTATTTCAATAGATGCAGAAAAAGCTTCTGAAGAAATTCAACACCCATTTATGATAAAAACCATCCAGAAAGTAGGCATAGAGGGAACTTACCTCAACATAATAAAGGCCATATGTGACAAACCCACAGCCAACATCGTTCTCAATGGTGAAAAACTGAAACCATTTCCACTAAGATCAGGAACAGAACAAGGTTGTCCACTCTCACCACTATCATTCAACACAGTTTTGGAACTTTTAGGCAGAGCAATCAGAGAAGAAAAAGAAATAAAAGGAATCCAAACTGGAAAAAGAAGGAGTAAAGCATGATACTATAGATAGAGAATCCTAAAGATGCTACCAGAGAACTACTAGAGCTAATCAGTGAATTTGGTAAAGTAGCGGGATACAAAATCAACGCACAGAAATCTCCTGCATTCCTATACACAAACAATGAAAAATCAGAAAGAGAAGTTAAGGAAACACTCCCATTTACCACTGCAACAAAAAGAATAAAATACCTAGGAATAAATCTACCTAAGGAGCCAAAAGACCTGTATTCAGAAAACTATGAGACACTGATGAAAGAAATTAAAGTTGATACAAACAGATGGAGAGATATACCTTGTTCTTGGACTGGAAGAATCAACGTTGTGAAAATGACTCTACTACCCAAAGCAATCACAGATTCAGTGCAATCCCTATCAAACTACTAATGGCATTTTTCGCAGAACTAGAACAAAAAATTTCACAATTTGTACAGACACAAAACACCCCGAATAGCCAAAGCAATCTTGAGAAAGAAAAATGGAGCTGGAGGAATCAGGCTCCCTGACTTCAGACTATACTACAAAGCTACAGTAATCAGGACAGTATGGTACTGACACAAAAACAGAAATGGAACAGGATAGAAAGCCTGGAGAAGAACCCACGCAAATATGGTCACCTTATTTTTGATAAAGGAGGCAAGAACACACAATGGAGAAAAGACAGCATCTTCAACAAATGGTACTGGGAAAATTGGACAGCTACGTGTAAGAGAATGAAATTAGAACACTCACTAACACCATACACAAAAATAAACTCAAAATGGATTAAAGACCTAAATGTAAGGCCAGACATTATAAAACTCTTAGAGTAAAACATAGGCAGAACACTCTATGACATAAATCACAGCAAGATCTTTTTTGACCCACCTCCTAGAGAAATGGAGATAAAAACAAAAATAAACAAATGGGACCTAATGAAACTTAAAAGGCTTTGCACAGCAAAGGAAACCATAAAGAAGACGAAAAGACAACCCTCAGAATGGGAGAAAATATTAGCCAATGAAGCAACTGACAAAGGATTAATCTCCAAAATGTACAAGCAGCTCATGCAGCTCAATATCAAAAAACAAACAACCCAATCCAAAAATGGGCAGAAGACCTAAATAGACATTTCTCCAAAGAAGATATACAGATTGCCAACAAACACATGAAAGAATGTTCAACATCACTAATCATTAGAGAAATGCACATCAAAACTACAATGAGGTTGTACTACCACCTCACGCCAGTCAGAATGGCCATCATCCAAAAATCTACAGACAATAAATGCTGGAGAGGCTGTGGAGAAAAGGGAACCCTCTTGCACTGTTGGTGGGAATGTAAATTGATACAGCCACTATGGAGAACAGTATGGAGGTTCCTTAAAAAGCTAAAAATAGAACTACCATACAACCCAGCAATCCCACTACTGGGCATATACCCTGAGAAAACCGTAATTCAAAAAGAGTCATGTACCACAATGTTCACTGCAGCTCTATTTACAATAGCCAGGACATGGAAGCAACCTAAGTGTCCATCGACAGATGAATGGATAAAGAAGATGTGGCACATATATACAATGGAATATTACTGTCATAAAAAGAAACAAAATTGAGTTATTTGTAGGGAGGTGGGTGGACCTAGAGATTGTCATACAGAGTGAAGTAAGTCAGAAAGAGAAAAACAAATACTGTATGCTAACACATATATATGGAATAGGAAAAAAAAAAAAAAAAGGTTCTGAACAACCCAGGGCCAGGACAGGAATAAAGATGCAGATGTAGAGAATGGACTTGAGGACGTGGGGAGGGGAAGCGTAAGCTGGGACAAAGTGAGAGAGTGGCATGGACGTATATATAGTACCAAATGTAAAATAGATAGCTAGTGGGAAGCAGCTGCATAGCACAGGGAGATCAGCTCAGTGCTTTGTGACCACCTAGAGGGGTGGGATAGGAAGGGTGGGAGGGAGACGCAAGAGGGAGGGGGTATGGGGATATATGTATATGTGTAGCTGATTCACTTTGTTATAAAGCAGAAACTAACACACCATTGTAAAGCAATTTTACTCCAAAAAAGATGTTAAGAAAAAAAAAAAGCAGCTTAAAATTACTTTAAAAACAGAAGCTTGGGAAGGTAGAATAATGTATTGCTATGCCACAGCCGATATTGCTTAGTTGCATCAGTGATCCCTTTCATATCGTGTTCCCTTAAGACAACAGTCTTTATTTTCCTCATCCCCCTCTCTAGTGGCCTCTCCTGAAAAATCATCCTCAGCCACAGATGGTCAACATTATGATGGAATTTTGTTTTCCTCTCGTGTGAATTTGGACCTGATAGAAGCTTCTCAGCTCCTTGCTGGGACCTGCTGACAAACTCGCTGGCCCCAGAACTATCTGTGACATCAGAATGATGCCTCTGAGGTTCCTGTTGGTACCTTCTGCCGAGCCATGGGGCCCCTGGACAAGCACTAATGAGAACTTGGAGTTCAGACTTTGTCCTTGCTCCTTGCAAAGCCAGTGTGACCTGGGGTGGATGACTGAACCCTCCACTGTCTTTTCCATTAGAAAATGACAGTCTGGTTGTAACACAGAGAACAGGGAATGGGTTAGCAATATCATATTCCCTGAGGAAGTACTTGGGAAGGAGCTGCCAAAAAGGACCTCGTTTACAAAGTAAGGGGGTTGCACTCAAAACTCTCCAAGGGCACTTTACGGCTGACATTCTAGTGTTCAATGATGAATCAACCCTGAAACTTGCACTGAGGCAGTCATACTAAGGAATATGCAGTGTCTTGGGAGAAGGAAGATATTTGCCATAAAAAATGGAATGTCCCCAGATAGTTAGGCGGAGGAGACAGGAAGCAACTCAGAAGCCCTCCATGTCTAATCAAGTTACCTTAGGACAGCATCCCCCCCACAAAAAATGTTTATCATCAAGAATTATCCTTGACAAAGGAAACAGGTATCTTAGACATGATAGCTGTAGGTCTTTCCCTGAAATGGTCCACCTTTTTTTTTTTTTTTTCCTTATGGGTGATTCACTATGTTTACACATCCTAGATAAAAAGGAAGGATGACTTGGACTCCTCTATTTACATAGATTCAATGCACGTTTGACATTTCTATCACATTTCTGACAGTTTCACATTTTTGTTCCTGGGTTGTCTGCTTGATTAGTTCTTAGGTATATAGAAGCTTACACTGGAACAGAGTAAGGGTTCACAGACCTTATAATTTTGACACCAAAGGTCACACTTTGTATTAGGCACTGGGGGGCAGGCCTCTAGACCACAGGAGCAAACACAACAGCAATTTTCCAGGAGCCAAATCAGTGGGAAACATGGCAAAGAAGATGAAGCCGAGAGACATTTTTGTGGCTGTCTTATGGACATAAAAAGTCATGAAGCATAAAAAGGCCTCAGAGGGATTCCCCCATCTTTCCTCCCAGCTGCAGAAACATTCTCCCTAGCTTGTTTTGGAATCTGAGCCAGAAGACCCTTGGTGAGAATGCCTATGGCCTGCTCCTGGCCCAGCTACCTGCTCCCTGGATGCCTGAGCAAACATGGATGGGCCCTGCTCCTCTGCTGCCTCTGGGACAGTTCCTCCCATCTTCCCAGAGATGTTCTTGGATTGCCCCAGCAGCTCCTGGCCCAGAGTTGGGCCAAGCTCCCAGATGTGCCAACTTGCAGCCAGGGATGTCAGACCTGGCATGGGGGGCCGCCTGCCTGGGGCCATGGGCTATCCTCAAGAAAACAGAGGGTTTGAGAGGGCCTGGAGTTTCAGCTCCTAGCTGTGGCCAGATGCCAGTGAGGTTCTGTAACTTTCACATGTGTTCCTGCAGAAGTGTTCTAAAGATTTATGTAGAAAGTATTTCTCCCAAAATTGGAGAATGAGCTGTGGATTGGAGTCTCCACATACACCCCTCCACTCTATACGGACTGCTTAATTTGCGATATGCCAATAACTTCTCATTACTGTAAATCACTCATTATTCAAACATCTCAAAGCAGTAGAATCCACTTTTCCTAAGCTTTACACGTACATCCCATATGAAGACAGATGAGAGAGGGGCTAAGAGATTGTATCCAATACCTCCCCACACCCATCCCCATCAGCTATTCTAGCACACAGCTTGTTGTCCCCTGAGGTGTAGCCACGGATCTCTTAAGCTCAGAGAAACATTTTTGAAAATCATGGTTTAAGGATTTTTATATACAACTTAAAGCTTTCTTAAAATACAATTTCAAAATCACTAATTTTTAGCAGAAAAAAATGTTAAGCAAATTCACATGTCGTCAGTGTCAGGATTCATTCAACAAGCATTTTCTGAATAGGGTGCAGGCCAAACACTGTGCTAGGCAGTGGGGATGAAGAGATAAATATGACACAGTTCTAATACCAGATAGACCTTACTGCTGAGTGGCCTTAGGCAAGCCACTTGCATCTCTCTGAGTCGCTGTAGTTTTAGGTCCCTGTGAAGAGAAATGTGCTAACAATGTGAGAGGTGATGATTACTGTCATCTGGAATCTCTTCATTTTCCACTAAAAGAAGCTGAGTTGAAGAGTAGGATATCAGATTCAAGGCCCAGACTCAACTTTTGGTCCCCAGGCTTCCAACTGAGCAAGGAGACACTGATGAGAATGACTTGCGAACAGCAGGAATGGCAGTGATGACTGAGTCTTCCGACCCCAAAGTGAAGGGCTGAAGACACTGAATCTTAGATGATGGTGTGAAAGGATTCCATGGGTAGGGTGCCCAGAACCTAGGAGAAATGATGCTGTCAAACCTAATTCTATCAGTCTGATAGACACTGAGTTTCCATTACAGATCACATTACCTTCTACTTTACAAACGTTCACTGGTAGTATCATATTTGATCTTCCTCCTGAGGATTTGGGTGCACAGGAGAGACATCATCCCCATTTCACAGATGGAGAAATTGAGTCTCAGAGATGTGAGCTGAGTTGCACAAGGTCAGACAACTGGTAAGTAGCAGACCCTGAACGTCTCAAAAAGTAAGGAGCCTCGAGCCCCGTTCTAGTCGAGTAATAGATTAAGTTAGAGATAGGCCTGGGAGTATGAAGATGGAGTGACTTTAAGAAAATGAAAGAAGGGAGTTGACGTTACTTGAGTATATACCATCATATGCAAGTGAAGCCAGTTATTGCCTTGTGGAGTTTTACCATAGAATGGGGATGACAGGCATGTCAAGAGGTAAATAGTAGCTAGTGTGATGAGTCCTTTACCAGAGATACACACAGGAGCTTGCATAACTGTAGCAACCGGGTGATAGATGTGTTTTATTCCCAACTCTCTAATGAGGAAACTGAGCCCAGAGATGCTAAGGAACAGCGCCCAGGCCATGCAAACAGTACGTGGGAGGAGCAGGTGTTGAACTCCAGTCTCTCTGACACCAAAGCCCTTGCTCTTTGGACTTTCCCCCAGCCGCCCTGAGCTTGGATGAGAGCATCTGCAGGCATGCTGGATGGAGGCGGAAGGAATAATATTATTTCTTTTATATGGTGCTATGATATCTATCTAGACGCTTTCATCTGAGAGATGTGATGTGTTTTATAAACAGGTTCTTATTATTGCCTCTCTCCCCTTCCACTCCTCCACCTGAGTCCTTGGGAACCAAAGAGGCTGCCAGGAATGGCCAAGGTCACAAGTATGGACAGGTGTATGTGTGATGGTGGTTCCCTGAGTGTGGACACAGCTGCGTTTGGCGATAACAGCAATAATCTCTTATTTGTATATCTCTCTGTTGTTTACTAACCTCTTTCATTTGATCCTCACATCAGTCATGTGAAATAGACAGAGAAAGCATCGATTTACAGAGGAGGAAACTGAGGCCCAGAGAGGTCAATTCACTTGCTTAAAGACACACGACCCATCATAGAGGAGTGGGGATTCAAACTCAGTTCTGCTGATTCACGTGAAAGCAGTGCTACATAGTGGCTCTGGACTATGGACTTAGGAATCAGGCAGACCTGAGATTGAGTTGTGCATCTACTATGTACCTTCAGGGCTGCATGCCTGGAATGGTGGACTTCCTCTCTCTGATCCTGTTTCTTCATCTGTGAAGTGGACAAATTAATCATTCCTATCTCGGTGAGCTGTGAGGAATCCCCATGAGAATTATATATAAATAACTTATCATAATGCCTGACATGTAGGGAGTTCTCAATAAACAGCAGCTATAATGAAGGGCCCATCCAAGGCCTCTATCCACTATAAACGCTGTTTGCAGGGGAGGAATGGAGATTGTGTACACTCAAGAGGGTCTGCTTGGAGGCAGGTCAAGGTACAGGGTTTACCTGCAACTGCTACCCAAGCTGAAGCATCAGCGTCTTTGTGGGGTGCGTTCTCAGGCAGCCAGTTTGCAGCTGGGGGAGGCATGTGCTCCCCGGCTCCCCCCGCAAGTGGGCCTGCCCACCTGTCTCCTGTCCTCCCCCTCTGGCAGCCCCACTTTGCCCAGGAGAAGAGCAGCAAACCTGCGTCCTCAGGTGCTCTCCCAGCTACCCCACTGGGGGACACAGCCAAAGAAAACCAAAGCACTCTGTTTTCTAAGCTGGAGCCAGGAGCGATTCCCGTAAGGCACGCCTGGCTTAACGGGGCTGTGTGTTGCCTGTAAGCCAGGCTCTGGCAGAGTCGGAAGCCTGCTCTCCTGCCTGGCCCCCCTGCAGGTGGTGGCATTTGCTTAAGGTGACTCAAAGTCCGGGCCAAGGGGGCAGAGATGGCAGGAGGCTTGGCTCTGGTTCTCTCTAGGCTGACTCACCATGTGACCCTGGACCTGTCCTTTTCCCCACTCTGGGCCTCAGTTTTCCCACCTTTACCAAAAGGCAGCTTCTTCTAAATCAGTTAATTTTCACTGCTGGGGAGCCTTTAAAAAATGAATGCCTGAGCCCCACCCCGTAAATTCTCATCGAATTGGTCTGGTATGGGGTCTGGGCAACAGCAATGGTTAGAAGCTCAATAGGTGATTCCGGTAGGCAGCCAGGGTCTAGATCCATGACCCTAAATGCGTTCTCAGAGCCCTGTGAACACTATCATTTAAGGAATCTATGAAAGAGGCAGAGGCGCAGAAGCAGAGAATTCTAGAAGGAGAAATCCTAATGGCTCTTTGTCTTTAAAACCCCATCTAATCAAACTGCCTCACTGGCCAGATGGGCAAATTGAGGCCCAGAGAAAAGGGATGAGTCTAAAGCCTCCTAGTGAGTCACTGGCAGCCTGGTCTAAACCTGGGTCTCCTGAGTCACATCACAAATAACAAACTGTAGACAAATTAAAGGGTTTGAAGAAGGGAGAGGAAGAAGCTGAAAATAAAGGAAAAAAGAAAGTAGAGGAGGGCAAATTTAAGAAGGAAGAAGAAGAGAAAGAAGTAAGAGGAAAGAAAAGGAGGCAAGGGAAGAGAAGGGGGGATGAGCAGAGGAGAAAGAAAAAGAGAAAGAAAAGCCTCAGCAGGGGCACGAGCCACTTGGTTAGTTTCCAGTGAGTCAGGGCAGCCCTGAGCCACTCTTGGCTGTACAGTGCGTATTCGGCAAACGCAACCCAGGCAGGAGCTCCATCCCAGCTGGGGCCCCAGGCCCGGGCTGGAGCCTGCTTGGGGGCGGTCTGACTCACAGCTGCTGCTTCCTTACTCTGCTTCCAGCCTCTCGCTCAATCCAGGCAGCAGGCGGGAGGGATGGATGCTCTTTTGCAAGGTGATCCCAGCAGAGAGGGCCCTGCAACCTTTAGGAAAGGACGTGTGCTAGAGATAGGGAACAGATGATTCAGGAGACCCTGTGCTCCGGCCCGGCTGAACAGCTGGGTGGCTCTGACACAGGCCTATTCCAGAACCCTGCCTGATGCCCGTCTCCACTGGAGTGTCCTTCCCCACAGACACCCTATGCAGCAGGGCATTGGACATCTGGTCCTGCAACATCTCTTTAATCGCCACGCCCCTCCATGCTTTTTACACTATCTATAAAACCATTTACTTCCCCAAATGTGTGTAGAAGTTTCCTACCTCCATACCTTTGTTTATGATGTGCTCATTTTCTAGCCAACGGACCCCATAGGCATCCTTCAAAATCCTGCTTAAAAAAATCCTGTATGAATTTTATGACAGAAAAAAAAATGTCAAAAAGTATAAAAGGATGAGTAAAACGATTTTTGAAACACCCATACAACAGAAAAACCCCAACGAGAGAGAGAGGTGGGGGGCAGGGAGAGGGAGAGGGAGGAAGGCAAAAATGAGTTAATATTAAAAATGACAACCATAGATATAGGGGGCATTGAAAGAATAAGATAATGTTACATGTATCTTTTCTATTGGGCTAATTCCTACTTGTCCTTTAGAATTGTGTGCCTAGTAGGTTCTTAGTAAATGTTTTCTAAAAAAAAATGAAAAAACAGAAAAATCCTATATGAAATGCCCCCTTTTTTTCTATGAGGTAGCCTTTCTTCTTTCTTTTAAATTGAAGTATAGTTGATTTACAATATTGTGTTAGTTTCAGGTGTATAACAAAGTGATTCCGTTATATATATTTTTTTTCAGATTATTTTTCATTATAGGTTTTTACAAGATACTGAATATTGTTCCCTATGTTATACAGTAAATCCTTATTGCTTACCTATTTTATATATAGTAGTTTGTATCTGCTAATCCCAAACTCCTTATTTATCCCTCCTCCCTTTCCATTTGGTAACTACAGGTTTGTTTTCTATGCCTGTGAGTCTGTTTCTGTTTTGTACAGATTTAGTTGTTTTATTTTTTAGATCCCACATGTAAGTGATATCATATAATATCTGTCTTCCTCTTACTTCACTTAGTATGATATTCTCTAGGTCCATCCATGTTGCTACAAACGGCAATGTTTCATTCTTTTTTATGGCTGAGTAATATTCCAGTGTGTGTGTGTGTGTGTGTGTGTGTGTGTGTGTGTGTGTGTGTGTGTGTGTGTGTGTGTGTGTGTGTGTGTGTGTGTGTACACACACACATACCACATCTTCTTAAACCAATCGTCTGTTGATGGGCACTTGGGTTGTTCCCGTGTTTTGGCTACTGTAAATAGTTCTGCAATGAATATTGGGGTGCATGTATCTTTTCGAATTAGAGCTTTCCTCTTTTATGGATATATGCCCAGGAGTGGGACTGCTGGATCATATGGTAGCACTATGAAGTGTGCCTCCAAGATATCCACAGTCAGAATCATTCCTTTCAACTTCTATAAATCTATATCAAGTGTCTTGTCTCTCCTCTGCAATACTTAGCACTCTGGACTTCTGTATCAGACCACAAAATTGAAAGTTCCTAGGTGACCAGACTTACATCCATATAACGTCTCTGAGAATAAGCTGTGAACTCAGACAGAGCTGGGTTTCAGTCTAGGCCCTGGCACCTGTACCTGTGCTTTGTATAGCAGGCTGTAACACAAGGCTGCCAATTCTTACCTCCTAGGGTAGTTGTGGGCATCACCATCAGAAGTATGGGTGTGAGGAGGAGATCAGGAGAGAAGAAGGAAGAGAAAACAAGAATGAACCCTGCAACGCTGCAGCTGTATAGACGCTGTTATGCTCTTTCACTGATAAGGAAACTGAGGCTGGCAGATCTGAAGCAACTTTACACTAAAGACCTCATTCCCCCTTCCTAATAGTCCTGTGAGATGGGCAGGAGTTCCCACCCCTAAAAATGGAAAAATACCCTACTCAGTGTAGGGAAGCTTGGGACAAGGCCAAGGACAGATTATAACTCAGACTCTCCTGACCCCTTAAGATGCCTTGCTTGCTCTCGCTCCATGGCTCTGTTGCCTGCCAAGAAGAGAAGCAGGCTTGGCCCCATTGTCAGATGTCAGCCTTTGGGCACACAGGGACCTAACCTTGGGCCTAAAGGAAACGGAACACACTCACTGAAGCCCTGCCTGCTCCGCCTTTCACAAGAAGCCAGGATGTGGTGCAGGGAGAGGGGAAGGGACATTCCAAGGGCCTGCAGAACGCTTTGGGAAAACATTTATTTGGTTTCATCATCCCAAGGAGCTTCTCAATCATGGTGACTGGCAAACATTAGTAGATATGGAATCACTCGGGGAACGTGTAAAAAATAAAGCTTCCCAGAAATTCTGATTCAGTAGCTTTGGGGTCAACACAGTAATTTGCATTATTAGCATGCTCTCCCTGGTGATTCTTATATAAATGGACCACACATTGCAAAATACTTTAGCCCAGCCCCTGATCTAAATCATCTCTCTCTCCTCCCCGCCTAGCCTGCCCCTCCATCACAATTCATCTTTTACTGAGAACACTGACTAAATCGATGTGGACACCCCATTCCATTCTGCTATTATCCACTATTTCCTCCTGTCTGGCTTCATCTGGGCCCTAGACTGGGCGGGGGGGAGTATCTGAGAGGGCAACAGAACCCCTCCACCTCTGTTAGGGCAGCCTCTGCCCATGAATGTCAAGTCCCTGAAGCCTCCCTTCCTGACTTTTTTGCGACTTAGTTCTATCAGCTACTTCAGTTCTCTTTCTCCAGAGTTGCTTCTCCTGGATTTCCTTCCACTGGGAAACTGGCATCAACATCCATATAGTCAGTGGTCCTGACTCAACCCTCAGAGTCTATATCCGCTCTGACCATTCAGCCTTCTCCTGAAGCGATCCTCCAGCAAAACACACATGTACACACATACACACACCACACACACACACCACATACATATAACACACACACACACACACACACACCCCACCACCACCACCACCACCACCACTGTCCTATGGATGTTACTTCTCAGCACCCCTGCCCCCTCCATCCTCACTGCTATCACTCTAGTTTAGTCCCCACCTCCCCCTGGAGCACTGCAGTTCAATGAGACTGAAGAGTAGGGCAGGAGGAGTAAGAAATCGTGCTGGAGAGCAAGGAAGCAGGACCTCGCTGTCTCAGATTCTCAGGGAATAGAAAGAGCTGTAGAGAATTAGGGCGAGTCAGAGAAAGGGAATATGATGTCTAACCAAGTTTGGAGTTCTATCCATAAGGATATGGCCCACAGGTTTTGCAACAGCCTGCCATATGTATGTGCACACACACACACACACACAACACATGTATGTGTACGTGTGTATGTGTATGGACGTACATGTATATGCACATGCACATACATGTACATATATACGTATGTCCTTGATTGTAATAAACTTCAGAGAAACAGAAGCATCCATGAAGAATCTGGTCCCTTGTTCCAGCAGTTTCCAGAGGCCAAAGTTGGCCCACTGGACTCGTAACGCCAAAGAGCCCAAGAGTCTTCCCTCATGGTATGTGTGAAGGTGTGGGTGAGTGAGCAAAGCACTTTCTTAATCAACTTCCTTCCCATGCCTGAGTTAATCTATCATTTAAAATAGGCATATTACTAGGGAAATAATGCATTTTGCTTGTTTTCATTTAATTTCTTTGGGGGTATTGTTATGTGTATATGCATGTATATAAGGGGGGTTGGTTTTTTCTTTTAAACGGAAAGCGAGTTTAGAAAATGGGTGTTTTAAACTCTTTTACTTAAACAGAGAACCACTAATTCCTAATCAAATCTCAGGGGAAAACCCAACAGGTAAAGGTAAGGCACTCTGATAGTAGCAGAAAGTGAGTGGGTGCAAACTCCTGTCGACTCTAATTTACCTTCTTTGGTGGCTCTTGGGGTGTCTCAAAGTATACCTAGGTTTCTAATAATATATTTTTAGAAACTGTCAATCTTGTCTAAACTCCTTATTTTGAGAACCAGAGAGAAGGAGACTATGCAGTAGGTCATGGTAGAACTGGGATTTGAACTCTTTCATACAGTGTCCCTCCAGCTAAATGGCTCTACCTTACATGCCTGTGTGAAAAACTCAACTCAGGGGTCAAAGGAAAGATGAAGATGCAAGGGCCGGTGCCCTGAAACTTGGCATCACCTTGGACCAGGTTTGAATCTGGACACTCTGGACCAAGCCGCCATGGGTACAGCAAATGAGAAATGACCTCTGTAGGACAGTCAAGAGCTGTTGGTGGGATTTTATAGCTTCCTTTGGAAATCCATGAAATTATTTGTGTGAGGAAGAGGATGGGACAGGTTCTGGGGGAGAGGAGGCAGTAGGGCTGTAGGCAACAAGCCCCGTACAGAGAAGACAGAGGCAGCATCAAAGGATAGGGCCAGGTGAGACAGAGTTAAAGGTTTCCCCTGGTTGAGAGTCTTAAGAGATACCTAAGCCCAGCTCAGGCAAATCCCCTTTTGAAGAGCAAATTTTTCCTCCTCCCCTTTGCTTTTTTGTTTCATTGCTTTTCTTTTCTTTTCTTTTCTTTTTTAATGGTCTGCTGGTTTCAGGAAGATTCTGTGAATCTTCAGACATGTAAGGGAAGAGGTCAGAGAGTCCACCTTTGACTCTAAAACAAGACTGATCAATAACCAGTCTTACTTCACTTCATTTCTGTTCCCAAATTAAAAATAAATAAAAAAGATGCAACTTCAGATGTTTATAGCATTCACCTCCAAGGAACCCTAAGTGAGGTAATGAAGTCCAGGGAACACTGAGCCAGGGGTCAGTGCTTATTTTTCTTCACTTTCCTCTTCTGGATCTCAACTTTCCCGATCTGTTATATCACCATTATCCTCAGCAGGTATTTACTGAGCGGGAACTAAGTGTGGGGCACAGTGTTAGGCCCTGAGATGGAATGGAAAGCAGATGTGAGAAAAACTGTTTGCTCTCAAAATGCTTATAAGTATGTAGCTCTGAACTGCAGTAGAAAAAGTGCTAGGTTTGGAATCAGGGAGACCTGAGCCCAAGTCAAATTTCTATCTGCCCCGGAGGGTGTTACTTGGGCAAAATGCTTCAGCTGAGTCTCTGCTCTACGCACGAGGCTGTGGTAACAGCTCCTACCTAGCCCAGCCCTGGTGCACTGTACATACTCAACTAAGTTACAGCCTCTCTTCCCTCTCTTAGAACACCTGAGGAAATCAGATTCGGGGTGAACTAGTCTATTGACTCCTCGACCTTGAACAGAAGTTGAAGTTTAGAAAAATGCCATGGAAGACCAGGACAGCAGGCTCCAAAGGGTCTTCTACCAGCTATAGGTAAATGTATCTGAAGGTATAAGTTACTCAATGAGTACCAAATGAATGAATGATTAAACTATTAATAATAGTCAAAATTCAGCATGCTTTTAGATGATTTACTTTCTAGTTTTTATAATTTAGCACGGATTACTTTATCACTATAGTAGTCACTTAATTCACTCAATAAAGCAGAGTGAATGCTGAAAAACCCAATTATCTTTCTTAACAATACCACAGACACAGAGTGCTGTGATGGAAAAAAAAATAATATAACCTTTTCCTTGACAAAATCCTTACCCAAGAGACCCTACTCCTGAAAAATGAATTGTTCCATTCAAAGAGGCGATTTGGTGTGTGTTTGGAGGGCAGGGGAGAACCCACTCTGGAACCCAGGGTCCACAGTCTAGTCTAGTCCCACCGTTGTCACAGACTTACTGTGTGACTAGGAGCAAGTCCCTTCTCTGGTAAAAACCATTCTATTGGGTTACAGGGTGTTTACCAAAGTGTGGGACACATCAGAATTAAATCATTTAATAATAATAAAAGAACTTTCTAATTTTCTTTCAGCCCTTCTAGTTCAG
Source organism: Monodon monoceros (assembly GCF_005190385.1). NCBI lineage: Eukaryota > Metazoa > Chordata > Mammalia > Artiodactyla > Monodontidae > Monodon > Monodon monoceros. The sequence goes on from NW_021703782.1 coordinate 95,814,947, forward strand.
TCTTGGAGAATGGCTTGGTTTAGCGCTGATACGCTCTTGACAATTCTGTAACATTTGCCAGCCTTCCTTTCTTATAAAAGGCAGAACAAGGCTGCAGTTCAGAACCTTCCAGAGGCAACAACGTCTGTCTAGAATTATATAAAAAAAAAATTGTTTCTTTTCATTGTACTGATTTTTAGAGTTATCTTCTATTTATGGCAAGTAGTCCTGGTTTTCCATTTACTGGTAGTGATATAAATTTTCATTTAAAAATCATTGATTTAACCAAAAATAAAAATAATAAAAATGAGTCAATTTTAAGAAGAACACATTAAGTTAATAATATCCCAGTTAGGACAAAATTGGGAACGTGATGCTCAAATGAGGGGTAGGAGAAATTGTGCTTGATGATTTTCCAGCGTCCTTTGAAGAGGGGAACTCAGATTATCTGTGCTCTTCAAACCCCGAAACTGCCAGCCAGAACATTCTTAAGGGGATCAAATGAACTTTGGTTTTCAGGGAAACCAAGTTTTGGTTTCCAGGAAAATTAATTTGTATAATGTGATTCCCGGATATTCCGGAGCATCTATTTTCTTCAACCAGTTGCCTGTAAGGGAGAGAAGCAGGTCTACAGAGGCCCTTGGAAGAGCGAAGTGCCCCTTAACTTTAGAGGCCACAGAAAATGGCCTACAGCTGCCCAGAGGCCACCACCGCAAGAGGCTGAGGCCCTATGATTTCTCTGAGCTCCCCACCCTGGGCCTCTCTGCTCCCTGGCCAAGAAAAGAGGCAAGGCCAGCTGCACAGGCCAGCCCACTCGTGCGCAGCTGGGATCTCTGAGCCAAAAGCAAGTCCGTGGCCTGGATGCAGAGCCCTTCTCCTGTACCCTCCCCCACGCCACCTCGGCTTGAAACACAGCAGAACAAGAGGGTGAAACCAGGACAACCCAGAACTGCAGAGAATGGGTTTAAGGAGGATGGGGGTGGGCTTTTCCCTCCCCACTTAGCACACTTCACCTCCTCTCCTCCACCACCCCCCAGGCCATCAGAGCTCACCAAGACCTCTGACAAGCTGACCTCAGGGAAAGCTATTAAATAGTGTTCTGAAGACACTGGTAAGGTTAGGAGCGAGGGAGGAGGGGGTCCCCAGCTCTGCAGTGGGGAGGAGTGGGGGAATGGAGATGGATTCCTCCATGGATTAAACATTCACTGGACAATAAACGGGGTCAGCTAAATTAAAAAGAATAAATCCCAACCCTGGAGCTGACAGCTGAATGACAGGAGCTGTTGGCTGTGGAATGAGGAGAGGCGTCAGGGTGTAGGGAGGGATGGATTATTATTTAGGATAATTAGCATCTCAAGTTAGGGGCTGCTAGTTCTGTGAGCAGATGGATCCATCATGTGGACAAGTCATCAACTCACAGCATGGCAGCACCAGGCTGAGCAAAAAGGATCTACTACCTTCATCCAGCTGATTGTCCATTCAGCAACACTGTATTTAACACCCACAAGGTGCATGGCTCAGAGCTAAGTACTGAGGGTGCAGTGGAAAACAGTCCAGATGCTGCCTCTGCCCTCAAAATACTTTACCTTCCAGCAGGAAAATAGAAAATCTGAATAAATAATTGCAATAAAGTGTAAAGAGAGCTCTTAGGTGAGGGAATGCTTGAGGCCCGCTTCACCTAAACTGCTTAGAAGTTTCTGAGACACTTGGAGAAATGTCTTTGCATCCCTGGTCTTAGGTTTCCTCGGTGATGACAAGCTGGGTGATGGGTCTAGATCCATGGGTTTTAAGTCCTAGGGCTCTTTAGAAGAGCCCAGGGGCTGCTGAGAAGACTTCAGTCTAGATCCCTAAGCCACCTGCTTTTATTTTGTTTTGAATGTTAGGCCTTTCTAAATTGTGTTTGAATAAAGGGCTCTGCTGATACTAAAGGAAGGAGGGAAAGGAGACAGAGAAAAGGAAGGGAGGGACAGAGAGAGGGTGGGAAAGGGAGAAGAAGAGGGAGAGAGAAAGAGAGAAATCAAGGAAGGAAGGAGTAAGAAAAAGAAAGGGAGGGAGGGAGGGAGGGAGGAAGGAACAAATAAAGAAAAACTGAGAAATCAAGAAAGAAGAAAATCTAGAAGGAGGTTGATAACTAGGTCATTACCAAATTCCTTCCAGGTTGGCTTTCAAGGGCCATGGTGACACAGATGTTCCCAAATTTAACCCAGTAGCTCTGAGTGATAAGAATATATCTAGGACCGCAGTCACACGTTGAAGTAATTTTCTACCCACTTTATCTATTTGTTTTCCTGCAAGCACCTAGGAAGTCACTGGAGTATGTGTCTACACATATGCATGTGCACATTATAGGTAAAGTATATGCATTATATATACAGACAGAGAAATGTAGGTAAAGAGATATGTAAATAGATGTACCACTGCATGTGACTAAGTGTTGTTCAATTCAGTGATGTAGGGGTTAAAAGCCCAGTGTTTTGAGTCTAAAATGACAACTACTTTCTGGATATGTGATTTGGAGGAACTTAACTTCTTCAAGTCTCTCAGTCTCTTGTTCTGTGAAATGGGAAGAACAATGTCTGACTTTGCAGTATTCTTGGGTGGATTACAGCACTCAGCATGGTGAGGAGCACATAATACAAGTTCATAAGTGATATTTTCTTCCCCTTTTTTTGCCCCTTCCTATATATGTCTAGGCATGGACAGCCACCATTTTTCTGATGTGCCTTTCTTGTTCTCAATGCAGAAAGGGACACTGCCACTTGGAAATTGTCCTTAAAGAAACCACAGGTGTGTACAGAAGTTAAAGGACTGTAATTTGGAAGATCTTAGGCTGAGTCCCTTCACATTCCCACATAAATTACTTAAGTGATGCATGGCCCTCCAATGGAATAATGGAAACTATATATGAGCAAAGATAGAAAAAAAAATGAATTACCTGTAGTCACTGCACTTCAAAATAACCACCGTTGGCATCTTGGTGTGTACTTCCCCTACCTTCTTTCTAAGTATATATAAAGAAATGTAATATTTTCTATGTCTCTGAGCAATTATAAGGCCCGAGGAAGAAAGAGGCACCGTGATAATACAGACAAACAAAATGCTATAACAAACCAACACAAACACCTCTCATTTTGTTCTTTGCTTCTGTAGCAGCTCTGAACTTGCATTTGCTTCAAGCACTGTTCATGTTCCAAGAGGCTATGACTGGATACACACTGCTGGATTTTTGTTCTTATAGGAGTCCCATCACAGAGCTATAAGCACAGAAATAAGATGACCATGTCTACTCGCCGCGATCAGTCTTTCAGCAACTGAGCCCTGGGCTCTCACTAGGAGCCAGCCTGTATGTGGTGGGGACTGAGATGAAGACTTCGTGCCCTGCCCTGGTCTGCTCTGGCTGACAGGAGACCCTGGACAGATACCAGGTTAGCCTGTCTTTCATAAGGTACCAGACTGTTGGGGCACAGAAGAAAGAGCCAGGACTGAAGCTGAGGTGTACATCCTGATGATGTGAGCTTGTCTGAGCCCTCGTTTCCTCTGATGTAAAACAGAGATGAGAATTTTACCTTCTTCATAAGACTGATAAGAGGGTCGAAGAAATCATGTAAAATTGCCTGGTGCGTGGCAGATATTCAATAAATGCTCGTTCTTATTCATCCTCTCATTCATTCAGTAAATATTTATTGAGTATCTACTGTGAGCCAGTCATTCTTGTAGGTGCTTGGAACAGACCAGTCAACAAAACAAATAAACAAAACAACAAATGACAGCTTGTTGCCTTTCCAGAGGTTACATCTGGGGAGCTGGGGAAGCAGTTCTCACTCCCTGCCCTCTTTCTTGCCAGCCAGTGCCTCCTGTGGAAAACCCGAGCCCTGTGGGTCTGGAGGAGACCTCCTCTCCTCTGCTCTCAGGTGTCAAATGTTGCCCAGAAGGACCTTTGGAAATTCCATGCTAGGCCTTTGTTCCAGCGTAAAGCCTTTGTCCTAATCTTACTCCAGCCCATAGACCAACGCAGAAGGCTGAGACCTTGGAAATCTGATCAGACCAGATACACGAGAAAATAACTTAGGGAGGAGAAATTCAATAGACACACGCTGAATACATCTCGACACCAGGCCCTATGTGACTGGTACTGAGAAACAAGATGAAGCACAATCCCAGTTTTTTTCACAACTTATTTAGAGGCAAATTCGAATCTGAATTCATTGTGAGCTGTCTGTGGTGTTTGATCTTTAATTCTACTTAGTGTGTTTGTGTAAGTACATGTATAGCTGCAGAAAAAAAGAAGTTTGATTATGGAGTTGTTGACGGAGAACCCAATGAGAATGTAACAAAGTATATGGCATATCCACTTCATTACATTCTAAAAATTAAAAGATAAGAAAAGAACATCTGAGTCCAGAAACACACCTACCACTAAGGATTCTGGAAAAGGGATTGTGGGCCTGTAGTACTGTTTTCTCTATTTTACAGGTAAGGAAGCTGAGCTGCAGGAAACCTAAGGGATTTGTCCAAGGTTACACTCTAATAACAGAATCAGGATTTGAACTTTGGAAGTCTAATTTAAGGATGTGTATTCTCTATACTCTCCGTACAGGCCTCTATACTATTCTCCCTTTCTTACTTGCTGAACTATTATTGTTGCCAGGCAACTTATCTTCTTTTATTTTTTCATTTAATCCTCACAACAATCAAACATATAGCTACGATTATTGTCCATATTTTGTTGGTGAAGGAACAATTGCTCAAAGCAACATATTTAAGGTCATGCTGCTTAATAGGAAGCATGGCTGGGATTTGAACCCAGGACCATCTGGCTCCAATGCTTACTTTTAATGACTGCATTATACTGCCACAGCCCCGTGAGGTCCAAAATGGTCTGCCATTTACACATAACTTTCCACGTTCCTTTAGTTTATGTACATCCCCTCTCTCCACTCCTTGTAACTCATCCTCTATGTAAAAGCACAGTGATATTTGTAAAGTAAAATCTGGTACTATCACTGATTCACTTATTCATTGATTCAATAAACATGTATTGAGTACCATCATGCCAGGCACTTTTCTTATCACTAAGAAGATGGTGAAGAATAAAATGAAGACTTGCTCCTTATGGAGCGTCAACCTCTTCCCCATATTTCCAATATATTTAGAATAAAACCCAAAAGCCGTAACATTAGACCCAGGTGATCTGACCCTCCCCACCTTTCCTCCTCCTCACTTCTCCTCCATTCACAATAATCATCAGTGAGTTCGTCCAACATTCCAGCTTCCCTCCAGCCCCACATCCTTAGCACACGAACGTTCTCTTTTCAGGAATGTATTTCCTTATCCATTCATTACTTTAAAAAATTCAATCAATGTGCTTGTCTCCCAGTAGACTGTAAGTGCCATATGCCTTTTCTTGTTGACATATGTATCTCCAGCCTCTAGAAAAACATCTCTGGGACCCAGAGGGCATTCAGTAGTATTTTTTTAAATAAGTATAGATAGAAATACTATGTTCGAGGCACAGATGTTTTTTTTTTTTTAATCCTGAGCCAAGTGCTGTGCTATTATGACATTTATTTTCTTGTGTAACACTTTTAGTTTCCTGGGGCTAACTCCTGCTCATGTTCCCTGAGATTTATTGAGATAATTATTGACATATTACATATGTAAGTTTAAGGTGTACAATGTGATGATTTGATACGCATAAATATTGTGAAATGAGTGCCACAATAAGGTTAGTTAACAGTCGCGTCCACTCTCATGATTACTTGTTTAATCTGTGATAATAACTTTTAAGAGCTACTCTCTTAATAACTTTCAAATATATAATTCAGCACTGTTAATTATAGATGCCAGGCTATACATTAGATTCCCAGAACTTACTCAATTTATTACTGAAAGTGTGTATCCTTTGACCAACATCTTCCCATTTCCCCCACCTCCCAGCACCTGGCGACCACCATTCTGCTCTCTATTTCTTTGAGTTCAACTTTTTTAGATTCCACATATAAGTGAGAACACACTTTATTTCTCTTTTTCTGTCTAACTTATTTCACCTATAGCATAATGCCCTGAAAGTCCATCCATGTTGTCACAAAAGGCAGAATTTCCTTCTATAAAAAGAAGGAAATCTATATTATTCATTTAATATATTATTCTACATTTTCTTTATCCATTTATCCATTGCTGGACACTTAGGTTAGGTTATTTTAGAGGCACAGAATTCAAGTATTCATATTTGGGCCTGGATAGAAGATGGAGACGGAAGATAGTAAGGAAGCTTCTCAGAGAAAGTGAAAGTTATTTCAAAGAATCATGACAGGTGTTTGACAGGCAAAGGGACAGAGAAAGGTGCCACAGGAGCAAAGAACAGTGTGTGTACGTGCTAGCAGGACTGAATGTAGAGGTGTCCAGATGAACCCTGGTTGTTTATAAAAATGAGGGTGAGAGAGTTTGGGGGAAGTAAGTCTGGAGACATCATACATGCTGAAAACCAATGCTCAAAAAAAAAAAAAAAAATCAATCAATCAATCAATAGTCCCTGCTTCAAACCCAAACTCATCCCGAGAGCACAGATTTTCCAAACATCCCCCGGGTCCCCTCTTATCTTTCACCCTCTAATTCAGTGTGTACCACGATGTATTTGGTCACCTTTCTGTGTATGTCTCCCCCACTAGGCTGGAAAGTTCTTGTGATCAATAGCTATGATTTATTCATCTTATTTTCCCCAAAGCCTGGTATAAAGGCTCTGGTAGAAGTTCAAGAAATGTTTATTGATTTAAACGGAGTTGAAGTAAAATAAAATAAGTTGAGGCAAAATTGGTTGCTTTTTTCTTATCTCTCTACTGTACCAGTTCTCATCTTTTACTTCTTAAAGTTTAGCGGGATCATCAGGTTCCAGATCAGAAAAAGCCAAACCAAGTTTATGAGACAAAGGAGACCACCAAAGAGAAAAAAAGAAACAGAGAATAACTGTGAGAAAGATACAGAAGTAATGAGACAGAAAAAACAAGAGACTCCTTGTCAAAATCTGGAGGGATTGGTTGGCATCTCCCACAAGCCCCAGGGAGCAAAGATAAAGATCCCATCCCTATGGGTATCACACTGCATCCATTACATGCCGCCACTAATTTAATTTTTACAGCATGAACTAACCCGCCAAACTTTTATTGTTGAGACTACTTAAGAAGGTACTATGGAGGGTAAGAAGGAAAAAGCCATGCCCTCCTCTTCTACAGGCCTGGGTCACAGGTGTTCCCTTATTCCCTTGGCTTTCTCCCAATTCTTATAATTGTGACTCCTTATATTTCCTTAGGGGTTCCCTACTGGCCAGGAAAATTTTCAAGTCTGAGGTCATTTCGCCATCCTGAGCGGCCTTTCTCTCAGCACACAAGCAGGAGGTAGAAACCAAAACCAAGGTGGCTACCTTGGGCCATGAGGCTTGAGTGACAGACATCAGCTGAGGTTAAACCAAACAACATCGCAGAAGCTGGGAGAGTCCCAAGTAAGGTTCAACCGAGTATTTCCTAAAGTGGGATCCTAAAGATTGCTCCTTTGGGAGATGCACCATGATCATATGGTCAGATACATTTAGGATACATTCCCTAACAGTCCCTCTCCTTGAGATTCACAATAACCATCACCATATTCAAGTCTGAGAAGTCATTGCATAAAGAAACCCACTTAGACTTGATTAACCAATAATTTCCCTAACGAACCCCAGGACTCTTTTTATGTTCTATGGCTCACTTATTAGACTCCCATAGTACTAGTGTTCTCCCGTGTAGACTCTGAAGTTCAGGTCAAGGAGAGGTGGGCGTGACCTTGACAAGTTAAAGAATGCTTCTTGGAGAATGCAAGGTTTAGGCAGGACCTTGAAGGATGAAGAATGGGGGGAAAGAAGAGAAGAGAGGGGGCAAGTCAGAAGGCTCATTTGTTTGTTCCATAATGTATTTGATAAGTATTCATTCAGTTCCTACACTCAGCCAGAGGGTATTCTTGGTGTTGAAAATACAGAGATAGCCAAGAGAGTCATGAACCTTGGCCTCATGAAACTTACATTCTGCAGTGGGAGTACAGATGCAAGCAGGCCATCAGAAAGCAATTCCTCTGACAAGATGCCCAAGAAAAAGGGGGTGGGGCCTGAAAGTTAATTAAGAATTCTCCCAGCAGAGAGGCAAGAAAAGGAATTTGAAATAGAGCACAGTTCCTCTACCACTCCTCAAATACCACCTCAGGACTTTGCACATGTTTTCCCCTCTGCCAGGGACACTTTCCCTCCAGGCTCCTCATCTTTGTCTCTTTGGTTCACTCATGCATCCCCTGCACCTGGTTCCTGGTACACAGTGAGCACTCCATAGGCATATGTTGAGTAAATGAATTAATGAGTGAATAAAAAGTATAGGAAATTCGAAGGACAAAGAAAGGAGGGAGATAATAAGCATTTATTTAGCATAAACTCTTTGCAAAGCATATGGATCGTAGAAATATTATAAGCTCAATGTTACGTGCATTTTATAGATGAGTCAACTGAAGCTCAGAAAGGTAAGGGACTTACGCAGTGCCATGCAGCAAATAAGTAGAGAAGCTCAGATTCAAACCCAGACCTGATTCGAATAGTTACAAGGACTTAGGCTTGGTTAACTTTTAATGATCTCAGGTGGCTCTTTGGGTTCTTGCTGTTCACCTTAAGGCACTTCTCCCCTGAACTAAATGTGCAGCTTTCTGAAGTGGCGCAGAGTGCATGGAGCTGGTTGGCCCCTAGTCACGGGACTGATGAATAACCGCACAGCAGCCCTTGGTGCTGGGGATGACTCAGCAGACCACAGGTGCGGAAAGGAGACCATCTCTCCCCACCCCAAACACCTCATTCATTCTCTGATGTCAGGCACCTGACTACTCCCATGCTGGGCCAGTTAATAGCTCACCCTATAAACGGGTGCGTAACAAAGTCTACTGTAAGGCTGTCATCACTTCATCAAGTTTGGCTGATCTCTGTGCTGGCCACATGATTAATTCCAACTGGCCATTGTCCCCTGCCTGGGGTCGTTCAGAAATTCTTCACTCCTTAGCTGGGAATCTACAGACTCACAGTGACTGTGAGAGGATTCAAGAGTTTCCTTCCTCCCTCCCTCCCCGTATCCCCTCCCACCTTTCCTTCCTTAATTCATCCACTCAGTTTTTCATACAGTTATATATTTATTCATTCATTCATGAATTCATCTACTCCTTCATTTACTCATAAATTACTACTGCATTCATCTATAATCATATCCATTCATGTATTCATTCACAAAGGCATACATCGATCTACTCATTCTCTTAATTTAACCAGGCATTGTATAGGATATTATGAGAATTATCTGATCTTGCAGAAATCACTTAACCTCTCCAAACATCAATTTCCAGCTAAAAGAGGTAGAGCGGCAGGGGTGGGGGTGAGGGGGCCTCAATGATACAAAACTTCTAAGTCAGTGGGGCTTCAATGATACAAAATTTCTAAGTCAGTTAGAATGAAAGACCTCCTCCAATTCTATTATTCCTTGAGTTTACAATGTGTAAGATACAACCCTTGCCCTACAAGAGTTCATAACCTAGAAAAGGGTCTTCCAAACTTTTTTTTTAACTGTGATTCATATATTCCACATCCCGACCTAGTACACACATGCATCATACATGTTCTAAACAAAGCTTTATGAAATAACATTTACCCTTGCTATATGCAGTATAATCTAATATATTATATTATATATTTATTTTAAATGTTGGCCACAATACAGTAAGTTGATTTCATGGCCCACTAATGGTTATAATCGGAAACTACGGTTTAGAAAGTCAAGAGAGAGACTTGGTTACAAGTATGTTTGATACAAGCTAGCTACCTGGACACCATCATAGACTCTCTACTCTCATAATCTTCCAAATCCAACAGCCATCTACATCTACTCAAGTAGGCCCTGTCTCTTAAATGCCTCTCGATTGACTTTCCTTCTCGACATTCATGCCCCTGCCATCTCCCTCCCACACGGGCCTCGCCTCCTGTCCTGACTTCCTGTCTCCTGTCTTACCCCTCCAGTCCATCCTCCAAACTGCAGCCAGTGATTATTCTAAGATATGCATTTGATGAAAAGTCTGTAATACTCCTCACTTATCTACGGTCTACAAGATGAATAAATGTATCCAATTCCTTGGCTTTGTCCGGCCTTGATTCCTTCTCCAGGGTCATTTCTCACTAACTCCACTCTCGCGTCTTACGCTGAACCCATGTTGATTTGCTTGCTAGTCCTTGAATCTTCTGTGTTCTTTCATGTCTCTGAGCCTTTGCTTTTGAAGATTTTTCTGTCCAGAATTCCCATTCTACTCAATACTGGCCTCATTCAAGGGTCACTGAACCACTTATTTTCCTATGCAGCCTTTAATGACAAGCCTCCTCACCACCCTGCTTATTTCTCACACTTTCCTGCATGTGCCTGTTTACTTGTCAATCGCGCTTGTATGGGTCCCTAAGGTCAAGGACCATGTTTCGAACCTCTCTTCATCCTCTAGACTCGGCACAGTGTTTGGCACAGATTTAGGTGCTTAGAAAATATCTTTAAGGTTGTATGATGTGATCTGGATAAGATATATCCAGTGGGATTTGACATGTTTATATCTGTGGCAGCCCTGAGAATGGATCTTGGAAATTCAACTATATGAGGCTCAATTAACCAAGAGCCCTAGTCTGAGTGTTCTGAATTCCATTACTGCATTTGCACAGAGGCCATGCTTCCTAACAGGCTGCTCCCAACCAATGACTGGACATGGCAGGGATACTGAGACACGGGACTCCTCCTTGGATGGTAGGCTGTCTTGAGGACTCCGCGACGGCCTCACCAAACATTCCTTAAGCCTTCCTTCTCTCTCTCTTTCACTCAGGGTCAGATTTGCACCACAGTCTGATGACACTCCTGGTCTTCAGAGCAACTTCTCATCTCCAAACACGTGTTTCCCCTAAGACAATCCTTGGATAGCTCATCCCATCCCAGCATCTGCTTCTCAGAGGACCTGAAATAGCGCACTACCCTCAATGTATATATGAGGGAACTGAGGGTCAGAGAGGTCACAGGACTTGTGAACAATTCATGAGACTGAGGTCCAGTGGTGTGCTGGTAAATGTTTAACAACTGGCTCTCTGGATTAAAAAAAAAAAAAAATGTGGAGGAGGCACTGACTTGTGGCATTGGCTGATTTCTATGGTGTAAATACTTCCACCATAGCCAGTTTTCCACTTTTTTTTTTTTTTTTTTTTTTTTTACAGTTTTCCACCACTGCCAATGTGACATCACTGAACATGGAGTTGGGAAGAGATATGCGTGACTGTTCTCGGGACCCTGTGCAAACCGGCTCCGCACGCCTCCGTCAGGCTGCAAGCCTAGGTTTCTGTCTCTCTGTTGGGCATCTTTGGACAGCCCTCCCCAGTTCTGCTTCACTCCTGAGTGCTCTTCTCAGGAGGGCCCTGCAGCCAGTCTGTTCCTGGAAGTCTCTGTCAGGTCACCAGGTTGGAGACCTTGTGTACTTTTGGCTTCTGCACGAGTCTAGGAGGTGGATGGGGGTTCTAAGGTCCCTAGAAATGGAGGCTCTGCTAGGGGGAGCAGTCATCTGCTGTTTTCTTAGAGAGGGCCTGTGATACCAAAATGGCCTTGTGTAAACTACCTGGCTGTGATGTGCAAGACGGATTGAAGGAGAGAAGGCAGAAGACAATGAGACCCGTAAGAGGCGGTTTAAATAAGAGATGCAAAGCCTGAATGAAAGATGGTGTTGTGGAGAGCGTTTCACAAAGGACATCAAGGAGGTGAGGGAAGGAGGGATAGAGGGAGGGATAAAGACCATAGTTACGAGTTACTGAGCCTTTACTACCTGCCGAGTCTATATGAAGCACTTTCTCATTTCACACCCCACCTCCCAAATACCAAGGTGAGAGTTACTGTCTCCACGTTACAGATGTGGAAACTAAGCCTCTGAGAGACTGTGCCTCTAATAATAACAAAAATGAAACAGGTAGCAAAAATAGTAGCTAAAATTCACTGAGCCTTTCCTGTATACGATACCTCCCAGCGGCCCTATGAGGTATTATTAGCGTTCCATTTTAAAGATGTCATTAAACTACTAGCAAATGGTGGAGCTGAAACTATAATCCCAGCACTTTGTCTCTTGACCAAGGTCTAAGTATCTTGTTCTAGATGCCATTAATAACTCAGATTAAGTCCCCAAATGTGGGATACACTCTTTTTCACTTCTCCTTCCCGAATAAGGACAGAGATTAGGAAACACACGATGTAAAAAGGAACGACACTGAGATCCATTTTGCAGATGGAAAACCTGCGGTGCCTTCCCTGTGGGAACAAGGATGCTTGGAACTTCAGCCCGCGATTGTACCAGTTGACCAACCCACAGTGAACTCATCACACAGAGGGAGTTCTGGAGATGCTTTATCCTAAGTCATTAGGATCCTAAGTAGACTGATAACCAAGAATAGCTGGGGAGAAAATTAAATGTATTTGAGGAGAAAGGCAGCCATTGACCTCTCCATCCTGGGAATCTGAGTCTGTAGCCAAATCTCAGCAGACACAGCTGGATAATTCCAGCGTAAATCCCCTTGCTGAGTAAGAGACAGATCCCACCAGAATAAACAACATGTGAACACAATGCCCTCTAGGCTTTACCAGCTAACCCTCCATTCTCAACACATATGGCCTTGGTGAGGAAACCTGAAGCCGGTTATGTCACCAGCCTGAAGGTGGCCCCTCTCTGAACCCAGGGCCAACTATCACGTAGCGCTTGTACGTGGATAGGGCCAGGTCTTAATGAAGAGAGCTAAAGTCACCTAAGATGGAGCAGGAACTTGACCAAACTGAGCCAGGCAACATTCAAGGGGTCAAGAGGTAGAGGGTCCTCCTTCCCAAAGGAACCACCTGGAAGACAGTTAACAACTGTGTGATGTACTAAAGGGGCCCAGGAGAGGGAGAACACCACTTTCTAGTTATTCCAAAGGGATCCTTTCTAGACAAAGTGAGGCCTTTTATGACTCTGACACCAAGAAAAGTGATAGGGTCAGGGAGCAGATGAGAGACAGGGGCTCTGGGATTTTTTTTTTTTTTTTTGCGGTACGCGGGCCTCTCACTGTTGTGGCCTCTCCCGTTGCGGAGCACAGGCTCCGGACGCGTGGGCTCAGCGGCCATGGCTCATGGGCCCAGCCGCTCCACGGCATGTGGGATCTTCCCGGACCGGGGCACGAACCTGTGTCCCCTGCATCGGCAGGTAGACTCTCAACCACTGCGCCACCAGGCAAGCCCGGGGCTCTGGGTTTTGATAATCGGCTCTGTGACCTTGAACATACCCTTTCTCCTCTGACCTGTGTTCTCTTCGTTCTAAATCGGGGGTAACTGCCCCTGCCCTTGTCTCCAGGTTGGTCAGGGAAGCCACAGGCCAGAGCAGTTAGGAGTGATTGCTAAGAGTCAGACATGTCTGGTTTACACCTCAGTGCTGTCACTGGCTAGTTGTGCAACCCATGGCAAACAACTGCATGTCTCTGAGCCTTGATTTGCTTGTGTGTGAAAGCGACAAATAGAGCACCTGCCTTACAGAAGTGCTGTGGACGTGTGATGAGACAATAAGTGCAAAGTGCTTAGCATAGTTCCTGGTATAATAGTAAGTATTTAATAAATAGTTGCTAATATGATTATTAATGAAAGCATAGCAGTAATATCAATCAATTAAGGCATGTTATCAGACCTCAGCTCTCCCACCTATAAAATGACTAGATGATTCCAAATGTTCCTTCCTCCTCTGCTGTTATCTGATAACCCACAACAACGTGAACTGGAAAATAGAATTCAGGTCTCTTCAGCCTCAATCCACATGTGGGCTCACTGGTTCTCCTGCCATTTCTTCTTTTCTTGACCTACAGACACTTTGGGAAACCCAAGAAGCCAGAGATCCATCCCCACACCCACATCACACGGTAGGCAGCGTCACGAGGGAGCCGAGGGGTGAAGCACACGAGGACAGAGGGCATCACCAGGAACTTGGGAACCACACGTCAGCACCTAAGTTGAGACCTGATGCCAGGCCCAGAACCTGGAAGACATAGGCCTTCTTACTGGTGCGAGAGTCCAAAGTATGCCCTCATGCCATCTAACTCAGAGTCCCTTTGCTGTGATTGTCTCTCTCCCCTTTCTGCTGGCTTTCGCTCAAGATCTGAAAAGCCAGAGGAAATAATTAGTACCATATAGTGAAAAGGGGTGGGGGCTTGAAGTCAAACTGCCCGGTGGACTTCTAACTGTGCTGCCTTTGGGCAGGTGGCTTCACAGCTGCAGCCTTGGTTTCTTCATCTGTAGCATGGAGCTGCTAATCCCTGTCTGCCAGAGTTTGTTTTACGAGCTTTAACCAAGATAATGGATATACAGTGCCCAGCACCGTACATGTAGTAGGCTTTCAATTAATGTTCACCTCTTTGCCCTCTTCTTTCCTTATCAATATAAAAGAAACCAAATTCTGTGTATTTACTTAACCCTTTGCCCTTGTTTTATAAGTTTTACATTGTGTCTCTTTCCACCCTTAGGCTGTACATTTTTTTTTTTGCGGTACGCCGGCCTCTCACTGTTGCGGCCTCTCCCGTTGCGGAGCACAGGCTCCGGACGCGCAGGCTCAGCAGCCATGGCTCACGGGCCCAGCCGCTCCGCGGCATGTGGGATCTTCCCGGACCGGGGCACGAACCCGCGTCCCCTGCATCGGCAGGCGGACTCTCAACCACTGCGCCACCAGGGAAGCCCAGGCTGTACATTTCGGAAGGCAGATTTTGAGTCTTTTATTTCTATATCCCAGGACCCTGCATTGGCCTAGACCAGGATGGTTGCTCAAGAAGATTTGCTGATCTGAATCTGTTTCACTGAAAATCTTGAGATTCCAAGAAGTGAGCTGTATTTACTCAGCCTCACAATAAGTAAGCTTTGAGGAGTCCTTTACCACCCTGACTGTTCTGTCTTCTCTGGAGGGACAACCCCTCTTGGGATCACTCAAGTTTTCCCTTTTTATTTTGAAAAAGTATACTTTTAAAAAGGGAGACTGAAATATATTCTGCGAGTTTGGTTACTAGCTTCTATGTGATACTGCTGCCTGGGGCCAGCCAGACTGTGGAGTGTAAGCAGCTCACAGATCAGCATTAAATGAGATGAGTGGGTCAGGGGGGCCTCGCTGGAGCTGCAGGGCCCCAGGGAGATGGAGCTATGGTTTGGTGCCTCTGACTCTGCTGAGAATGAGGCCCAAGCTCTGGCCCCAGGCTGGTGGCTCACGTTCATGGGGGGACCATCCACCCCAGCTGTAGCCACTGAGTCTGTGTGGCCTCCCCAAGGGCACCACCAGAAAACAGCTTGCTCTCTGCTCCAGTGACTGGGGAGGAGAGGCGAGCAGAGTACCAGATCTGGTCCCCAGCCCTCCTGCCTGGGTCTGCTGTTCACTCCCTCTCATCTCCCTATGCTTTTTTCCATCTTTCTCAACCTTCTTTCTCTTCTCTCACCCTATATCTGGCTTCCCTCTCTTTTCTCTTATAGAAACATTTACTGAGCTCTGAGTGCTTCTGAAGCACATGGACCTGTGCCCATACAGTGGGTGTGAGCATCGCGTGGTGTGTGCTACGCGAGTGGATGACATCTCGTGTGATAGGCGCGCCGGTTTGTGTTGGGTGGATCAACGTGGCATATGGTACAAAACATATGTCTTTACAGTATGCCTGTGGGGAGCTGGCTATGTTTATACATCGTGTGTGCTTCTGTTGCTTGTCTATGATACGTCTCTGGGGGTGTCTGTTGTGTGTGGTGGGCTATCCCCAGGCTGTGTGTCTCTGTCAGTGTTGTGGGTCCACTGTGTGTGCCTGCGTGCTTACCATGTGAGTCTTTGTTATCTGCCTTTTGTATACTGCACGTGGCTGAATCTGCCTGGGGGTGATGTGTTTACATATGTGTGTGTGTCTGTGTGTTGTCTTTGTTGTTGCTTAGCTGGGTGAGAGGGCCGTGTGGCGTGTATCTTTGTGCAACGGGCTGCGTTCATGTGGTTCTGCATCCTGTATGATTTTTTTAAAATTCCTGGGTTGTATGCTGTGCCTGTGTGGTATATACTGCATGTGTTGTTTGTAGGTGTGCTGTGCGTACGCTGCGTGTCTCCCGTGTCCCCATCTCTGTGAAATGCATGTCTGTGTTTCCCCTGCCGGCTCTTCCTCCCCTTCGGGTGCCCCAGTCTCCCTCCCGCCCCTCTCCTCCCTAGGCTGTGACCGGTCTCAGCTGACACCTCCGCTGCTCTGGCAACCCGAGAACTGCCTGGAGAAAGGTCAGCTGGCCCCCTTCTGCCTGGGCCTGCCGAGAGCCAGGCCTTCAGTGTTGTGTGGTGTGGGAGCGCCCTCTGCCAGCCGTGTGGCCCACACTCGCGACTGGGGTTTCCTCTTCCCTGTCTGGATCATCCCTGAGACTTCCAGCCTCATTAATAAAGGGCCTTCATTAGAAGGGGAAATGACCATATAATTTCTCGCTCAAACCAAGATGCTTTTGAGAAGAAAGAGGGTGTTATCAAGTGCACTGAGGCAGTGGGTACACAGCAGAGGCGTCCTGAGGGCAGGGTAAGGAAGACTTCCCTGACCGCCTACTCGGGTCACAGCCCCGCAGAAAGAGACTGCGAAGTGTGTGCTGGCCCTGGCTGGTCAAAGTAACAGCCACTCCCAATTTATATTCATGCAGCTGAGAATCTCAAACCCACACCTACCCAATGACTTCATGCATCCCCCCGCCCCCACAACCCTCCGAATAATCCCTCAAGGCCTCAATTTCCCCCTTCCACAGAGACCCAAGGTTGAGGCCTAAGGGTTCCAGTTCCAGAAAGAGGGAGGGGTCAACTGTGCAAAATGAACACTGAAACTTTTGCAGTGGATTGAATGCAAGGAGGTCAAAGGCACCCTTGTCAGAGGGTTTTACTTAGTGGAAGAAAAGGGAATAGTCGTGGATGTACCAGGACTTGCAACGCCCCAGGTATGTGATTCTAAGAGCCTCATCGGGAGGAGGAAGGAGTCATGTGGTCATATGTGGGCATGAGTGCAAACACACACACACACACACACACCCAAAATGCAGAACTCTCAAACAGCCTTCTTGGCAAATATCCCTGGGGCCTGGGAGCATGCACATTGACTACTTCTCTACTTATAGAACAAACAGACCTAAATGGCACTATTTTGTACAAAAATGTGGGTTTTCGTTGCATTCCTTCTGCTGGTGATTAAAGAGGGGGCTGATAAGGAGTAGCTGTTTCTGTAAAAACTCAGACAAGGTTGCTGGGGGACCCAAGGAACACCTGGCCCAATCAGTTTAAAGTGTGTCTTTCAGAACATTACCTCTCATGAGACATTAATAGTTATTTCAAGGTGTGGCCAAATAAATTTGAAAAATACAGGGTTAAATAAAGTTAAACAGATTTCTTTCCCATAGGCTATCTCACAGCTTTTAATATGTTTTATAAATTTCTGAGAAAGGGGATGACTACATGCAGTGTTTCTTGAAGTATTTGGAATTTTTTTTTCCCTCCCAGACATCCATGGGAGAAAATTTTAAATTTACACATTGGTAAAGCAAAATTCCAAGTAGCATAAGTCAACTACCATTAAATTCCCACTTACTACAGCAACCATGTGCTTTGTTTTTGCTTTTGTGTGTTTTGTTTCTTTGGGTCTGACAATAACCTGGATAGGTAGGTGCTTGTGTTATCATACTAGATTACAGATGGGAAGAGAGGATCAGGGAGGCGAGGTGCCTTGTTCCAAGTCATGACATTGGCCAGGGACAGAGCAAGACTTGACTCTCCAAAACACATATACTTCTACTTTGCTAACTACTACTGAACATAACTTGACAGAAAGGTTAAAATGTGGTCCCTGCCCACAAGAGCTGTACATTGTACTTAGAGAGACTTTTTCAAAGTATACATAAAAAGAGGGGAAATATGGTAGTAAAAGTTCATGGAAAATAAGTGGCATCATATATGGGAGGTGAGCACCCTCAGGGAGAACTGGGAAGGTCAGGGAGAGCTTCCTGGAGGAGGTGGATTTAAGCTGTGCTTTGAAAGGTGGAGACGCCTTAGTGAGAGCAGGTGTCAGCAACTTTTTAATGCAAAGGGCCAGATAGCAAATATTTTCTTCATGTGAGCCTTCCAGCCTTTGTTGCAAATACTTGACATTGCCATCGTTGTGTGAAAACAGCCATAGATAATACGTAAATGAAAGGATGTATGGTTGTGTTGCAATAAAACTTTATTTGCAAAATAGGCAGGTAGTCCATGGGCCCTAGTTTGCCAACCCCTGAGGCAGATCAAGGCGGGGGAGGGGAGCGAAACCTTTCTGGGCTAGGAGAACCTTTGTACACAAGTGCAATGAGCAATAGACTCTAAGGCCAGTTCCAGGCCCCAGGCCTGCTCATAACTGTTCCCTTTCTGTCTCCCACTCCACCCCAACCCCAACTGTGTTCTAAACCCTGAGGGTGAGCTTACTGCAGCTTTGCAAAAAGCAAGCTCCCTGCATTTGAGATAAGCTGAAGTGGAAGGTGCCTGTGAACTTGTACCTGGATTTAGTCTGTTGGAAAAGCAGAGGAAGACAACAAACCTAGTTCCCTCTTGGAAAAGGGAAATGCTTCCCTGTTTCTATCTACTAGATAGCCAAGCCAATCTGCGGAAGTCCCAGCATTCATCACATGTAATATATCAGAGCACCGTCTCCATTCTTCAGTCTCTAGCACAGGCCCAGTGATGTTACAGTTCTCTCCACTTGGTACAGAATCAAAATTAAGTGCTCCAGCCTGGCATTCAAGGCACTGTACACCTGACCCCAGTCTTAGACTCAACCTTATTCACTTCAGCATCCACTCTAGCTAAACCGCATTTGTCTCTGTGTCCCTGTGCGTGATTTACAAGTTCTGACCTTCAGGCCTTTGCACTTGCACATAGAATGCCCTCCTCCTTCCTTCCTTTCATCCAAGTCCTACTGTGACCTTCACGACTCTACTCTGAATTCGTCCTGCTTGGTGAAGACCTCCAGTTCTCCCCTCTAAATTGCCACAACCAGATACTGTGTTTCTTATGAGCAGTATCACTTTCCTTGGCTTAATTTTTCTTTGTTTTCCAAAATGAAACTAACTTCTTAAAGATTATAAAAAATACAAACTTACTGTTTAAAAGACCCAACCATTCCAGAAGAAATTATAATACCAGAGAGAGAGAGAGAGAGAGATTGAGAAATTCAGAAGGGGGATAAAGTCTGAAAAGATGAAAGGGGTAATATGGCATAGTCTTTCAGGAAGTGTAGTCGCTTTGGTGTGGCTGAATCAAGGGTCCCTACAGAGGAGTGAGGAGAGACGAGGCTGGGAAGATGGCAAGGGCAGAGCATCCTAAATTCTGTAGGTTTCATTGAAACTTAATTTATAGATTCCAGAGAAAAAGCAAGAAAACGGATGGCATAACCCCACCAAGTGCCGAGCTTGACACATAGCAGGCGACCAATAAATATTTATACATTAACGTAAGGTTGGTCTTGGGGTACAGGCTGAGAAAATACCTCTAATGGGATTTCCTAACATTGTTCACATAGGAAGGCATCGGTGAGAGAGAGAGTCTGCCGTCGAAAGCTCAGGGGGACTGGCTTCTGCAGAGGGCCCTGTAAACTAATTTCTTAATCATTTCCCCCTCCAAACATTCACTGAACGCCTCCCTCTCTACACTGGCACGTGTGCCGAAGCCAGGCAGGCAGGAGAACGTGAGTGGCTAAGGTCCACCGTGAAATTCGGAGGGAAAGCGTTTAAAGGGCAACTCTGGCGCTGTGCTAGGAGAGCAGCTCAGGGCGGGGCAGAGGAACAGTACCAACAGCCCCCTTGTCTGCACACTGATCATCTCAGCCTGGGTAGTATGTTATAGAGTAGCAGAATCCTAAGTTTGGAAGAACCCAAAAGCCCGATCCCTCTGAGCCTGACCCCTCTCTCCACATTTGAGTGCCATCTGGCCCCGACTTGAACACTCCCAGTTACAGGAAGCTAGCTCAACCTGTGTCCAGGAGGCTGGCACGAAGCTGCTTCCAGGATGCGAGTGCAGACAATGAAAAGAGGAAGGGGGACTAATCCCCTTAGAAGACTTAGTATATGTTAGGAGCTGACTCGCTGTACTACTTACATTGTTCTAGGTAACCCTCATGACAAGCTTGTGAATGGGGATTAACACCCCTGTTGTACAGACAAGGAAACTGGGGCTCAGGGATATTGAGTCATTGGACTTAATTACAAACCTGCTAAGTAGGAAAGCTGGAATTCAAACTTGGGATGGTCTACCACCCAGGGTCCATGGTATTTTAGTTTTTCAAAAGGAGCTTCCAATCAGACCCAGAAAAGGCAAGATGCTTTAGGTAGCCCCCGCACGGGGCTGCTGCAGAAGGGGTGGCCCTGTTGGTAGATACGGCTGCAGAGGGAGCGTGACAGGATTCTGGGCTGGGGTGGGAACGCAGGAAACGCTTCAGGACAGGATTAGGGCACCTTGGCAAGGACGGTCCTGCTGACTCACGTGCTGTTGGTTCTCTTGCGACTGTGCCTGTGCCTGCCCCATGATGAACATTTGGGCGCTCTCCCCTTATCATCCCGTCCCCAGCTCTCAAACGAAAGAGCAAGAGAGTAGGGCTCAGTCAGGGAACAGGACTGCCCTGGCCTGACCCCATAATTGCACAAAGCAAGCCCCACCCTGGCTCTGTTACCAACTCTCCTCTGAAAACCATCAGAAAACTCATTCCACACTCCCCTTTGCTTATAGAGAGCTTTCATCCTTTCAACGATGATCATGTCTTCTCTGGCCAGGCACTAGGTATACAGAAGCAACAACAACGATAGCAAACACCTACCATGTTCTTTTTATGTGCCAGGAGCTCTGCTAAGTGCTTCACGTGCATTTTCTAACTTAACGTTAACAACAGCCTTGTGAGAGAGATGCTGTCACTGTCCCCGTTATACAGATGAGGCACTGAGGCTCGGACTAAGTTATGCAAAGGGACACACATTAAGCGACAGAACTGGGATTGAAATCAGAACTCACGTGCAGAACCTCCAGGAACTAACGCACAGGGCCGTGAAAGAGGAAGACACAGGAGAGGGCTGTGTGCCGAGCCTGTGAGGACAGAGTCTGAGTTGGAAGCAATGTCCAGGAGGCAAGTGACGAGGATAAAAAGAGGGAGGACACACCCTCTGAAAAGCACTCAGCATATGCCCCGTGCTGAGCAAGGTTAGTTACAATGGGTGTCTCATTTAATTCTGACTGAGGAAATATAGTATGTAGTACATTCTCGGACAAAGTTATTTTTGTCCATGGCATTTTCTTCCCTTTGGAAGAAGATTATAGAAGGTTCAGATCATCAGAAAAGCAGTCTGGAAATTTCATGCTTTAACAAGTTCCAAATATTTTTGTATTATTATTTACTTATTTTCTTAGGAAGTAGGTTCCACACTTGGAGGACGGAGTGGCCAAAAAGTAGCCACATACAAAGGTTTTGATTCCCTCTCAAGAAGGAAGGCACAGCCTCTGATTATTAACCCCCTACTATGGGTCTGTTAGAGCCCTAGCTCATTTAATTGTCCTGACAACTGCAGGACAGTGGTACTATTACTCCTATTTTATAGATGGAGTTACTGCTGCCCAGAAAGGCGCAGTCCATTGTCACTCAGGTGAGAATAGAAGGGCTAAGATTTGAATAAAAGATCTGTCTGTCATAAAGGTTTTCTCTTCCTACTGCAATTTACCACGTCCACTTCCATAGTGAGCCCAGCTCATCTCTTTCTTTTCCCATGGCTGACTCTGTGAGAAGGGAGCAGATGCCAGCATCATCGGGGTATAATGTAAGGAGCTGAGCACACACCATCCCTCCAAGCCTACCACCTTTTCTCCCCACCTCTTGCTGTCTGAAACGGTTACTATTAGAGTCATCTTTATGAAGACAGGAAAGGGCATTGGACTGAGAGTCTGCCCTCAGGTCTAACCCTGGCTCTGCTGGGCCATGGGTGTGGATCCACAGACAAACTATCTCCCTGACTGGCCCTAATTGTCACCAATCGTAAAAAATGAGGACATTAGAAGGTATCAAGAGGCCCTTCATGGTTCCACATTCTAGGATGTTAACACCTGAGGGGAGGTGCAGGGGGTCAGTTCTCAGAGCAAAGGTGAACATACACAGGACAGAAGAGGCAGAGATGGGAGGGTGGAGAAGAGGGAACAACACTGAAATAGGGAACAGGTCTTAAACAGAGGGGGGGCAAGAGGCATCCCAAGGTGACAGCTCTGCCCTGTTCTCTAGAGCCTCACGGATAAAGTTCATCCCTTGGCCCTGGGAAGAATATCAATCAGAATTTGAGACTGGGGAAGGGGAGCAGAAGACAGGCAGTAGACAGATCTTCCATTCACTCTGGATGCCCTGAGACCCGGCTATGTTCTAAGTCCTCTCTTTGCTGCAGGACAGCCGGATCGGTGGCATGGGAGAGCCAAACGCAATTTCAGAGTCAGCCTGGTCTTCCTTTTCTTTTTACCCTGGCTACCATTTATTTTCACATGAAAACCATAAAAGATCCCAGAAATGGGAGGTGCACTTAATGGGTTTTTTTGGCACCGAGAAATTAATCTTTTTTAAACCAAGGGGATTTTTTTTTTCTTTCCTAAAGATCTTTGGCAAACAGAAGCTAAATTGCTTCCAGACCTCATGAAAGGTATTTTGTGCAAACGAGGTGTGATTTACACTTCCTTTAATTAGTCTGAACCCTGGAAAAAGAGAGAAATAATAGAAAACAAGAGCTATGTAGAAAACAAGTCCAAACAGCCCTAAAATAACAGTTTTGTAAAAGCATCAGTTGAGGGTGTTAGAAGGAGACCAATAACAAAAAAAAAAAAAAGAAAAGAAATCCTTCTAATTCTGGGAGTGGAGCAATTATAAGTGAATTGAAGTTTTGTTGGACTCCTTTCCCCAGGGATGGGGGTGGGGAGAAAGTTTGGCAGAAAGGAGCCTTAGTGTTCTGACTGAGTTTCAAGTTCTAGTTGACCTTCCTTCCGTTAAGCCTCAGTCTTTTCTGAGGGCATTTGGGGTCTAGGAGCCAGTCAGGGAGGGAGTGGACAGTTTTGCTTGCAATCACGGACATTTTACCATCCAGTTTGTCTCATGGCTGGGTTGCAATATAGTGTTTTGGAAGGGACATGGCTTTTGGAATCACAGATGTGGGTTCAAGTTTTGCCTCTGCCATTTACCACCAGAATGACTCTGGGCAACTCGAGTCTGCCATCTCCTGACCACTCCCTTACTCCCTGAAGCTCTCTTTTTCGGGTTGCTCAATCCCCCCAATCTTCTTAGTGTCCCATCTGCCTGATCCTGCTTAGTCTCTTTTGCAGGGTCAGCCTTGTCTACCTAGAATTTGGGGTTGCTCAAGGCTCAGTCCCAAGCCCACTTCTCCTCTGGGTCAACTGGCTTTATCAAGACAGTGTATCCACATGCACTGTTTCACCTTTCATCTGATTAACCCTCGAAGTTCCACTGGATGGTCCCATCTTCCCTCGTGGTTGGTCCTCATATCCAACTGTGGCATTATGCCTTTACTTGAGTGTTTCCAAGTACCTCAGATACAACATACCCAAAAAAGAACTCAGGATCTTCTACCTTAATCACGTCTGCTTCCCAAAGAAGAGCATCCCCACTTACACACGTGTCATCTATCCTGGACCCTCGTTCTCCTGCACCTTCTATATCTGATCCAACACCAGACCCCGTTGACTTTATCTTTGCACTGACATTGCATGATCTCAGCCAATCTTGCCCCATCTCTGGGCAAATTGGGAAAGCTGAGTGAGATGATCTCTGAGCATGTCTTGGCTCTGACACTGTGCGACGACTCACTTCCTTCCTTCACCCACTCTCCTCTTCTTACTCACTCACTCAGCTCACTTAGAGTCTATTACAATTTCTGGATCCATCCAGAGCCTGGGCCCAGAAGCCCTTGGAGTAGTTTAAGTTATTGAGACAATACAGGACCCAGCTAAGCAGCCTCTGGTATGAATCTCATTGCCAATCCCATTCCTTCTGAAGACTCATATCCTTCAAGGCGGGGGCGGCGGGGTGGGGGGGGGATAAAAGAAACCAGAAACTATCACAACACTTTTTAGGTAAAAGGAATGGCCAAAGTGATGTGCTACATAAGCTAGAAGAACAATTTCATTTGACCTTGAGAATGTTTAAGGGCCTAGGGCTCCATTCTATCTCTAGAATACCGGCAATCATATGGCCAGTTGCATGGATAAATGCTCTGTCCATAAAATGAATGAAGAGTAATGAACCAGAGGAGCAGGGCTCCAGTCCTGGCTCTGCCTCTGACTCGCTGGGATCAGTCCTTTCCACTCTCCAGGGCTCTACCCGCTTGTCTATACAATGAAGGGGTTGTACTAGATGACTGACACGGGCTCTGGCAGCTCAAAGGTTTGCAGGAAATTTTTATGAACTATGCAGAGAATGAGAGGGTCTAGGGATTGTCTTTTATAGCTTTCCTAGAAAATTATGCATCTTCCCCATGAAAGGAAGAATACAAATAACAATGGCTGAAATTTATTGAGCACCTGTTATGTGCCACACACTAATGTCCACAACTGGAAAAAAAAAAAAAAAAAAAAAACTAAGAGGGAGGAAAAAAAAAAGGTTAACTGAGATTTCAAACTTCACGCTGACTGATTCCAAGCCCGTGTTGGACACCTTACTCTCCACTTATCCAGTCATTTCCGTTGTTGTTTTGCCTTTGTTTGTTCATGCATCCATTCATTCATGCTACAAACATCCCCTGAGTATTTCCTCTGTACACGGAACTGAGCAAAGCACAAGGAAGCAGGAGTAAAGGTAAAGGTCCATCAGGAAGCTCATAGATGGGCTAAAGAAACTAAGAATCATGAGCAGGAAGTTTAGAAAAGTTATATTTCTTTCCAAAGTGCCACTCTGATCACGTTTATGATCCTCCTCGAAAGGCATCCAAGGCTTCCCTTTGCCTGCAGGATGAAGGCCAAACAGCTTAGCCTGTTTTCTAATCCTTCTGTGATCTGGCTCCTGTCTCATCTCCTCTCAACCACATTCATTCAACATTTGTTAAGTATTAACCATGTGCCAGACTCTGTTCTAGAGTATTGGAATGCAATGTTGACTGACAAAGGCTTGGGCCCTGCTCTCCTGGAGCTTACAAATACTAGTCAAATGATCATATCAATACAGAAGGAGGCATTCCCTTAAGCTTTCCACGGTCCAGCCTCTCTAGATGCAGGGTCTCCCATCCCATCAGATGCTTTCAGCCCAGGAAGCCTACAGTGATGCAGTTCTTGTTGGATTCACTTGAAGATCAGCTGACCTTTTAACAATGTGACTTGTCCTACTAATCATGCAGAAATACCTACTTCTAAAGAGAGACTTTTTGTTTTCTTGGCGGCATAAAATTTTGTTTCAAGATAGTTTTTCAACAGTTCTTGTGTACACTACCACACAACGGCATGCCCTCCCTCCACAGGAGTCACTATGCTTAAAGTCAATTGCTTACTGTCTATCTACCCTACTCAACTCTAAATTTCAAGAAGGCAGAGGTCTTGCCTAGTCTTGTTTACCAATGGAATCCAGCACTTAGCCCAGTGCTTGGCACACTGTTGACATTCAGAACATGTGCTGGTTACACTGAATCATCCTTAATGATCCCTAAAGCCTTAATTCAAAAAGAGACTGTAGCAGACATAGATTTTTGCTACCACTCCCTCTTTTTTTTTTTTTTTTTTTCAGGATGGGGAAACAGAGCCTGAAAGGAGAAGCAACTTTCCAAAGGCTGCAGAGAAAGTCGGTAGCTCAATTAAAGTCAGAATCAAAGAGAATCTGATGTCCAGAACTCCTGGGTACCACAACCATTCACAAGCCTTGAGTCTGAAATGGTCAGGAAGTTATGGCCTCCGGGGAAAAACAGTACATGACTGGAGGCAGGTACAGTCTCCCCAGCCTTTGCTGTATATGCATTCATCTCAGACAGAGTCACTGAGTGGACTGTTCCAGAGATAGAGGAGCCCATCTGCATGGGAAAAAACCTAGCCTGCCCTCAAACCAGGCCTCTGAGAAAAAGATTCAATCACTCCCTCTAACCCAAACTCTCCAAAACACTATTTCCTATTATGTCTCAAAAACCAAATTTAACCCACCCGCGTCTCGAGATTAGATCTGTGAGCTCACAAAGGCTCAGTCACTCAATTAAGAGGAGGGAAAATCTTATCCTCTCCAAACAAAGTGAAATGTGACATAACCCAGTTGCTAGGATTATGTCTCATTCAGGAAGAAGGAGAGGAGCAGAGAGAGAATGGGTGGGTACGTCATTACAGGAATTTTCCAGGGGGAATCTGAATGGTGTGGCCCTCCAAACTTCAATGTTCCAGTCCCCAAAACAATGCTGAAGGCAAGGTCCTGGCTTTAGGAGAGGCATAAAGGTGAAGAAGGCTCTTCTCCCCTTGCCCTAGATCTCTGGGTAGTCTCCAGGTGCATTCTGATTCCTCCCTGGATGCCTGGCCTGGTATCAATGATGAGCCTAAGCCCCGAGAATCCTATAGGCAGGTGCCAGTCTCCAAAACCTACTTGATTAGGTTAATGCAGAGTGTGGGAAAATTCCTCTTAAGGAATAACCCTTTCCTCCTCCAGGTCTTAATTTGCACATCCTTAGAATGAAAGTTGACAGACGTTGACTTGGATAATATCTAAAGTCCCCCAACATTGATGGTCTATGATCAGTAGTTAAAATATACTCTGGCATACCAGAAAGGGCAGGGACTCTGATAGACCTTGATCAAATCCCAGTTCTGCACTGGAAAAGTGATTTCCCCTGACTGAGCACCAGTTTTCCCTTCTTATAAAAAGGACTAACAATTTATAGCTTACAGAATTGCTCTAAGGATTTGAGAAAGTATATCTGATGTCCTAAGCAGAGTGTCTGCATAGAGACATATGCAGCAAATGGTAGTAAGCATTCTGAGAAGGTCTTTGGGCTTTGGCTAATGAATGACTGATTTTAAGAACAAGACCTTTAAGATAAAATCTTGACAGAGACTTTGAGTTTAGAAAGAAGCCATGTTCTCAGGCTAAAGATTCTGCTATCAAAAGCAACTGCTTGTGTCCTAGAGGCCACTAATTCACAGCTGGTGAAACCTGATTTCCAAAAACCAACTGGTCATGTTAAAAAGCAATACAGAACATCTAGTTACGGAACATCTAGATCTGAGGCCAGCTTTGGAAGGAATCATTCTTTCCATGTGGAGGGTTATTATGTCTTGGGTATGGATTCAAGGGTAGAAAAACTGGGATAACTTCTGCTGAGTCCCAAGCCATGTAATTAATTTTAGGCCATCCACATTACCATGCCCAGGTTTCAGTTTTCTCTCATATATAGTAGGATAATGATATAAGTTTCTAGAGTTGCTGGAAGGATTGACTGTGATAAGCCCAAGCCCTTGCAGTGTAGCTGGTTGGCAACAAGAGCAAGAGTCCTTAATAGCTGAGACCCAACTGTACCTCTTCCTAGCTATGTGTCCTTGGTTAAATCACTTTCCCTCTCTGAGTCTCCATTTTCATATCGGGAAAAGGAGTCCAAGGATACTCTATGTTGTAGGACTATTATAAGAAATTGATGAGACAATGTATAAAAGGGGGTTTATAAAGTAGAAGAATTACCCAAAAGCAAGAGTTGTTCATGTCTACGCCCAGGCCTTTCTAGAGAATATTCTAGCATCTCCCTCTTATTCTTTCAGTCTTAAAGTGATTGTACTTCCATGTAGACAAGAATTTCAAGGTCCCGGTTTCATCTCTGCCCTGTGAAAATGTTACCAGTATTTTTTTCTTGCCATTTAGAGTGACCGAGGGGAAATTGGCCAGACTGTTGTCGTAGGTCCAGAGTCTGACTACAAAACTGAAACTCCACCCAGAAACCTGAGTCAATTAAAGAATGAGGCACTGGGCATAAACCATGCCAAAACTATCCACCCTCTGCTTTCCAGGATCCCAAATGACACTGGTCATTGAAAAGCCATCCCTCTTGCCCAGAGGGAAATTTCGGCTCTGCTTAAGATGAATTTAATGTCCAGCGTTAGTTGTTAAAACCCAAACAGGCCCTTCCAAAACTGTGACCTTCTGTTCAAAGACTTGCTTTTGTTTGGTTGTATCTTGTAAAACACTTTAGCAGCAAATTTAGGACTTATAAGATAGAGTCGATCGACAGCCTTGGGAACTGAAAGTCTCTGTTTATTCATTGAGTAGAGACAGTGAGAGTGGTAGCAACAGATGAGATGGTGTCTATGCCAGAATTTCTAGAGGAAAGATATCTCCAAACCCAGAATTGTAAGATGAATTTCTGGTCCTGGAGTGGGAATCAGGAAAGGCTTCATGGAGAAGGTAGAGCTTGTTATAACTGCAGTAGGCTTTAGAACAATGATGGGTAAAAACTGGACACCACTGGACCTTGGGTATATTAGCATCTCAGAACATGAGTGACCTCATCGGTAAAATGTAATGATACACTTCCTGCTTCATTTTTACTACAGAACAGTATTATGCCAAAGGGCTCAATAAATGATATTCTTCTCTGACATCTCACACCGATTTTTTTTAAATTGAGGAATAGCATTTATACACAATAAAATGCACAGATTTTAAGTACATAACTCAATGTTTTTGAAAAACGGCTGGGTTCTCTGGCATCACTCTGGCACCTAGGAAACACAGACTTATAAGGAAACTTATACATGAACTGGTACAACATTTTTTTCTTTTTCTTTCATTGGGAAAACTGAGGTCTAGAGAATTGACTTAGGGAGGCGGATGTGGGGAAGGTCATATAATTCTACGGTGATCAAAATTATCCCCCAAAATAGCAAAGATCTGTTCAGTGCTTAGTATGTCCCAGAAGATAACTCTCCCCACAAAATGCTTCATTATCAACCATACTGAAAGAGGTACAGACACGTGGAGACTTTTAACCATAGGTCAACATACCTGTTACAGTAAGAAAGATGGGAAGAATGAAAAAAAGAAAAAAATACAGTCCAATATTCCTCATGAAAATAAATAAAAACACCTTCAGCAGAATACTATCAAAGCAAATCCAGCAGAACCTGCAAAGAATAATTCATAATCACCACATCGGGAAATAACCTAAATGTCTTTCAGCTGATGAACGGATGAACAACAGAACCTTGCTCAGCAAATAAAAGAAATCAACTACTAATACATACAATGTGGATAAATCTCAGATGCATTATGGTTAGTGAAAGAAGAAATACTCAAGGCTATATACTGTATGATTCTATTTACATGACCTTCTGGAAAAGACAAAATTACAGGAACAGAAAACAGATCACTGAGTGTCAGGATGGGGAGAAAAGATGACTACAGAAGCACAGCACAGAGGAATTCTGGGAGGTGACAGAATAGTTCTGTGTCTTGATTATGGCATTGGTTACACAACAGTGGGCATTTCTGTTGAAACTTGCAGAAGTCTATACCAAAAGGCATACATTTTACTACATGTAAATAACACCCCAATAAAAAAGAGAATTAAAAAAAAAAAAGAAAGATGGGAAGAATGAAAAAATGCTGACGGGAGGAACAGATTGTAGTTGAAGATGTATAACTTCTGAAAGCACCAAACATATTGAATAGACAGTTAACAGAGACTCCATAAATAATCACTGAATGAATGAGTGGATGAATGAATGAACCTATCCTCTGCAGACAGCTGCATCAACTTGGACCACAAACATCTATTTCAATGTTTGGAATGGTGTCCCTTAGTTTCGCATGCACACATTGCTGAGGAATCCGGTGTCTCTCTCGAGGTTAACCCCTCTGCCTTTGAATTGTGAAAGAATTCTAGAGGTTTTCTCAGGCAAGTCTCCCCAGTGCCTTGTGGCAAGGTCTCCAGTGGTGCCTCTTTCCTTCTTTGCCTGTAATCCCTGCCACTGCCACGTGACATCACTTCGGAAAACAGGAGTTCTGTATGCCGGGTCGTGGTGAAGGGAGAGGCATTAGAAAGTTGCCTTACACAGACCACAACCCCTCTCCAAGGGAAGACAACCCCACTCCCTCGGCCACAAGAGACCCAGGCTCAGGCTCCCAAGCATACAGCTCCTTAGATTACGTTTCATTCCTCATCCCCAGGTCATGCCCACTGTGCCAAGGTCCCTGTGCCTTGGCTTTGAGCCCGATACACCAATCAGACTTCTTCCTCCCAAGTGTTGAGACACCCTCCATGTGTGGATGATCTTAACCCACCTGAGAGTTTCTAGACTTTACCAGGGAAAGCGATTGGATCTTCCACCCATTTGTTTCCAGTGGCAACTCACTTTAAAAAATAATAATAATAAATTTATTTATTTTTATTTTTGTCTGCGTTGGGTCTTCGTTACTGCATGCGGGCTTTCTCTAGCTGCGGTGAGCGGAGGCTACTCTTCGTTGCGGTGCGCGGGCTTCTCATTGCGGTGGCTTCTCTTGTTGCAGAGCACGGGCTCTAGGTGCATGGGCTTCAGTAGTTGTGGCATGCGGGCTCAGTAGTTGTGGCTCGCGGGCTCTAGAGCGCAGGCTCAGTAGTTGTGGTGCACGGGCTTAGTCGCTCCGCAGCATGTGGGATCTTCCTGGACTGGGGCTCGAACCCGTGTCCCCTGCATTGGCAGGCGGATTCTTAACCACTGCGTCGTGAGAGAAGTCCTAGCAGCTCGATTTAAAATCAAATTTTCATAGCTTCTCCTCTTGAGCTCTGCATATCAAATGTCACTGAGAGGGTAGCCTTCTTCAAGCCACCAAATGCCCTCATCAAATCCTTCCCCTAGTGCAGTTAAAGGTTACCTACCATCCTTAGCTTTATATTTATATCTAAGAGAGGCCATTCACAAGAACCTTCTCAGACAAAAAACCTCAGCTCCAAGCTAACTTGCTGTCTCTAGATATAAAAACTGCTGCCCTCTTTTTAAATGGAAGCTTCCCTTAAGAACAAGAGAAATGATAATAATAATAATAATGATGATGATGATCTACAATTCCAACAATATGGATGAATCTCACAATATGGTGAGCAAAAGAACCCAGAACGCAACAGAATGAATTTGTACATTTTTTTCTTTTACATATAGCTTAAAAAGCAGGCAAAATTAATCTATATTAATAGAAGTCAGGATAGTGATTTACCCTTGAGGGGGTGGTCTGTGCCTGAATGGGAGCTCAGAGTGGACATCTGGGAGGCTGGCAACGTCCTGTTTCTTGATTTGGGTATTGGTTTCAGGGTTGTGTTCCCTTTGTGAAAATGCGTCAAGATACATATACATTTATGATTAGTGTAATTGTGTGTATGAATGCTACATTTCCATGGAAATTTCGAAAAACAAAGGCACTCTGCCAAAAATAAATAACAGAGGATAGTATATTTCTGTAATACTCTAGAGGCTCGAAATCATAAACCTTAAGGATAGAAAGGCCTCAGAGGTCATCCATTTCAGCCACCTCATTTCAGAGGTGGGGAAAATGAGGCCCACAGAGGAGAGCGCCAAGATCACACAGGGACTCAGTGTCACATGAGGTCTCCTGCAACCCAGCCCTTCCTAATGTTGCTTTCCTTCTTCAGATGATAAAGAGGAGATGCGGGTGAAGTCTAAAGATAAGCCATGAATCTGGGTATCCAGATATAAAATTTTTCAGACGTCGATTAGTATCTGCCTTGCAAATGGCCTTGGCAGCTGAGACAAGGCAGATGTGGCCACACAAATATATTGCCCATGACACATGGGTTGGAAGAGTGAGGCAGAGGCAGCTCTAAAGGAACAAAAGGAGAACATGTCTGCCTGGAATGCACTGGGAATGAGGATTCCAAAGAGGTCATCCAGGGAGAAGCTGTGCCTGAACCCCAGAGAAGGCTGGGTACATTTACTGACATTCCAAACATTTGTGCTTTTGCAAGGGATATAATAGGGAATCTGCTTCCCTGCCTGGAGGCATGATCTATGGGCTTCCGAGGCACTGGGTGTGGGCCGCTCTTGAAGGCATGATGCAGTGTTTGATGGATGAAGGCTGAGGATACTCACTAGGCCACACATTAATAAAAAGGATCAAACTGCCCTGGTTGGTGGAATGGGATGCAAATGTCGTTCTCCATGTGGACATCAAAGGCAGAGAATGTCTGGAGGGAGCTAACCTGCTTTATATCTTTACCTTGATCCCACTTGTCCAAATTAGAGCCTCTGTTCTGTTGCCAAGACCCTATGTAAGCCAAGACTGGGGGCGGGGGGGCTCACCCTATACTGCAACCACCCATGATACCTCACCTGCCTCTAGCCATTCTTAACTGAGAATGAGGATGTGTGTTCTAATCACAACTTAGCCCCTTCCATCACTTTCTGCTGTCCAGAGAGTGGAGTCCAAATATCTTCACCTGACCTTCATGGCACTCACCCACTTGACCACAAACCCCAGTGCCTCTCACACTGTGTTCCTCCAGGCACCTTTCTTTTCTGTCTTCACGTCTTTCTTTTTTGGTTTATGCTCTTTTCTCTGTCTGAACTGCCTCTTACTCATCTCTGTTATTGAAACTCTTCTCATCCTTCTAGGCTGATGTCAAGGCCACTTTCTTCATGAAGGCCTCCTTGATTACCAGTTCCCCAAGCCAAACTAATTTTTCTTCCATTGGAAGTTTTTGTATATATTTAGTCACATTTCATTTTTATTCTATGATCATACAATTGTCTGTTTTTCATTTCTCTCTCCCTAGATTGAGTGCTCCAAAAGAGAAGGGATAGTATTTATCACGTTCCCCACTGGTTTCCAATATGCTTGAAATGTGTAGCTGTTCAAAATACACATTTTCTGAATGAGTATATAAGACCATCCTTGAGGTCACCACACACTCCTAATCTCTGATTTCAGCCTCAACTGCAGTGGACAGTTTCAGCGTGAGTTCAGACTCACTTTGTCCTCCTCAAATAACTTCCACCTTGAGATACGCCAGGTGTGTCTTTCTGCTTCTGGCCTGAGACCTTCCTTGATGCCCTGGGAGTTCTCAGTTCAAAAGGGTAAGCACAGCCCAGAAGTGAAAGGAACAAAAATCTTCAAACATCATATGGGTAGGGAGCCAGAGCAGACATACTCCAGCTTTGCATCCTCAGGCAGCAATTCTGGGAGGTATCTGTCTCCTTCTCAGGAGGTACCAGTGGAATCAAGCCCGTAACACTCAGTAATTACCTGTGAACACAGCCCTGTATTGGTTTTCTCTCCTTCTGGTGTCACTGCCCAAGCTGCCTCACAACTGTTTCCTGTGTGTTCCTATCAAGTACACCATCTGCTCCCAATCCTTGCTCAGGCTTTTTAGGTTAACCAAAATGAAAAACAAAACAAAACAAACAAAAACAGGATGAACAGATGTCCTCTACTTTGAATTAGTTAGATAACCCACCTAACAATTTCTAACATTTCTCCAGTGTCTGGAACCAACTTTTCACATGGTAGATAGTCCATAATTGTGTGTCAGCTAGAAATGAATTTAAAAATATGAGCCACTAGTATCAACTTAGCATGCAGAGGAAAATCCCACTTATAAACTAGATAATCATCAAGACAGGTGTCCATGTAGCTATCTCTAGGTGACAAACATTAGGAGAATCCAATCTCACTGACATTTGATTTTGCTGGCACTTTAGATTCAGCCAGTTGAGCTTACTCACTGCATCTGTTTCCTTACCCCTTGCCTCCTTATGCTACAGGCCCAGAACTCCCCTGAGATGCTCAGCCACTGTGGAAGAGCCAGATGTGATCTTCCGAAGGTGTGATTCATCACGCACCTGATGACAGCACATCTGCACCAATGCGTGAAACATGGGGACCTGCAGCCCCAACCCAGGATATGACCCAAGTGACTCAGAGTTTAAGTTTCCTCATGATTTCTCCCATGAAAACAGCACCTGGCCCTTCCTACACACCCCCAATCAAAAACACACCTCTTAAAAATTGTGTTTCTTTTTAATTACATAATCCTCTCCTTTTTTTCATTTAAAAAACTTGTTTTTAGTTCTTCCCCCTTCAGGGATTCCCTGGGAGCTATCAAGAGTAGGGACAAAGAGTTGGGTTCAAATCCTAACACTGTCACTGGACAACTATATGTGCCTTGGCAAGTGACTCTGCCCCCTGAACCTCGGTTTTCCCAGCTGTCAAATAAAGATAATAATAACTACTTTTCAGAATAACTCTGATGATTAAATATTATAAAGACACCTGGTATATAAACGCTCAATAAACGTTGGTTCTCTTCCCTTTCCCTTTAATTAGCTTTACACTTTCCATAGTGACTACGAAGTTCTAATACAGAGCAGGTGCTTAACAAATGCTCCCCCTCTTGCTTCACCCTCGCTTTGGCTCTCTTTATATTGGATAACTTTCTGCTTCTTCACTCATGGTGGTTTTAACTGCCTGGTTTCATGAGCTCTGATAACAGCATAATTTGTATTTTCGGTGCTAGGGATATAGCATGGATTGAGACAGTCAAGGTCCTCACCCTTGTAAAGCTTACATTCAAGAGCAGGGGAACAAAAAATAAATGGGCAAAAACATAAATAAATGAGATTTCAGAGAATGATAAGGGATGTGAGAGCAGTAATACTGGGGGATGTGACAGGAGTGACAGAGAAGCAACCTTACATTTGGGTGGTCAGAGAGACCTCTAAGTGAAGATGACGATGGGATGAAGAAACCAATTGCTATGAAGGTGCTAACAATCCAAACAACTCCCAGCTCTGCCCTTACACATTAGGTTAGCTACCAGCTTCCTAAAAGCCAACTCAAGAAGGGAAAGAGTTTGAGTTGTATTGTTCTCTTTTCCAAATATAAAGGAAATATGTATCAAGGATGGTTATATAAAGGAATTTATGTTCTTGCCTACAAGAATGTATGGCCTCTGTCTTTTCTGGCCTTTGAAAATGGTATGCTCCTTTCTTGAAGGCTTTCTGTCCAGAACTCAGACACTCCCAAAAGATGACTGCTGCCTGGGGTCTGAAATAATAAGTGAGTGAACCCAAATCCATAGGTATTGTGATCCAACTCTTTGGCACCTGTATGGTCAGTGTTGAGGGCAGTAATTATTCCAGGACTCTTGTTATGTCCTCTAGGTTTACAGAATTAAATCATGAACTTTGAATGACCTCAGTCAAGTCACTTCTCCTCTCTGAGTCTTATTCATCGTCTGTAATGATTGAGTAAGAGGTGAAGGGTGGGTGGTGGACACTGGGTAGAGGTTTATCTGTGATCTCTTATGGTTCCTTTCAGATTTCCTGTGATTCTAAAAGGCCCTTTGGAATCATGGAGGTAATACTCCCAGGGAATTCTTATGTGTTGGAAA
This sequence comes from Monodon monoceros, assembly GCF_005190385.1. Classification (NCBI taxonomy): domain Eukaryota; kingdom Metazoa; phylum Chordata; class Mammalia; order Artiodactyla; family Monodontidae; genus Monodon; species Monodon monoceros. The sequence continues at coordinate 95,850,406 of NW_021703782.1, forward strand.
GCTCTCCTACAACACTGACGTCAGCTGTGCCTGAGGCTTTTAAGTGGGTCAACAGTCTCCAAACACAAGCCTGGAGAGAAACCTGGAAATTATGGATTAAAGGACAATTACAATAGGGCCCATAATAACTCTCTTATAAGCCCATCTTCTTTGTTGGTTAATAACCAAATTCCTTCTTTCCAGGGTACTCCACCCTCACCTTCTCCCACGGAGATGGGTGAGGCCGGATCAGGGCAGGCTAATTGAGTTCTTCCTGGGGAGTTTGGGGTCAGGTGAACACAACTCCTTGACCTGATCTCACATGGCTCCAGGGATGTACCCAGAATCTCTCCCTTGAGAGACAGGACAGGATGACTCAGGAAGAGGGAATTCAATCACAGGAAGTTTATGAAGACTGGAAGTGCGATTGGTGGCCAAATCCAAGCCCGGATACTCCTAAGGGCACATGGTATGGGAACCAATGCTGGGCTGGGGGCCAGGAGATCCTGCCTATGTGCTAGCCTGAACTTACCAGGAGACTGAGAGGAAGTTCCTTGACTTCTGAAGTTCAGCTTCTTCAACTGAACTGAGGAGACTGGCTTAACTGATCTGTAAGGATCTTGTAAGTATGATATTTTAGGATTCTAGAAAGCATATGATGCAGTGGACTACTTCTGTGTCTCAGTTTCTGCTTTTGTGAAAATTAGAACAACAATAGTAACTTCATCATAGAATTATTTTGAAGATTAAATGAGTTTACCACAGCATCTCTACTTCGTTCATTCAGTGTATTCCTTTAATGGTTACCCACTAGGCTTCTACTGCAAACCATACCCTGTACTAGGTGAGAATGAACAAATGAATTCAGTGATCAACTACAGGGATACCTTCACAGAGCTAGAAGTCTTGTGGGGAACGCAGTAAAATTCAAAAACTAAAGCAATTTTTTTAAAAGCAATTTTCATAAGACATTTCTGTTATGATTTGACAATCAGCTCAAACCCCCTGTCCATGTATGGCAAATAGCAGGCAAAAACATTCCAAGAAGTGGCGAATACAAAACTCTCGAGGGAAGAGAGCTCTCTGTCCCTGGCCTAAGTTAGAGATGACACATTTGCATATCCACAGGGGCAAAGCAGAGAGCACAAATTAATGTAGCAGGTTGAATGTCAGACAACCGGGAAGAAGGGGATTATGGCAAACTAGAGTGTACATGCATTCCCTAAAGGGGGCAGCTCAACTGTCTTGTCTACTGCTGCCATGTGGGAATGTGAGCCCAAGATTAACAAAACCTACCCTTTTTCAGCAGAAGCCAGGAATCCAGATTTTTATGTAAAAATCTTGCAGATTTCAAATGATGACAACGTACTCAAATATTAAAAAAGAACGCTATGTAGCCACTGGTTTGCTACCTAGTTTAAGGCAAATTATTTCAGATAAGTAGGAGCATTATGAATGTTTTCAAAGATGGTAAGAACAAAGGAAAGAGGATGAGTGATTATTGTATATCTTCGATGCAACAAGCATCTCACACACATCATATATCATTCCATTGGTTGCTCACAACAATACTGAGAAATATTGATGTTTAGTACTGATTTTTTTTTTCCTTAGGAAAGTCGCATATGGGGAGTGTGTTTTGGGAAACACTGGTATAGACAGATAAGAATGGCAGTATGAGGAAGACTGAATATAGGGACAAGACTAGAAGCAGGGGAGCCTGGTGAGGAAGTTATATTGGAATTATCTAGAGTGGTCTTAGTCGGGAAGAAAACAAAGAGTTGAGGCATAATGGAAAAGCAGTTAACTAAGCTTTTCTTTCAAGTCAGTCAATAATGTCTTAGAAGGAAAATCTACTTCTCTCCCACCTCCCCACGTCAGGTGGAAGATGGAGAGACCTTACAGGTGTACCCCTTTTCTTACACTCTATTTTCACCTTAGGGCTATCTCTTTGATGCCTCTTCTCAGCTCCATGTTGGCCACCTCTCCAGGTGGGCAACAGAAGCTGAGTCTTAGTTCTACGGACTGGGCCACCTGGTCTAACCCCTACTGCCACACAGAATCCCTTCCTATAGGGCAATAAAGTTCTGTAGGAAAAGACCATTCAGCCATTCTCTTTGCTCCCCCAATCCAGGGGCTCCTTGCTTCTGGTTAGTACTACACGGCCAGTGAGAAAGAAATGTGGATTAAACAGTCAGGAGACCCAAATTCAATTCCTGACCCCACTCTTCTTAGAAGTTTGACCTTCAACTATCTAGTTCACAAGCCTTATCTTCAACTCCCTCACCTGTAAATGGAGATAGTAATTCCCTGCTGCTTGGAAGGAATAATTTGCAGATAAAATGAGATAATGGATTCAAAGGCCCTTCAATTCATCTTCCACAGAGCAGCCAGGGTGATGAAACTTTCACTCTTTAGCATGCCTTAAACAACTCCCTGTAATTTCACCCCTGCTATAGTCCCTTCTCTTTTATTTCTGCCACTCAAAATTTAAACTTGAGCACACAACCCTTTTGTACTTTAAGGTCACTGCACATGCTTTTCCCTCTACCTGGAATACTCTCCATCCTCATGTACTTCTCAACCTTCACTTTATCTCATTGCTTCCTGCCCACACTTCAGGTCCTTATTGGGTGCCTCCTATACGCCTGGCATTTTACTAGGCACTGGGCTACAGTCATGAAAAAGATGAACATAACTCCACTTCAGAGGAGCTAGTATTCTAGCAAGAAGGGAAAATGCTCAACCTTTCTTCCCCCCAAATCAAAATGCATTCGTCATAATTATAGTAAGTGCTACAAGAAGAGTATTAAATGCTAAAAGTTCACATAATTAAAGAAAGGGCCAGATTCTGATAAATGACATTTAAGCTGAGACCTGAGTGTATAGACCTAAGTGGGAAAGAAAATCAGTGCTATCAAGAGCAGACAGAAGACTGGAGAAGTAGGCAAGAACAGTTATTCATAACCTTAAAGGCCATGTCAACATTTTTCTCCATTTAGTTAGAAGAGTTATGGAAAGCTCTTAAAGGGTGTAAATTAAGAAAATGATACTTATAAATCAGATATTCATCAAATATTTATTGAGTGTTTATGGTATGCCAGGCACTGTTCTAGGCACTGGATAGGATCCAAAGCTGCATTTTGAAGGGTAACTCTGGCTTTAGAATTGATAACTGAAAGGGATAAAAAGTGGCTGATATGAAGACTAATTAGAAAGTCATTGCAAGAGACGATGGGTGGTTTAGGCCATGCAATGAGAATAGAAACAAAGGAATAGATTCAAGAGAGAATGTTGTATGTCAATTATATTTCAATAAAACTGGGGAAAAAAGATAATGGAGATCAAAGCAAAACAACTTGGTTGTAAATTGAATATGAGGATGAACTAGAGAAAAGAGTTAAACCTTGGGATTTTGCTTCAAGGAACTGAATTTATAGTGGTACCAGTTATAGAGAGTAAATGAGCACGTAGACAGGAGCACACTAGTGGGGAGATGCTAACGAGTTCAGTTTTGTATGTGTTGGGTTTGAATTGCTTGCGAGACATCAAGTTGCAGATGCTTCTAGTCAGCTGGATATGAACAGACAGTTCAGAAGAATGAGGTGGAAACACAAACGTAAGAGCAGTGATTATACTGATTATAACTATGGGAGTGGACGTTAGCCCAGAGAGTTTAAATTGAAAAATGAAGATAAAAGACCAAGATCTAAGCTGCTCTAGGATTTAAAGAGCAGATGGGGAGGACCCAGTCTGCAAGGGAGGCTGCGGTGGAGTCCGAGAGGCGGGTGTAAAACCAGGAGGGAGAGCGTGGTGTCAAAGAAACCAAAAAAGCAAAGGTTTCAGAAGAGATTGATGAACCCTGTAGAATGCTTGAAGACATCAAGTAAGTCTATGGCCCCCCCCCAAGAAAAAAAAAGTCATTGGATTTAATGACATGGAGGTTACAGATGTTTGTGGAGAAGAATGTTTCAGTAAACTTGGAGGTAGCAGGAGACAGAGTGGAGGGAGTTAAGGAACCAGTGGAAAGTGAAGAAATGGAGTCAGCCACTGCAGACTCTACTTTCAAAAGTGTGTTTATAAAGAAGAGGAGTGAGATAGTTAGGAGAGTGTAAGATGGAATGCTTTTTTTTTTTTTTAAGAAAAACATATAAGCACATTTAAATGATGGTAAAAATAATCTACTAAAGAAGGAGAGATTGGAAGCATAGAATATAGAGGGATAATTGATAGGTCAAATTTCCTAGAAATTTAGTAGGGTACAGGAAGCAGTGCAACAGAAGGATTAACTTTACAGAGGAAGAAGGGCACCTCCTACATTGCTACAGGAGGGAAGGGGAAGAATATGCAGAAAGAAACATACAGATTTAAAATAGTTAAGGAGGGAAGTTTACCTACTCCCTATACTATTTTCTCTGAAAATGAGGACCCAAGATTATTTGCTGAGAGAGGGGGGAGAATAAGGTGCCATGAATTGAAGACTGGTGAAAGAGAAAGTAAATTGATAGGAGAGGTCTAGTAGGATTGCCTGGTAGCATGAAAAGCCTGGTTGACATTGGTGACTGACGATATATTTGTGCCAAATATTCTCAACTGTGTGCTTCTCACTAGCTTTTTGAGGTATGTACTAGCAGAGGAGAGGATGGAGAGCTGCTGTGTGTATCCAGTGTAGGGGTTTGGCCAAGCAGGGCAACAGAAGAACAGAAAGGCAAGAGAGATCAGGAGGTGGTTGAGAACAGTGATTAAAATATGAGCCATGAACTCTACCATGGTGTCTCAGTCCTTCCGGGTTGCTACAACAAAATACCACAGATGGGTAGCTTATAAGCAACAGAAATGTATTTCTGACAGTTCCGGAGGCTGGAAAGTCCAAGATCAAGACATCAGTAGGCTTTGGGTCCACTTTCTCATAGATGGCCTTCTTCTCACTGTAACTTCACAAGGTAGAAGAGTGAGGAATTTCTCTGGGGTGTCTTTTAAAAGGGCACTGATCCAATTCATGAAGACCTGCCCTCATGACCTTATCACTGACCAAGTGCCCCACCTGTTAATACCATCACCTTGGGGGTTAGGATTTCAACATATGAATTTTAGGGGGACATAAACATTCAGTCCATTTCACATGGATAGGGCGATGACTAAAAAATAGTTGGAACTGATAGATGGAGATAGAGCAGTGATACCTAGGAGCAGGGAATCATATTGAGTTAAAAGACAGATATGGTAGGGGTGAGAGATAAAAAACAAACAGGATAAAAGAGAGTGGGATAATGGAGCTAATGATTTTGACGGGATCTCATCACATGAGGACAACTCCAGGGTGTGAACTAGGAGTGGGTGGCTGAGCTAGACCGGAAGCAAGTTCACTGGAGATGAGCAGGCTAAGGAAGTGAGAGACTGGGTGGTAGGGCACGGAACCCCAGAGGACCTGAACACATCTACTGTGACGACAAGAGCACAGATGGAGAGAAAACTCAAACCCAGCAGCTTTGATACTTAGAGCATCAGTTCCAGTTGTGGCAAGAAGATGAAGGCTGGACTCTATTTTACTTTATCTTTTGGGGAATGACTGCATTTCAGGGTCATGAGGAAGGACAGCTTTAATCCTGACAAAGTCTTTGGACGGGAGGTAGGCACCTACCTACCATAATTCTTCCCTGGCCTAGGAGGAGGTTCTGGAGAGTACAGAGGGAAAGCTAGCTTTGCTTCTCTTGGCGTCTATAATGGGCAGCTGCTACGAAGGTCAAGCATGGTGACAGGTGGCAGCAGGGAGAAAGGGAAAACTTTCTCACCAGAGGCGAGCTCCACGTGGGGGTGCTGACAGTCTCAAGTGAGGTTTGACTAGTATGATTAATTACTGGGACCAGAATCTTGAACAATTGCCTCACTTCCTCTGCATAGCCTTTACCAACGCCACTAGACTGAGCTAGAAACCTCTAATCTGTGCTCTTACAGTATCTGAGTTGTCTCATCTCCTACCATGCTTTAGGGTAATTTCTTGCTAAACTGTATTTATCTCCTAGTAGACTTATAAACTCCATGAGGGCAGGATTCATGGCTTCCTTGCTCCTATTCCATGCCCAGCACACCCTGCCGTGTCTGGACCACAGTAAGAGCTCTATATACATGAATGAAACAAATGAGCGTGCTTCGTGAACTGTTAAAAAAACAAAATAAAACAAAACACTCGGTGACATAGAAGGCAGGTTGGGTGGCATGGGGGAATGGAGAGAATTAAGACCCTCCAAGTACCTTTTCCCTTTGGAGGCCCTTGACTTTAGAAACCTCTCACCCAAAGAGCAGCTGGAGTGACAGAAACATTTTCTGAGGACCTGAGATCAGTTCCAGATGTTTGCAGGCATGTCAGTTTGTACCTCACCCTGTAAAACATATTTCCTTCACCCCCCTCCACTCTAGCTGAGGGAGTGGGGCCCAGTCTCCAATGACATCACCTCCCTCAAGTTGGTCCAGGGCAGGCAGACAGCAGGCGGGTGAGGGCTCTCCTAGCTTCTCAGACAAAGAGTAGGGCTCAGCCATGGCCTGCACTGCTTGAGGAGCTATGAGTAATTTCCACGGAATTTCATAAACAGCCCCGATGTAATCACTCCATCACAGCCGCTGCTGCCACCATCCTGTCAGCTACTGGGGGATGTGAGGCCTTGCTGTCCTTTGCTTTGAGTTATTCCCCACAGAAACCCACCTCCATAACTGCTCCCCTTCACTTGAGAAGGTCATCGGTCTAAGATGGGATGGTGAGTGTGCAGGGAGAGGGTGTGGGCGGTGTCCTTTCAGTTAGATTAGACTTAACGGAAACAGGGAGGGAGGGTTTAGAGAATTGCGTTGGGGACGGAGACAGGTGTCTTCTGACCCTTCGGGATATTATTCTTGACCCAGATCTAGATGAATCTAGATGAGCAGCTCATGCCTAAGCAGCTTGAAGAGATAAAGACGGAAAAGATAGACTGAGACGGAGGCAGAAGGTGGCGTGAAGTAAAAAAGGAAAAAGAGGAGACAGAGAGAAAGATGTCAAGAGGGACACCCATAAATAGAGGAAAAGAAGGAAGGGAGGAAGGAGAGAGCGAGGATAGAGAAAGGAAGACACAGAGATAAGAACTGAGATTTGGCAGGAGGGGAGCCTGGTGCTGATAAGCTGGGGAGCAGCCCAACAGGCTCCCAAATGCCAGGACAGAAAGGGGCACTGACCGGCTCCAGATGTTGCTGCCTTTCATGGGCAGATGTGGGGGATGGTAGAGAGGGCCCGCTGTCTCGTGCGGGGGCCGACAGAGCCAGCTGGCCTTCCAGTCCTGAACCAAAACCCAAAGCGAAGCTGGGAATCCCATGGGGAGAAAGAGAAGTCTCTGATTTTTAAAAGGTTAAAAAATATTCCAGCAGCTGACCAAAGAAAATTCAGGGGAGTGTGGTAGGAGGTTATGACGTTGGGTGAGACCCTTCCACTTCTTGTCTTTCCTTTTCTGATCCTTACAGTGAGGGAGTTGGACTCACTGCTGAGGTCCTGCTACTCTAAAGTTTTGGGATTCTCAGAAGCTGGCATGTATGACAAAGAAGCAATGAGTCTGAAGAGCTACGTTCTCTAGAAGAGCCCCACAGCTGCCATCATACGTCTATATACTCCATCCTGCCCAGACACACAGATACCCTATATCCCCTAATTTCCATTTGCTTCTTGGTTTATTCTCAACAAGAACAAAGCACACCAGAGGTAATATCACTGGTGGAAAGATATTTGGACTTGGCAGGGAGAGCAGGTAAAGAAACCAGAGCCCCCATTCTAGCACTGACTCTCCCACTAGCTCATGTGTGTAACGTCGGGACAAGCCCCCCTCCCGTCCTCCTCAGCCTTTTTCTCCGTAGGTCAAACATGGTATTTGGATTCATTAAATTTTCTTGTGCCTCACCCCGCCTTCTTATTCCCACCCCCCTGCATCTAGCCCTGCCCAAGAGGCTGAAACCCATGCCAATTGCTCTGATGAGGCCACGGGGGAGAACCAGACGTCTGTTTTTAATATCGATGACAGATTAGCGTGCGGGGAATTCAGCCACCCCCCAAAACAAGCCCCGTCTCTGCTCAAAACAACTGGAACAGGAGGCTAGTTATGCTTGGCTTTCCCAATAGAGTCGCAGGACCGACAGAGCAATAGCTTCTCTGAAGGAAACAAAGAGGGCGCCAAACCCAGGGGTGGGGGGCAGGAGAAGGAGACAGGGAGGGAGAGTCCGCATTTCAACAGCTAGTTCAAAAGGGTGTTGAACAGATGGCAGTCATAAAGCATGTGTGTGAGAGAGAGAGAATGTGTATATGCATGTATATCTGTGCACACGCATGCGTGAGCTTGTGAATAAATAAACAATTACAGCACTGCACTCGGCTGCCAGCAAAAATCCAGAGAGATCAAAGAGAAAGCCCTCATTTCCTTATTCTGGCCTCACCTGGCCAAATGTGTGCGCAATCCTAACTCTCTAACAAAACAAGTCTTAAACCTTATTTTATTGTTTGTTTTCTTCCTAACATTGAATTTTCCTTTTTCTTTTTTTAATTCATGGAAATTAGAAGCAACTAGCATTTATCAATACTTACCATGTCTCAAGAACTGTGCTACATTTGACTCTCAAAGTAGCTAACGAAATAGGTGTTATTTTCCCCATTCCACAGAGAGGGAAATTGAGACCCAGAAAGGATGTCGACTGGCCCTAGATTTCTCAATGAGAAGTGGTAGAAACTGAAAGCAGAAGCCAGGTGTTTTGGGGAAAAAAAAAAATAGCCCACGCTCCTTAATTCGGCTTGTAACCTCTAAGATAAAGTTCAGTCAAGTAGACTGAAATTTTCAAATTTGGTCCAAGTTCACTTTTGAGATTGTTGAGACATAGTAAAAGTGGCATGGAGGCAAAGAGATGAGGTTTCTGCTTCAGATATCCACTGCCAATCATCTACAGCATCAATTAATCATACACATTTTAGAAGGCTTACTATGTACTCAGCTAGTCTCTAGAACTACGTAAGACCTCATAAGACCACACGGTTCTCAAAGAATTAACATCAGAGTTGAAAAGTTAAAACATGTATATGATACATGTTTTACATACACATACAATTCAATTCAGTGAACACTGAACATTTATGTACGTCAGGCACTGTGGAAGGATACCAAATTATAAAGACATAAGAGTCATTATCCTGCTTCTTTAAAGACAATTGTCCACTGAAAAATTCAAGAAGTGGATGGTGGAGAGAATTAAAGTCAAGTAGCACAAGGAAGAATTAGAAGAACCTGTAAAGATGGTGGCAGATATGTCATTATCTTCAAACTTCTGAATGGCAGCAGGAAGAAGAAGGGGTAATATCTCTGTGGTGTGTCCCCAGACCATGAACTAAAAAGAAGTTTCATCTCTATCAAAAAACAGGAACTCTTGGATCAGAACACTGGTTCCTAGATGATCAGAAGGAAGAATCTTGGATTTCCATTTCTGGACTGGATGGAGAAACAGAGACTAGATTTATTTACCCTACTACCTGAAACATGAAGGATTTTTTTTAAAAGAAAAGAACATACAACAAGTTTTCAAACTGGAAATCTGGCAACAGAGGACAGAGACCTTGAAATATGGAAAACAAATTCTGTGAGCCCTAAAATTTCTGCAGCTTCCTGTCTTCAGAGAGTTTCTAGGTCACTGCAGGGAGATGCCTGGAAGATTCCCTAAACTGAGAAGGCAGAGTCCTTAGTCCAGGGAGATGAAAGTGACTAGAGTTTATAGGATAGAGTAATGGAGAGGAGAGAGCTGTACAGAGAGAAAATTGAAGAGATCTGTGTAGGGTCCCCTTTCAATACTCAGCAAAGTACTGGTTAATGGATGTATGTAAGGAGCCTACCAACCCAAGAGGATTAGACAGAACAATGCCCATTGCTCGTACAGGGGCCAGAAATAGTGCCTATTCCTCCCAGTCACACTGGAAAATCTCATAATTCATGGGCCACTGTGTAGAACACACTGAAGGGTCTTGCCTCAGTAGTAGGGAATAATTAGCCCTAGACTAAACACTGCTCTGGGTCCATCTAATAAATCTTAAAAAGTAAGACCCAAAAGAATCAAGCTGTTTCCAAATAACTTAACTGTGGCCCAAAATAGAGTTCAAAAATATTTATAGGAATACAAAAGTACCCAGAACCCAACAAGGCAAACATCACAATGTCTGGCATTTAATCAAAAATTACCTGGCATGCAAAGAAGAAGGAAATTCAACACATATGAGGAGAGAAATCAATCCACTTAAACTGACCCAGAACTGATACAGATGTTAGAATTAGGAAACAAGGACATCAAAAGCATTATTATAACTCTATTCTATACATCAAAAAAGTTATGACATGCCATATACTAGCCAGATCCAAATTGAACTTCCCGGGACTTCCCTGGTAGCACACCGGTTAAGAATCCACCTGCGAATGCAGGGGACATGGGTTTGAGCTCTGGTCCAGGAAGATCCCACATGCTGTGCAGAGTAACAAAGCCCGTGCACCACAACTACTGAGCCTGCGCTCTAGAGCCCATGAGTCACAAGTACTTTAGGCCACGTGCCACAACTACTGAAGCCCGTGCGCTTAGAGCTCCGCAACAAGAGAAGCCACTGCAATGAGAAGCCCGCTCACCATGATGAAGAGTAGCTCCCGCTCAATGAAACTAGAGAAAGCCCACGTGCAGCAATGAAGACCCAATGCAGCCAAAAATAAATAAATTAATTTTAAATAAATGTTTAAAAAAACAAATTGAACTTCCTAAGATGAAAATTACAATGTCTGAGACTTCCCTGGTGGCGCAGTGGTTAAGGATCCTCCTGCCAATGTGCCAATGCAGGGGACACAGTTTCGATCCCTGGTCCAGCAAGATCCCACATGCCCCAGAGCAACTAAGCCCATGTGCCACAACTACTGAGCCTGTGCTCTAGAGCCCACGAGCCACAACTACTGAGCCCGTGTGCCACAACTACTGAAGCCTGCGCTCCTAGACCCCGTGCTCCACAACAAGAGAAGCCACCGCAATGAGAAGCCGGTGCACCACAACAAAGAGTAGCCCCCACTCGACACAACTAGAAAAAGCCCACACACAGCAATAAAGACCCAAAGCAACCAAAACTAAATAAAGAGAAAATTACAATGTCTGAGTTAAAAAAAAAAATCACTGCATAGATTAACAGTAAATTAGATACTGCAGAAGGCAATGAAGACATAGCACTAGAAACTATCCAAAAGGAAACAAACAAAAAGAAATAATTTTTAAAAATGAAAAGAGCGTCAGTGAGATAAAGAACAATTTCAAGTGGCTGAATACATATATTTTTAGAGTCACTGAAGGAGAAACAAGATGGAGAGAGAGAAAAATAATGGCCCCAAATTTTCCAGATGGGCTAAAACAGTAAACCCATAGATCCAAGAAGCTTAATAAACCTCAAACACAATAAATTGCTAATGTAAGCAAGACACAGGAGCAACATCTTTAAATTACTAAAAGAAAAATATGCCAATCTAGAATACTGTACCCAGACATAATAGCTTACAAAAGCAAAAGCAGAAAGAATTCATCATTAACAAACCTGAAATATAAGAAATAATAAAATATATCCTTCAGGCAGAAAGATAATGAAATCAGATGAAAATATGGATGTATGCAAAAGAATGAAGAACACCAAAAATGTAAGTACATGAGTAAACAATAAAACTATTAATTAAATATACTTAAAGGATAATTACTCTTTTAGGAAAATAACAATGAATTATGAAACTTATGTATATGAGTAAAATGTATGACAATATAGCATAAAGACTTAGAGGAGAGAAATAAAAGTATACTATATAAGGTTCTTTTACTGTATATGAAGTGTTAGAATAGCACTTGAGGGCACACTGTGATATGTTAAATATAAATATATAAACCCTAAAGTAATCACTAAACTAACAGAAGAGTTATAATAAATCAACAAAAGAAATAAAATGGAATGATAAATACACTCAATCTAAAAGAAGACAGAAAAAGAGAAGAAAGGAAACAAAGAAAACTGAAACAATAGAAAACAAATAGCACAATGATAAACTGAAACCTAACCACAACAATACCATATTAAGAATAAATGGTCTAAACACCCCAATGTAAAGATAACAATGTCAGACTGGATTAGGAAAAAAAAAAGAAAAAGAAAAGAATAAAGACCTAAATACATGCTGTCTACAAGAAACCCATTTTAAATATAACGGCACAAGTAATCTAAGAGTAAAAAAATAAAAAATGGTAAATCATTCTAACATTAATCAGAAGAAAGCTGAGAAAGTTATATTAATATCAGAAAAAAGTAGATTTTGGAGCAAAAAATGTAACATGGATACAGACAACCATTTCACAATGATAAAGGGATTGATTCATCAAGAGAATATAAAAATTATGTTTATTCACTTAATAACAGAGCTTCAAAATGCATAAAGTAAAAACTGATAGAACTATAAGAAGAAACAGATATACCCACAATCATCATCAGAGGTTTCAGTACCATTCTTTCAAGTATTGATACAACAAGAAGACAGGAAATCAGAAAGGATTTAGAAGACTTGAACAACACAATCAACCAATTTGACCTAACTAGCACTCATAGAAAAACTCATCCATAAATAGAAGAAAATACATGATTTCAAACTGGACACTGAAAACAATGATAGACCATATCCTGTGCCATAAAACCAGTCTTAATAAATTTAAAATGATCCAGCAACACCACTCCTGGGCATATATCCAGAGAAAATCATAATTCAAGAAGATACATGCACCTCAATGTTCATTGCAGCACTGTTTACAATAGCCAAGACAGGGAAGCAACCTAAATGTCCATCAACTGAGGAATGGATAAAGAAGATGTGGTACATATATACAATGGAATATTACTCAGCCATTAAAAAGAATGAAATAATGCATTTGCAGCAACATGGATGGACCTGGAGATGATCATACTAAGTGAAGTAAGTCAGACAGACAAAGACAAATATCATATGATATCACCAATATGTGGAATCTAAAAAAAAAATTATACAAACGAACTTATTTACAAAACAGAAACAGATTCACAGAGTTAGAGAACAAACTTATGGTTATGGGGGAAGGGTCACGGGGAGGGATAGATTAGGAGTTTGGAATTGACATATACACACCGCTATATTTAAAATAGATAACCAACAAGGCCCTATTGTACAGCACAGGGAACCCTGCTCAATATTCTGTAACAACCTAAATGGAAAAAGAACTTGAAAATACGTATAACTGAATCACTTTGCTGTACACCTGAAACTAACACAACTTTGTTAATCAACTATACTCCAATATAATACAAAAATTTAAAAAAAATAAAATGATTAAAGTCATAAAAAGTGTATACTCTGATATAGTGGAATCAAATTAAAATTCAATGACAGGAAGTTATCTGAAAAATCCCCAAATATCTGGAAATTAAGTAACATGCATCTAAAGAATCCATGGGTCAAAGAAGAAAACAAAGGGAAATTAAAAGGTATTTTGAACTGAACGAAAATGAAAACACAATTTATCAAAAATCTGTGGTAAGCCACTAAAGCAGTTATTAGGGAAAATTATTTGTCTTACAAGAAAAATCTCAAATCAACAACTTCAGCTACCACCTTAAAAATCTAGAAAAAAGAGGAACAAACTAAATCTAAAATAAGCCAAAGAAAAGAAATAACAAAGGTCAGAGTAGAAATCAATGAAATGGAAAACAATAGCAAAGGTAGGTGAAATCAAAGCTGATTCTTTGAGAAGATAAATAAGTTACACAATCTTCTTTCCAGATTGATCAGAAAAAAAAAGAGAGATGACAGAAATTACCGATATCAAGAATGAGAATGATATCACTATAAATTCCATAAATATTAAAAAAATAACAGAATATCACAATTTTTTGCCAGTAAATTTTATAACTTACACAAAATGGATAAGTTCTTTGAAACACACAAGGTACCAAAATCACTTAAGAAGAAATTCATAACCTGAATAGCCCTATAACTATCAGAGAATTAAATTAGTAATTAAAACCTTCTTACAAGAAAAGCTCCAAGCCCAGATTATTTCACTTGTGAATTTTACCAATTTTTTTAAAATACATTACTATTTCTACCCAAACTCTTTCAGAAAACTAAAAAGGATAAAATATTCTGCAATTTATTTTGAGAGGCCAGAATTATCCTGACAGCAAAACAGACACAGGCATTACCAGAAAACTACTGATCAAAATACCTGACAAATAAGGATGCAAAAATGTAAACAGAATTTTAACAAAATAAATCCAACAATATATACAAAAAGATAGTGCATCATGACCATGTGGGATTAATTTATTCCAGAAATACAAGGTTTTTTTTTTTAATCCTTTGAAAATGCATCAATATAATCTACCGTATTAACAAACTAAGAAACATAAACTATGATCATTTCAATGGACACAGAGAATTCAACATTCATAACAAATAAAGATTCAAGCACTGTGCTGGGAGTAGGACAGACTGGCTGTGGAACTTTGGGAAGGTCACAGACCTCTCTGGGATTCACTACTTGATCTATAAAAATGCGCCTGGTAATCATTCAGAGACTAATGTTAGCAACATGGCGGCATAAGAATTTTCACCCCCACCCCCCAACCCCCCATCACCCCTCTAACAACCTCCATCAAAAAATCAATTTGAACCAATCCGAGTAATGGCATTGTGGGGACAATTTGAACCGAAAAATCAACTTGAACAGCTGTCCGTGCGCAGAAATACTTCACAAGAACTAAGGTTTCTAGGTGAGGGATCATTGCACCTGGGTGAAGCACAAAACTAAGAAAAGATGCTTTGAGGAGGGTAGGAAAGATAGATCCACATTACTCTTATAACCTCTCCCCCAAGCCTGAGCAGCCCAGTGCAGAGAGAGAAACCGTCCCTGTGGAAGGAAAGAGAAAAGTGAGACCAACTTCACTTTGCACTCCAGAGCCAGCTCCCATGGCTGTAGGTGGCTCCCAGAAGACTTCTGTGTGCATCCAGGACTCTGGCTCATCCCAGCAACTGCTGTCTCCAGGGGCCCCAGCAGCTTCCATGGCACCAGGCTCCCAGTGGGCTCCCACGAACCCAGGTCTCCAAGTCACCCTGACACCTGCCAGCTCCGAAGGCCTCCAGGTGATCTACACTTGAACCCGGGTTTCCGGCTGGGCCCAGCACTAGGCCAACTACCACCAGCTCAGGCTTTTGACCTACCCTGCAACCAGGCTGGCTCCCAGGCTCCTGACACTCCAGCACTCCAGGCCTGCCCTCATGGCCCAGCCTCAAGGCCAGCTCCCTCAGACCCAGGCTCCCCGCCTGCCATAAGCCAGACCAGCCCTGCAGACCCACCTGCAGAATGTCACAGCCTCCTGTATACTCTTTAAGTAAACTTAAAGCACTCCTTAAGATCCACTTTCTGCATCTTCTCCTGCATGTCTGAATAATTTCCAAATCCTCTTCCTTAGCATGAAAGACAACTATCTCAGTACATCTCACTAGAAAAGACAATTCCTTGAACTTCTTTATCTCAGTCCCAGAGATAATATATTTACAGATCAAGGTCTTCAAAAATGTAACCTGTAGGCCTTCCCAAGTAGAAACGGATAAATCCTTTTTTGAATTAACTAACACTTTAGTATATGACTTTGTGGATCCAATTTAGAGAATCAGAAATCCTCTACAAGTACAATTTGCTACCTTCCCCTGTAGAAAATCATACCAAAAAGCACACAGGTGTGGGAACTAGGTAACAAACACCAAACAGTGAAACTTCCCAGTGTCTTCCCAGTTCAGAGGACACCAAGTCTCCAAAGGTATTTAGAAAATCCCAGTTTCCCTCCTCTGTCACACCATCTCAGCGAAAGGGGAAGTCTTGAACTTTCTGCTTACCTGTGTAGAGGTCCGTATCTGTGTATTCATCCACTTTCTTGTGCTGCAGAATATAATCAGAGACCTTGGTCCCAATAGCTGGCTGAACATCTACCCACTCCAAGGAGACCACGGTGCTGGAGGGCTCTACTGCTGGGGAGAGCCGCAGCCTAGGGGGGTGACAGGAAAGGTTGTTTGTTTGCCAGCCAGTACTGTCTGGGCCCCAAGAGTTTGCACAGGTCAAGATTAAAAGCACAGGATTCAGTCTGGCTTCAACCCACCACCATACCCCTTGTGTAGACTTAGGCAATTAATTATACCTCTTTCAGCCTCCGTTTCCTTGTTCATAATGGGGACAAGAAAGAGCCACCTTTTGGATCAATGTGGAATCCAGTAAATTAATCCAAGTACCTAGTGTGTGCTCACAGCAAGTTGATTAGCTTTCCATTTGTTTAAACTATATTCTCAATGATGCTTCACTGTCAATTAAATTGGCAGTGCTTTCAAACACAGTCATCTGCCAACCTCTCTGCCATTCTCTTCAATCCCCCCAGTATATCAGTCAATGCTTTAATATCAATACTCCCTCACAGCGGGCAGGGATCCTGGGGAATCCTTTTACAAAGCAAGAAATAACAGAATGTTTGAAGGTGAGAACTGGGGGGGGGGGGTCCTCTGAGAGAGGGAAGGGCAATCCCCCCATTTCATGGAAGGTGAAAGCAAAGCCCAGAAAAGGGGATGATCTGCACAAAGTCACACAGCAAACTGGGGACAGAACCATGATGGTGACTTTGCTTGTCCCCAGCCCAGATTCCTTCTCTCTTTCCACTATACCCACTAACTCTGCAAGGACTGTCTTACAATGGACCCTCAGTATTGGCTCCTGCCCAGACCTCCTCCACTCATCACACCACTCTCCCTCTTAATCACACTGCCCCAATCAAGAAGACCTTCCTTTACTTCCTCAAAGGGTGAGTTTCCTGAGTCAGGGCTTTCCCATGGGCTCTGTCTTTTTCCTGAAACACGTCTGTTGCCATTTGCTGCCTGGCAAACTCTGACTCTAATTCGAGTCTTCTCAGAGAGGCTTCCCAGACTATCTCCCTCTCCTCCAACTAAAGCATCCCCTCTTTGTTCTGTCCATTAGCACATCTTTGTTTTTCTTTCATATTTTTATTATTTAAATGTTTAAACGGTATCATGCTTTCCTGTTCTTGCTTTGACATCTGTCCCCCTCACTAAACGGTCAGTTCCCTAAGTGCACAGGCTGTGCCTGTCTTGCTCATTTATGAATTCCCCAATGTCTGACACACAGCAGGTGTTCAAAACTTATTTGTTGAATGAATAAATAATATAAAGTTTCTTAGAAAAGGTCCTACACTTTCTTTATCTCAGTAGTCCCAGTGGTCAACACAGAACTGGCAAAGCAGTAGTTAGTGCTCAGTAAACCTTTGCCGAATGGATGAGTGAAGAAAAGTAATGATGGCTGGCTTGGTGCTATTAAAATAGCACACACTGCAGTGTAAGTGTCTACCCCCGAGCCACGATTCCATTCTGCCAAAGCTCCCTGCTTTCTCAAAGAAGGAGGTAGGCCCCCAGAGACTTCAGGCATCTGGTGAAGCACCTTAGGAACAGAAGCAAGCCATGGCCTGCACTGGCAGGACAAGAGTATGAGTCCATGGAAAGGGGTGGCCAGAAGAAGAGGGGCCATACATACGTACACCGGCTGCGGGAGAGGGCTGCAGTTGGGGAGCCCACTGGCATCAAAGGCGCTGAGGTCACACCTGCACCAGTCATCGATCACGTCCCCTTTCCCTGAGCACCAGTAGGAGCTCATCAGTGCACTCTTGAAGGCCTGGAATAAAGGAGGACAAAAGAGATGATTATGACAAGGGTGGAGAGATGGAGAGTGAAGGTCCCAGTGGCCATGACAGTCACTGACCCAAGCTTCAGAGGAGCTCTCCTGGGCACAGGACACCATCTCTTGCATAAAGCCCCAGCATTCTACCACCGGGTTCTTCTATTTTGAGCCATTCTCCACCCAACAGCCAGAAGGATCACTGAGACAGGATAGTAATAGCATCCACTGAGAACCTCCCCTGGGCCTGACACTCTGCTCTAAGTATATTAACTTATTTCATCTTCAGTACCTCACACGATAGCTGTAATAAAAATTATCATTATTTCCCATTCTACAAACTGGAAAACTGGGGCACACAGAAGGTAAGTAATTTGTCTGAGGTTCATAGCTACTAAGTGATGGAACTGAGATCTGATCCAAGACAGTCTGGCTCCAGACCCTGCCCTCCTTAACACCTTGCCACACTGCTTCTTGTAGAAATCTGACCACCTCACCACCCTGCTTTGAAACCTTCAGAGGCTCCCCATAGCCCTCAGGATAAAATCTAAACTCCATGCTCTAGCTCCTGACCACCTTCTTAGTCTCATCTCCCACCACTCCTCTGATTTTCCTTTGCATGCTACCATCCACCCTCATGCAACCATTAACATTTCCACCAACAGTGAATTCCTGCTTATGAAAAGTGTGCTCTAAATCAGGAGACAGCAAAGCGTTTCTGCAAAGGACCAGACAGTAAATATTTTTGACTTTATGGCCAGGCAGTCTCTGCCACAATAACTCAACTCTGCCTTTGTAGCATGAAAGCGACACAAATTATAAATAAATGGGCATGTTTGTGTTCCAATAAAACTTTATTTACAAAGACAGCCGACAGGCTAGACTTGTTCTGAGGTACATTGTTTGCTGACCCTTGCTCTAAATGATGATTTATTGATTATTATTATTTTGGCTGTGTTGGGTCTTCGTTGCTGTTGCGCGGGCTTTCTCTAGCTGTAGCGAGCGGGGGCTACTCTTCGTTGTGGTGTACGGTTTTCTCATTGCGGTGGCTTCTCTTGTTGCGGAGCACGGGCTCTAGGCGCGTGGGCTTCAGAAGTTGCAGAGCGTGGGCTCAGTAGTTGTGGTGCGCGGACTCTATAGCTCAGGCTCAGTAGTTGTGGTGCATGGGATTAGCTGCTCCACAGCAAATGGGACCTTCCCGGACCAGGGATCGAACCCGTGTCCCCTGCATTGGCAGGTGGATTCTTAACCACTGTGCCACCAGGGAAGTCCCCTGATGCTCTATTTAATTGCAATGTGCTTCATTGTCTCTCTCTCTCTCTTTTTTTTTTTTTTAAATACATCCTGTCCTCTCTACCGGAATACTCAACCCCACCCCCACCGTGGAATCCAATTCACTCTTTTGGTCTCAGATGAAATCTTCTTTTCTATGGGAACCCTGCCTTGACTTTCTTAAGCCTGTAATCAGGCTCCTCTTCTGGACACCACAACACACTAGACCACACCTAATCATCACATTCCCTTGCCTATCTCACCCAACAGACTTTGATTCCACAAAGGGCACAGGCCATGCCTTGTTCACATGAGTGTTCCCATGGGACTGAGAACACTTATTCAGTCAATATTTACTGAATAAATGAACAGACATTGAAAAACTGATCATGAGGCTGAGGTTCAGATGTGCTTTATGCTTTTGTCACTCCATTTACACTGACATTTCAAGGCACTGGGGATTCAAAATGTTTGACAGCTCTTTTTCAAACTTGGGGATTCCAGAGAATGTTGATCTCTTACTCCTTTGCCAGGTAACAGACTACCTGCTTGCTTTCTTTTTTCTTTTAATTTTTTTTTTTTTTTTTTTTTTTTACTTCCTGTGTACTTTTCCAACTAAAGCTTCACAAAACCTACTACCAAGGACACTTGATTACCCAGGTGACACTTTTTCCATCTTGCATTTTTTGGGTTGTTCTTTCTTTATTTATTTATTTATTGGCTGCACTGGGTCTTTATTGCTGCACGTGGGCTTTCTCTAGTTGTGGCGAGCGGGGGCTACTCTTCGTTGCGGTGCGCGGGCTTCTCATTGTGGTGGCTTCTCTTGTTGCAGAGTACGAGCTCTAGGCACGTAGGTTTCAGTACTTGTAGCACACAGGTTCAGTAGTTGTGACTCACGGGCTCTAGAGCACAGGCTCAGTAGCTGTGGTGCACAGGCTTAGCTGCTCTATAGCATGTGGGATCTTCCCAGACCAGGGCTCGAACCTATGTCCCCTGCATTGGCAGGTGGATTCTTAACCACTGTGCCACCAGGGAAGCCCTCCATCTTGCATTGTTGAAAAGACTCAAGTACAGCATGTTTGTGTAAAGTGGGTCTGGGGTCTGCCTCCTTAGCTACTCAGAACACAGATCTAGAAGGAGAACGTGTGCATCAAGGACACTACTGTGTAAGCCTCCAACACATTCCTCTCAGTGCCTCTGATGAGAAGGCTCCAATTATTCCTGCCATATGTCCTTACTCATATCCTCTCCAAGGGGTGAACAAATGATCCAATTTCTCCTGAATTAAGAATAGTGACCCAAAGAAATAAAAAGAATTATAAGAGCTAATGTTCATGAAGCACCTAATTATACAGTGGAATGTACTTTAAGGGCATTAAAGTGTCATTCTCACAATAGTCCTGAGACACAGATACTGTGATCTTCATCAACAGGTGAGAACTAGAAACCAGAACAGTGAAGAAATATTCCCAAGATCACATAGCAAGCAAATGATGGAAGCAGAATCCCAACCCAGATCTCTGTGACTCCCAAGCATAGGTCTTTTCTATTTAACCACTCAGGACAGTGGGGTTGACTCCAGGTAGGATTGCCAGATTCAGTAGATAAAAATACAGGATGCCCAGTTAAATTCACGTTCCAAATAAACAACTTTTTTTTAGTATAAATATATCCCATTCAGTGTTTGCATATAAATTATGTGGGCCAGAGTCTGGCACACAATAATAGCGCTGTTCTTACTACAAGTTAGAACCTAGGTTAGGAACAACATAGGTTCTCCTACTGGCACCAGAGGGGGCACTCTCATGAGGGCAGAAACCAGATGGGATGGGTCATGCTGACTGACAGACTCTCTTCTCCCTCCATTTGCCGGCTCCCTCTGATTTAAATTAACATGTACAACTGCTCGTGGTTTAAGATTCTGTAACATCTCCAGCTAGAGCTAAGGGCTTAATTATCATAATGGTGAGATCCAGGGCCATGGATGAAAGTGACACAGATGGTAAGAGATTGCCTTGGACTCCAGCAAGGGGAGGAGAGAGAACATCCTGTTTTGTGTACGTGTTTTTGTTTTTGCGTGTGTGCGTGTGTGCGTGCGTGTGTGTGTGTGTGTGTGGTTTTTGTAATCAATAGTCACTGGAGCTTGTGAAAAACAAAACAGGAAATCTCTCTGGACTTTGTGAGTTTCACCATCCAAGCAGCTCTTGGGAAGAAACATTGCCTGTGAGTCTCCACATCCACTGGCTCTTTCCCAAACCCTGAGGAACAGAACGGGGACTGCAGCAGTGGCCAGGCAAACTGTGGACAGAGCTCAAACACACCCTGATAAAAGGCCTACATCAAACAGGGAGCCCTCGCAAGGCAGCAGAAGCCAGCATGCATCAGCTCAGGTTCACTCTTTTCTTACATCTCCAGTCCTTGCAACACTCCATCCCGAATCCAAATAGATCCCAAGGGAGGAACAGCATAGAATGTTCCAGCTTCCAGGGACTCCATAAATCATCTAAGTGAATCTGTTTTACAGATGCACATACAGTGGCCCAGAAATGCTAGTTGGCTGGCCCAAGGTGATAGAGCAACTTTGTGGTGAAATGACTCTATTCCTCCATTTAATCCTCAAAATTACCCTTTGAGATGGGTGTCCTATTCCCATTCACAGACACATGGATGAGTAGGATTTGAATTGAAGTTCGTCTGAATTCTGGCACCCTGGACTTTCCCAGGTCGCACAGGAACTATAAATGCCAAGATTTCATCCAAAACATCCTTTTCAGCTGTTCTGCTTGTATCACGTGCTTATGTGTTGTTTGTTGTGTGCATGTGTGTATGCCTGTGTGTGTTCTCAGAGGAAAACGAAACCTTACACTAGAGGCATTGTTGACTCCTAGCTTTTGAAAAAGTGAAGGCACTTAAGAAACAAATCCTGTACTTAATACAGGGCTAAGGGCTACATTTGCATGGTCATTGGTTTTCATGACAATGAAGGTTTGCATTTCCACTACTAGTGAATGCTTCCAACTTCTGGCTAATTAGCTAGCAAACCAAGCCCCTCAGGATGCAAAAACAGCCACAAAAATGTTAAGCAATCAAAATAAACTAGGATTTATTCTTGACTCCACTGTTACTTCCCTAATTGAACTTTGCATAAGTTATTTCTCTAGTTAAGCCTCAATTTGTCCATCTGTAAAATGAGGACACAGAAGTTTTAGTTTGGAGGGTTTAATTAACTGAACTTCCTCCTCCATACTACATGCCATCTAGATGCTGAGAAAGACAACGGACAAGACCCAGTCACTAACTTCAAAGGACTCACAGTCTAGTGATGAAGGCACACACAATTACAATTAATATGGTTGAAATGCTGTGAAGTAACATGCAGGAGGTTATGGGAATACAAAGGAAGAGGACTTTCCAGCTCTAAAAACTTTGACAATGTCTTGGGAATCTTAAACTTCAAGTTAACACTCCGTATTTGATTAAGATAGATTCTTGGGACCATCTATACAGAATGTCACTAAGCCTACGAATTAAATTCCATACTCTATGCTTACAATGACTATTTTTTACACTGAAAATTTATACTCAGGGGCTGACACCAAATCTGCTATTTTTGATGCGGAGATGGTTCTGCTTTGTATAACCAAAAAGATGCCCTGAAGTCCTCACTCAAAGCTTCATGAATGTGTTATCTTCAGTACTAATAAGCTTGGTCAGGTGGTGCTCAACCCATACCAATTGAGGAGATGAAAGGCCCTCTGGAGAAAGAAACAGATTACCTTTTTGCCACCAGGCTTCCTTTTAGTACCTAACACAGTATCTAGCAGATAGCATAAGTCAGCCAATATTTGTTAAATTGAATTAAAAATTCACATGGAATGCTGAATGAAATGAACCAAGTTTATAAATGACATCATAAAGCCAGGAAAATGTGTGTGTGTGTGTGTGTGTGTGTGTGTGTGTGTGTGTGTGTGTGT
>NW_021703782.1:95873442-95881517 GCF_005190385.1 Monodon monoceros
TGTGTGTGTGTGTGTGTGTGTGTGTGTGTGTGTGTGTGTGTGTGTGTGATGCTCTCCGTCCTCAAGATTACTTGTATCTCCCACATCAGTGAAGGGCACTCCCATCAATTTGGTGCCTCCAGACAGAAACTGAGGGTTACCTGGGCTCCCCCCTCTACCTCATAACAGGTTTCAAACCAACTTCTCTCCCCCGGCCCCATGGCTGTCTCCTGGGTGCAGGTTAGTAATGCCTCTTCTCTAGGCAATTGTCATAGCCCCTGGACTGGCCTTCCAGCTCCAGTCTTTTCCAGCACATCCTCTCCCAGCTTTCTAAAACATCACTGCCTATTCCACCCCCTTGCTTGCACCCCTTCAAATACTCCACCACCTTCTGATTGAAGCCTCTACTTCTTAATCTGATTTCAAAGTCCTCTTTGTTGCTCCGCCTGTGGCTTTTCTCCCATCTTCTCCGTACTGTTCCTACTCTGTGCACATACCATCTTATAGGAGCGCACTGCTTCATACCAAGCCTTTGCTCATGTGCCTTTGTCTAAAATGCCCTTTCCCCACTTATGTTTCCTTGCTGAAATCCAGGAAACCTTTTGTCCACCAGGACCCTGTCACTTGAGAGATTCCGTCTCTCTCCTCTCGTTCAATTTTTGCACGTCACAGTCCCTCGCAATTTGCTTGTTTATGTGTACTTCTTGCTTATCAGACTGGGAACTCCTCCAGGCCAAGGCAATATATTTGATTCGTCTCTCTCTCCCCAGCTCCAACCAAAAGAGTCAACACATTGTAGGGTCCCCAAAATATGTGTTAAGTTCCATAGATATATGTAATAGGATGCTCGGCCAAAGAAAAAACTTGCATACTTGCTGGGTTTTTTTTTTTTCCAGCAAAAGAGACGACAGAAGTGCAATTGGTCACCTTAAAAAGACTAAATTCCTTGATATCGTTGAAAAGGGGTCAGGGTGGTGTATGGAAGTAGAATCCCTTTTGGAGGCATTTGGGATTACTGCTTGGAGGAGAGTAGGTTGATAGTTCTTTGCCCAGGAAGTACTTGGGTCTAAAATAACATGCTCCTATGTTCCTAGAGAGGGATGGGAGGAAGGGAAGTGGGTGACATTCTAGTTTTGTAGGAAGACTAATTCCTGAGCCCACGCTGACCACATTTGATTGGTCAGGAGGGACTAGGATTGATGAACATATAGAAGGGTTGACGAGGACATCATAGCAGTGCTTGTGCAGAGGCAGAAATAGTGGTTTACAACCTGGCCTGGACCTCTCGGATAGGACCTACCTGAGCCACCTGCCATTCAGTCATCAGCACACCCCCTAGAGTGGCTATAGGAGATGCGAATCACTCATTGCCCTGGTAGTTACAGGAGTTGGAGACCAGGGGGCTGGAGCCCCCATTCTTCGGGAAAAAAATAAGTAATGCCGGTGTGTCCTGACAGTGAGGAGATTAAATGGTCATCTCGTTACAAATCAATGACTGCATACTTAAGCAGCATGTGTGAGAACATTTGGGAAGAGAAGTGGGTAATGTTAGTTGACCTAAGATTTCTTATTCCCAAACAGAGCAGGAAGGCAGGTGTGGTGACTTTAAAACATGACCCTAAATATCTTTGACATTTCCCTCACTGTGAGGCGGGATCCAGGCTCTCTCCCCTTGAGTCTGGGCTCTACAATTGCTTGATCAAAATAAGTACGGCTGCTTCAATTTCTGGGCTCAGGCCTTAAGAAACTGGCAGCTTCCACATCATGTCTCTTGGAATGCTCACTCTTAGAGCCCAACCACCATGCTGTGAGGAAGCCCAGACCACATGGAAAGGCCACATGTAGGTATTCCAGGCAACAGACCCAGCTGAGGACCCAGCCAACAGCCAAGGTCATCTGCCAGATGGGTGAGCCACAGACACCTGCTGACTGCAGCTACATGAGGGAACCAAGTCAGAAGTGCCCAGCTCAGCCCAGTCAACCCCCAGAACCATTAAAGACAATAATAAAATGATCATTGTTTTAAGCCACCAATTTTGGGGATTGCGTAGGAATGAATAACTGGAACCGCAGGTAATTCACTTCTGAATAATCCTGAAAGATTACTTAGAAGAGGTAGCAACTAGGGAGCAGCTGATCAAATGGAAGTAGACACCTTAAATTACATACTTATCCCAGGAGTTAGAGGGCTCTGAAGTGCATACACACATACTCATTGCCCCAGATCCCTGGCATTTCAGACCTGAAAGAGTCCTGAAAGGTGAAACCGGCCTTTACAACTTTGCACAGACTAAGGGGCCCAAAAGGAAAAGCGACCTGTCCAAGTTTACACCACAAGAATCTGCCAGAAAATAAACTAAGTTTTTCATATCAACTAACATTCACTATATAAGGCTGCTTACCTTTGGAACTGGCTTCAAGCCACTAATTTGTTATGCTTTTAGATAGGAAACAAACATAATAGCAACATTTACTGAGAGTGTCATAAGCATTTTAATACACATTATCTCATTCAATCCTGTCAATAGCCTTATGAAGCAGATTCTGCTGTTACCATCCCCATTTTACAGGTGAGGAAACTGAGGTCTGAAGGGTGAAACAACCTATTCAAAGTCACCCAGCTAAAAAGTGGTAGAACAAGGATTTGAACTCAGGTCATTTGATCCTACCATCACAAACAATATTCTCACTAACTAGAGGATATTAGTAACAGCACTTAACATTTATTGAGTGCTTACTACAAGCCAAGCACTGTTCTAAACACTTTATATGTATTCCTTCTCACAACAACCCTAAGTACTTTAGACATGTTAACTCATCTAATTCTCCCAACAACCTGTGAGGTAGGCATGATTGTTATGTTCCATTTTACATTTATGCCCAAGATCCTAGGGCTAGTGAGTGGCACAGCCAGGATTTGAACCCAGGGAGTGTGGCTCTAGAGCCTGTGCTCTGAAATGCAAAGCCTCCGAACACCCAATCCATTTTTTAAAAAATGTTATTTATGTTCCTGATTCCCCCCACCTTTAGCATATACTGAGATTTTTCACTGTACCTAAGGGAATGGGCCAATGAAAATGCTATAGGTAACTGCCATTTACATTTAAGTCAAACGTGAGCAATGTTATATAGTTCAATGTAATAGAAGCCTCAGGAGTGAATAAAGTCTCACAGGAAGAGGCTACAGAGCTCAGACACAAGAATCCCAGGGAACTCTAACATTTTCTGCCTAACTTGCTGTGTGACCTCAGTAAGTCATTTACCCTCTCTGGGCCTTATTATCACCTGTATTTTCTTCAACTTGGACGTACATTCCACAGCATTGCTGGTTCTAATCATTTTCGGATTTGTGTTCTGGATTTTGCTTTTTCTCAAAGCTGTCCACAATTTTCTCACCCCCTTTAAAAGTTCTCATCCCAGATATACTGCCTGGGATTCTTAAAAATTCATGCCAGTAGGCAAAACCATGGGGACAGTAAAAGGATCAGTGGTTGGCAGGTGTTGGGGGAAGGGAAGGATGAACAGGGGGAGTGCAGAGGATTTTAGGGCAGTTAACCTATTCTGTATGATACTATCATGGTGGATACACATCATTATACATTTGTCAAAACTCACAGAGTGCACACCAAGAGTGGACCTTCACGTAAACTTTGGACTTTTGGTGATAATGATGTGTCAGTGTCAGTTCACTGACTGTAACAAATACATTACCGTGGTGTGGGAGGACTCTGTGCGGGGGTGGGGAGCGTGTGGGGACTCTTTGCACTTTACACTGGGATTTTGCTGGGAACCTAAAACTTCTCTTAAAAATAAAGCCTATTTTTAGAACTCCTGCCGGAACACTCTATGACATAAATCACAGCAAGATCCTTTTTGACCCACCTCCTAGAGAAATGGAAGTAAAAACAAATATAAACAAATGGGACCTAATGAAACTTAAGAGCTTTTGCACAGCAAAGGAAACCATAAACAAGACAAAAAGACAACTCTCAGAATGGGAGAAAATATTTGCAAATGAAGCAACTGACAAAGGATTAATCTCCAAAATTTACAAGCAGCTCATGGAGCTCAATATCAAAAAGACAAACAACCCAATCCAAAAATGGGCAGAAGACCTAATAGACATTTCTCCAAAGAAGATATACAGATTGCCAACAAACACATGAAAGGATGCTCAACATCACTAATTGTTAGAGAAATGCACATCAAAACTACAATGAGGTATCACCTCATACTGGTCAGAATGGCCATCATCCAAAAATCTACAAACAGTAAATGCTGGAGAGGGTGTGGAGAAAAGGGAACCCTCTCGCACTGTTGGTGGGAACGTAAATTGATACAGCCACTATGGAGGTTCCTTAAAAAACTAAAAATAGAACTACCATATGACCCAACAATCCCACTACTGGGCATATACCCTGAGAAAACCATAATTCAAAAAGAGTCTTGTACCACAATGTTCATTGCAGCTCTATTTACAATAGCCAGGACATGGAAGCAACCTAAGTGTCCATCATCGGATGAATGGATAAAGAAGATGTGGCACATATATACAATGGAATATTACTCAGCCATAAAAAGAAACAAAATTGAGTTATTTGTAATGAGGTGGACGGACATACAGTTTGTCATACAGAGTGAAGTAAGCCAGAAAGAGAAAAACAAATACCATATACTAACACATATATATGGAATCTAAAAAAAAAAAGTTCTGAAGAACCTAGGGGCATGACAGAAATAAAGATGCACATGTAGGGAATGGACCTGAGGACACGGGGAGGGGGAAGGGTAAGCTGGGACGAAGTGAGAGAGTGGCATGGACATATATACACTACCAAATGTAAAATAGATAGCTAGTGAGAAGCAGCCACATAGCACAGGGAGATCAGCTCGGTGCTCTGTGACCACCTAGAGGGGTGGGATAGGGAGGGTGGGAGGGAGGCGCAAGAGGGAAGAGATATGGGGATATATGTATATGTATAGCTGATTCACTTTGTTATACAGCAGAAACTAACACATCATTGTAAAGCAATTATACTCCAATAAAGATGTTAAAAAAAAAAAACCTGCCAGTTAACATCTTCTCTGTAGAAGAGGCCCCACAGACGATGAGCATGTCATTGATGGTTTTTGAGGAAAGGGGGGAGTGGGATGAAGAAGAGAGACACCCCTATTACGCATTTCTTTACTCTAGGTCTGGTGCTGGAACATCTGTCTCTTCGCTCCTATAAGACTCCTAGCAACCTGTGGATACGGCAGCTCTTACTGTTCCCAGTAATCCGTACAGATGAGCCAATGTAGGATCAGAGAAGAGATACCAGCCCAGGTGCCCCAGATTGAATGCAGCAGAGCAGAGGGCCTCTAACTCTGAATCCCAAGCTTTGCCCCCTGACCTCCCGTACCCTACCCCTCAGTTTCAGCCTCTGAGTTAGATCCCCCCACTCACAAGGCCACACAGTAAAGGAATACTAATAGGCAAGGACCCATTTCCTTATGAGAAATTGTGCAGCTCAATCTATAGCTCTATAAATCACAGGAACGACACCTAATTTCCCCTGTCAGGATAAAGTTTGCTTTTCAAGCCATTCTCGCCTGAATGATGAGAGCCTGACAGAACAGTTTGTTAATCTGGGCGACAGGGGGAAGACGTTTAGGGGCAGCCAAACCCCTTCTTGCTACACTTACCTCTGCTAATGAAAAAATATTAGAGAAATACATATACAACCCACTGAGACGTTCCTACACAGGGCTCTGTCAGCTGTCTGTTTCCCAAGATGTACAGAGACAGGATGATATGGTTATATGATCCTCAGGCAAGGAGCTATTTTTCTTGTCAGTTCACTCCATATTTTAGCTCCCATCCATCTCACGTAGAGGATGAAGTGCTGGGTTTTAAAGCATTAAAAATAACAGGGAGCATTTTTGAGCAAACCTATATGCCACACACAGTGCTCCGTGTTTGCCATGAGGAGTTATTTCATTTGCACAGCAATGCCACGATTCAGTACCTCTATCACTCCCATTACACAGAAGATGAAACTGAGGCCTCAGGGAGTCTGGGTTCCTTGCCTATGTCACATAGCCAATATTTGGCAGAGCAAAATTCAAACTTAAATGTGTCAAATTCCAAAGCCTGAATGTTTTACCACTGTGAGCTAATTTAATCCTCATAAGCCCGTATATTAGGTTGCATTGTCTCCATGCAATCTTTGAAAAAGTTGAAACTTTAAAAAGATCTGGGGACTTCCCTGGTGGTCCAATGTTTAAGACTCCGCGCTCCCAATGCAGGGGGACTGGGTTCGATCCCTGGTCGGGGAACTAGATCCCGCATGCATGTCGCAACTAAAGATCCCCGCACACCGCAGCGAAGATCCCACAGGCCGAAACTAAGACCCAGTGCAGCCTAATTAATTAATTAATTGGGCTCGTGTGATCAGGTGACTTGCACAATGTCACCAACCTAGGGTGACTCAGATTCCAACACATGACCTCCTGCCACCATGTTTTTTTTTTTTTTTTTTCGGTACGCGGGCCTCTCACTGTTGTGGCCTCTCCCATTGCGGAGCACAGGCTCCAGACGCGCAGGCTCAGCGGCCACGGCTCACGGGCCCAGCCGCTCCGCGGCATGTGGGATCTTCCCGGACCGGGGCACGAACCCGTGTCCCCTGCATCAGCAGGCGGACTCCCAACCACTGCGCTACCAGGGAAGCCCCACCATGCTTTTTACACCCTATTTTCCAGCTATGCTTTCTCACCTCTCGCCTCTTACATGCTATTTTCTCTCCTTGGAACACTCTTCCCCCATCTAATAATTTCCCCCACTGACCAGTCCATCAGCTCTCAGCTTGGAGACCACCTCTTGCAGTCCCTGGTCCCTGGGATAGACCCCTTCCTTTGTAACACATCTCTTCCCACCTTCCCCTATTACAAAACTTATTTTCCTGTGTTGTATTTTATTGTCTGTGTCATTGCTTGTCTGTCTCTCCTAACAGACTGTACAAATTGACGTTGGAGCCCTGTCTACTTTGTTTACCATTTAATCCCTAGTGCCTGACAGAGTAGGGGCCCAGTAATTGATTAATCAATTAGTCTGTCATAAGTTAATTAATGTTAAGAACCCTAATCCTGTCACATCTCTGTCCCTTTGCCTCCTGTTGGCCTTAGCTTGGAAGATTTCTCCTTTGCCTGGGGCCTCAGGATAATCCTGGGCTCTTAACCTCTGCCATGCTCCTACTGGATGCTCACTTTACTCCTGAGACCAGCCCAGGAGATCTAAGAGCCAAAGTTCTTGACCCAAAAACCTTCCACACCCTCCAGTAAAATATGGAAGGGCTTTTGAGCTTTTTGTACAAAGCATCCCAAAGATCAGAAGGAACAAGTGCAAAATTACTTTGAAGACTCTTTCTTAAATATTTATGCAAATTACACTCCGCAATAGACTTTGATTGCTTTTAATATTAAAACAATGGAGTTTTCCCCAAAGTGTTTCTCATAGTATGATTCCTGGCCCTCTTGCCTCACTAATGGCCTGAAACGCTTATTAGAAATTCAGATTCCCAGGCCAAACTCAACCCACTGAATCGGAATCTTGGGAGAGGTGCTACAGAACCCATGATTGAATACACTCCCAAGTAATTCTTAGGTATTATTAAGTTCAAGAATCTCTGATCACTTTATCCTGTGGCTTTAGATATATCCTGGCATATCATAGTGTATCCCCCTGAGTCAGGGTACTTCAGTTTGAGAATAAAAACTGACAGGATTTTTAATAGATACGCTTCAGGTTATCAGATACAAGGGATGGTTTGGTGTGCATATTTGAACTAAACAAAAATAACCCTGTTGTTTTGGCCAAGAGTAGTGGGACCAAAACTGGCCCAAACTGGAACAATCACATATTTTCCCTGGGAATTTAGATTCAAATGTTCATTGCTCTCTCTGAGTGCTTGAACTGGTATGAGATGCACGGCTAGGCTTGGCTAGGCTGGGCTTGTCATGTTGAGCCACATGGATGGAAACCAGAAAAGGTGGGAGGCGGAGGAGGAAGGAGAGAGAGAGAGGAGAGAGAGGAGAGAGAGGAGAGAGAGGAGAGAGAG